>NC_139579.1:3965701-4183201 GCF_946808225.1 Silurus aristotelis
AATTGACCCTATTGATTTTAAACACTTACAGTGTGTGGAAAAAGTGTGGAAACAACTAATCATTTATGGTTTTTGAGACACAAGTATGTTCATTTTGTTTATAAGTGACAAACAAGGTTAAAAGCCAAACTGGACAGTGAATGACTGGAAGAAAGTTCTGTGGACAGACGAGTCCATATTTGACATTTGTGTCTCTAAGAGAAAGAGCTTATGTAAGATGGAGAACATCGGAGAAGGTGCTAGAAGACTGCCTCACCCCCACAGTCACACATGGAGGTGGAAGCTTAATGTAGTGGGGTTGTTTAGGAGCATGGAAGGTTAGAGGCTTATTCTAGTTGAAAGGAACCAACATGGCAACCATTCCATACTTCAACACCATGCAATTATGTCAGAACTTCACCATAGTACAAGACAACGACTCGAAGCATACATCTGTAGGTGTCATTTAAAGCCCAAACAGTCGACTGGAATTTTATCTATCATGGAATGGCCCAGTCACTGAACCTAAATCCTATTAAACTGCTCTGGGATGAACTGGGATGAAGTGGATTGATCAGAAATAACACTTTATTTGGCTAATTGTACAAGACGCCTTGCAAAGTATTTTAGCTGAATGTTTGAATAAAGGAACTGTCATGATGCCAAGAGTGTGCAAAGCTTTTATTCATGTTTAAAGAGGATTTTTTTTGTAATGAAACTAAAGTAACATCTGTACATTTAAATATTTGTTTGCTCAAAGTAAATATTTATATCGTTAAATGTGCCAGTGTGTTGCATAGAAACAAAAGGAACATGCATTTGTCTTTTAAAAAACAATGAAAGACGAAGTGTTTCCTAACATTTGACAGGCTACGTACAATGATGAATGTCTTCCTATAGTGTTGAATAAACTCATAGTTTAGGATTAACAACAACAATACAAGAAGTAGTCCAGCTTTAGGATATGACCTGGAAATCTATTAAAGGTCCACAAAAGGGCTCTACAGTATAAAATATGTATTTTGAGATATTGTAATAAATAATAATGTTATACAGTACCACAGGTTTAGTCTACAGGAGAATATTTAACATTCTTAATACTAATATTTTGATTATAAAGGCTAGACATTGCTGTGTATTATATGTACAGATGTACAGTATGTTGTATTTAATTGTGTCAATCCCACCTTTGGATTGTTTTCATCAAATTTGAATGTCCTCTTGTTTGTTTGTCTTCTATTATGAAACTCTGTGTCTCCATTTTTTTTAGCAGATACTTAAAGTATATTTTTACATGATTTCTTTTGAATTCAAATTGAACTCACACCTCATTTTACTAGATAATCAGAATATGGTAAAATATTATGCATGTATGTGTTTGATTGCTAGACGTAACCTTTGTACAATAAAATCCTATAGGGGTTAAAAAACTATGTGAGTTTATTCTTGTCAGTATTAAAACATTTTAAATGTTTCGTTTATTTTTTTTTTTGTTAAGGTGGTCTGTGTTTTTTAGAATTTAGACAATTTCTGAAAGATGTAGATCACATATTTCATGCTTTCGCATATTCCAGGTCTTTATAAATGTCCCTAAAAATGATTCGGCTATGTTATCAAGACCTTTATATGTTGATTACATAGAATTAAGATCTTTGATATGGTCAGAATGTTGGTTTGTCTGTTGATTCAATGGTCAGATCACGTTTAGATTTGGTTGTACGATTGTTTTCTTCTTAAAGTGTTATAACAATTTACATGTGTTATTTATATGTCAGGAATTTAGGTGTTGAAGATGGTGGGATCACTGTGGCTGCCACTTTTGGTTCTGCTCAGCGGAGTTTCTTTGGGAGTCGTGGAACTGGAGATGGTTCCTCAGCATGGAGGATTGCCTGCTACTAAGAACATCACCCTGGCTGTTATCTTGCCTCTCCATAACACAGAGTACCCATGGGCGTGGCCTCGTGTGGGTCCTGCTCTGAACTTGGCCGTTGAGAAGGTCAATTCGGACCCTACGCTGCTTCCGGGTTACCGCATGCGCCTCGTTTTCAGCAACAGCGAGAACAAGGAGGGTCTGTGCTCCGACTCGGTGGCGCCCCTTGTGGCCGTGGACCTAAAGTTCGCCCATGACCCTTGGGCTTTCATTGGACCAGGTTGTGACTACGCGTCTTCCCCGGTCGCCCGCTTCACCACACACTGGGAGGTGCCCATGGTGACTGCTGGTGCACCAGCGATGGGCTTTAACCTGTACTCTTCCATCACAAACACAGGACCAACACATGAGAAACTGGGTGAGTTTGTTTTGAAGATGCACAGAGACTTTGGCTGGCAAAACCACGCATTGTTCCTGTTCCACGACCAGAAGAATGACGATCGGCCGTGCTACTTCGCCGTGGAGGGGCCGTATACAGAGATGAGAGAAAAGAACATGACGGCCGAACACATCGTGTTTAACGAGGATGAGAGCGTGTCCTTCCCGGATCTCATCCGTGATATAAGCCATCTAGCACGAGGTGAGTCGGAAACTTTCAACTTGAACTCCGCTTGTCAGTCCATCTGCCATGATGGTGGACCGAGTTCCAGGTCAGGATGAATCAAACTGTAGAAATATGTTTAAACAGGGAACACTGTAAAAAATGTATTAATGTCTTAGCAAGATTATTAAATGTAGAAACTTAAAACCTAGAATTTCTTTGACAATTTTCAAATAGTTTTTATAAAGAAACTCAACATCTGCCAGTTACAAATAGACACATCAAAGCTTGAAATGAGTAAAACAAAAGTTTGAATAATATCCTATATTTGTTGTGTAATCTAGTGTAAGACTATACTGAATATATTATATATACACTATGTGGACAAGTACTGGGATACCTACATTTAATCAAATTCTTCAAAATGTTTCTCTAAAATCGGCACACAATTGTTTAGGGTCTTAAACAATTGTCTTTGGATGTGGGAGCATTTCATTTTCAATTCACTTGAACTAGAAGACCCAAACAGCCCATAAAGACACAGGTTAGAATGGAAGATCTTGAGTGAACCTATATTGCCATCGAGCTCTGACCTCAATCCTATTGAACACCTTTGAGATGAATGTGAACGCTGACTGCACCCCAGGCCTTCTCACCTCACCTACATCACTACCTGACTTTACTAGCACCATTGTAGCTGAACAAATCTCACACCAATCTCCACAAACACACTCAGAAATTGAGTGGAACTAAATCTTCCCAGAAGGGTGGAGGTTAATAGAACAGCAAATGGGAACTAAATGTGGTATAGGATGTTCAGAAAACACAGGGAAATCTTTTAATCAGGTGTCCACAAAGGTGTTTTGTTGAGCAGGATTTTCTTTATTGTTAGACTTTGCCAGGTTTGTTCTGATGAAACCGAGAAGTGTCTAAAACAATAATAGTCGTAATAGCTGTTCATACTGAATGATAGCACAAGCCTTAATGCTCCCATAATACCAAAATGATTTTTTTTGTGTCTCATGCATAAAATGTAGACATCATTGTGTTTCATACATTTTCTTCATCTTTTTATTTTACAATTTAGTCATTTTTGGCAAAACTGTCAAAAAAAAAAAAGACCCTGTTTTTATTCAATTTGCATCCTATAAATAAACACTCTAGATTGGTCAGTTCGTTGTTTTTTTGGTACAAACAATTGTGGAACAGGGGTGCAGGAACATCTAGAGCTGTTCTTGTATACACCTATTGGACATAACATTATGACTGGTGACACTGATTATCTCTTTATTATGCCACCTGTTAGTGGGTGGGATTTATTAGGCAGCAAGTGAAGATTTTGTTCTCAAAGTTAGAAGCAGGAAAAATGGGCGAGCGTAAGGATTTGAGCGAGTTTGAAAAAATTGTGACGTCTAGACGACTGGGTCAGAGCATCTCAAAAACTGCGGGATGTTCTTGTGGGATGTTCTCAGTCTATCAAAAGTGGTCCTAGGGAGGAACAGTGGTGAACCGGCGACAGGGTCACCGAGGCTTATTAATGCACGTGGGGAGCGAAGGCTGGTCCGTGTGGTCCGATTCAACAGACGAGCTCCTGTAGCTCAAACTGCTAAAGAAGTTAATGCTGTTAATACTGAGGCAGAACTGTTTTGGCAGCAAAAGGGGACAAGGCAGGTGGTCATAATGTTATGCCTAATCGGTGTAAGAAGACTTTTGCCTGTCAAGTTTCTCATGATGCTCTCAAATTGTAAAGTCTGGCAGTTTTACATATTATTTACATGTTCCATATTCCTTACTTTCTGTAATAATGCGTTTCCTATCATCATCAGTATATTTACATCTGCATTTACGGCATCTGGCAGACGCCATTATCCAGAGCGTCTTATATTTATCTCATTCATACAACTGAGCAGCTATGGGGATAAGGGCCTTGCTCTGGGGCCCAAGACTGGCAGTTTGGTGTGGCTGGAATTTGATCTCATGACCTTTAGATCCAAATTTCACTGCCTTAAACACTAAGCTACCACCTCCCTAGTGGAACCAGCGTAATCAATTGAAGCAATCAGAAGAACAAACGCTTCCAAACCTGATCCGGATCACACCATAGTTTAGTTGGGGAGAGCCCCAGAAAAGTGTTCCCTGGATTTTTCCTGTCAGACTTGTTTGCCAAAGTAGGGCTGACTTCTTGTAGATTTATTTGATAGATTTGGCACACTGTAATGTTTTGGTCCACGACTGGCTGTCATCATGCAGACAAACTGCTGCTATGCACGAGGTTTTATATATTTGGCAGAATGTTCCAGAATGTTTTTCTTGAGCTAATAGTATAA
This sequence comes from Silurus aristotelis, assembly GCF_946808225.1. NCBI lineage: Eukaryota > Metazoa > Chordata > Actinopteri > Siluriformes > Siluridae > Silurus > Silurus aristotelis. The sequence goes on from NC_139579.1 coordinate 3,970,479, forward strand.
TCAACTTGTATGCTAGTGCATTGTTTCATGAAAACATGCGTAGGAGAGGCTTGTTATGAAAATAAAAAAAAAGAATGAAAGAAAAAAACTCAGTAGGCTCTCCCGAATGAATAATACAAAATGGCTTAGACTCTGTTTTTTGGGGTACGTTTTTTAACCTGTGGAGAATTTGGCTTTTAGGAAAGCTTTGCTCCTAAATATAGAGAAGAAAGAAAAACAGAATAAAATAATCACATTTGCTGCTCATCTTTTAATCATTTTATACCTTTTTAGAAGTACAGATCGCCGTCGCTCGAAGCCCGGTTTGTGAGACGCGACGTCTGTGAATAATTACAGTGCTGATTTGACCCTTTTTATCCAATTAAGACCAAACAGCACTCAAATCCTCGTTGAGAATATCGCCTCGTCTCTTTTCCCATGACATAATGCCGCGATCGGGCCACGAAGTGTCAGATTGAAGACACGCATCGTTCTTTCTCACAAATCTTCTATTACTTCACATTCTTTCTCTCTCTCTTTCTCTCTCTCTCTCTGTAGTGTCTCGCGCTCGAGCCGATCAAGTGGTAATGAGACATTTTCTTTCGTTTTCAGTGTCGATCCTGTGTAATTGCCTGCTCTATCATCTGATCTCTAGAGCGTACGCACGTGTGTGTGCACGAGTGTGTGTCAATTTGTGTGTTTGATTCTAGTGTTCGGTGTGCCATGACGTGCGCTCCGTCATGCAGAAAGATGGCGCTGGTTAGGAAATTCAAGACAGTGAGGGAAAAGCAGGTTAAAAATGCTAGTCAGCTTTTTAATAAACACACACACACACACACACACACACACACACACACACACATAGACACATGCATTCCTATACTCACACACACATACACTCCTCTTCACTCTTTTTTAATGACACTTTCTGGCATGCCTCAGGGCCTGAGCTCACATACAGCTTATCCTTTCACTGTGCCTCAGGCGCTTCACTGCAAACAGTGTTCATTAAACCTTTTTTTTAACATTTTGCTTTAATTAAAACGAGGAATGCAACAGCTTTCAGATGTTCTTCACGTCGATTTGGTCCCTATAGTTAACATGATTACCACAGTGGTGAAATAGTTAATATAGTGCATTGCAGCAAGAATAAAATGCGACATGCTGCACAGTTTTATCATTTCACAGCTAGATTTATCGATGTGGAATGTCCGAGAGACAAGTTACTTCCTGTTTTCACCGATGTTATAACTAAAATTAACTTAGGAATTTATGTTACAGCTGCAGTAAACGTATAAACTTTCTTTTCGGCTTCTCCCGTTAGGGGTCGCCACAGCGGATCCTCCGCACGTTTGATTTGGCACATGTTTTACGCTGGATGCCCTTCCTAACGCAACCCTCCCCAATTTATCCGGGCTTGGGACCGGCACTAAGAGTGGCTGGGGATGGTTCCCTGACCGGGAATCGAACCCGGGTCGCAGCGGTGGGAGCGCTGCATCTTAACCACTAGACCACCAGGGGACTAGCTGCAGTAAACGTATAAAATTGATTATTGCTTGTATAAAAATGCCCCTGTGCACAAAGCTAGCTCCAGGAATATATGCTTTGAAAGAAATAGAGTACATTTGGGATGAATCGGAACGCTGACAGCACACTTCTTACCTCAACTTTATCAGTACCTGACTAGAATCTAGTGGACCACTTTCTCAGAAGAGTGGCGCTTAATATAACAGCAAATAGGGGACTAAATGTGGAATGTTCAGAAAGCACATGTAAATCCTATGGCTAGATGTCCACATACTTTTGTCAGTAATGTGTATATAGTATAATATACTATATAACATATATTATTATACTTAATGCACATGAAGCTTCAAACACCAACATGACAGTTGGTGTGTCTTCAGACACACGGGTTGTTGATTAAAGATGTTTTTTTAGCAGAGAATGACAAAGACCTAGCATCCTAGCATCCTAGCAAGTTCACCACGGTGCAAAAAAATACCTACAAAAAACAGCCCTGAGACATGAATTTTAGACTGAAAGATTTGATTAGTTATTTGAATATATTCAGCCCACTGTGTGAGATGAATATCGATTGATAGATTTAGCTGCTTCTTTCTCAACGCTAGATTTACGGGTGGATAAATCAGGAATTCATTATCTAGCCCATGAGGCAAGTAAAAGCTGCAGGCTGCTGCCTGGTCGTTGTTTTATTTGCCAGGAAACGTAAATAGGCAACAAAAAAAACTATTTGGTAACATTTGCATGCGAACTAGCATGCTAATAAAGCGCAAGGCATTGGATGACATTTCAACTAAGAGCTTCAGAGTTCTGAAGCTAATCTCCCCTGAAAGATACACTACATTGTCAAAAGTATGTGGACACCCCACCATCGCATCTAAACATCGAAAGATGGATGGTGCAGAATTGTATAGAATTCCATCTCTGTTTGCTACGGTTTATAGATTTCCCTTTACTAGAACAAAAAAATTATATTGGGGAATATAACATAGAAATACATAACATTTTTAATTAATGCAGTTTATTATTATTAACATTTGTGAACATAAACATTCGACATTTTTGTACAGTTTCGAATAAAATGTGTGCTTGGATAAATAATATATAAATGAATATTGTATAATATGTTATAACAATAAAATTGAAAGAATGAATCAATTTAAATGAAATACACTATTTTATTATATTGATTACATTTTGTAATTCATTAAATTAGCACAAATTAAATTGATTAAATAAAAATTAAAAATTGTATTAAATAGTTTACATTTGTTGTTGGGTAATACAGATGTGTATATAAGTGTGTTGGTGTGTGTTTGTGTGTGTGCGCATACAAAAACGTGACACCCTTACTATATACAAAATATAATATTTTAAAATATATTTTTTGTATAAATATACAAGGGTATTGACACACCTGACATTTCCAAACTGTTGGTTTGTGTGGTTTTTTCCCCAAACTGTGACCTCAAAGTTGGAGGTACACACTTGTATGGTATGTGTTTGGATGCGGTATTACATTTTGCCTTCACTTGAATTAGGAGACTCAAATCTGTTCCAGCATGAGCTCTATGAAGATGCTTCACATGGGTTGGAGTGGAAGATCTTGAGTTGCCTGCTATAGAGCTCTGACCTCAAATGTGTTTATGGATCGATATGAACGTTTACTGCACCACAGGCCTCCTCACCTCACCTACATCAGTACCTGACTTTACTAACACTCTTGTGTCTAAATGATCTTCACAAAATCTAGTGGAACCTTTTCCCAGAAGAGTGGAGGTTAAAGTAACAGTGAATGGAGACTCACTGTGGAATTGGATGTTCAAAAAGCACATATGAACTTATAGTCAGGTGTCCACAAACTTTTTTTGAATCAGAATTAAAGCATCTAATCAGAAAACTTTATTGATCTTATAAAGACATTGGTTTTGGTGTTCATAATGGTGTTGAAACTCGAGTTCCTTTAAACATGTGTAGAAGGAAGATAATTCACACTATCTGATGTCATACAGATGAAGATGCGATTTCTCTTTTTGAGTCAGGGAGTTTTTTCCTTGCCAGTTGCCTCCGGCTTGCAAATTCATTCTGATATCCGCATTCATCAAAAACTGCTCTGTGATCATTTCCAAAAAATCAAATATGTTTAGTTTAGTGCTGAACATAAAGTTTGGTTGAGAAATCGTGTCCTGCACGTCTACATCTGCAGCAGGTTCGAGATTGGTGCATTCAGCTTGTGTACGGAGCCGTTCAGATGCTCTGCGGCCTGAAATCCTTTACTCAATTATACGCACGCTTTTTACGAGCACATGAATGTCATAATCATCGTACTCGAAGATTGTCTCTCGGGCGCTACTCGATGCCAGCGTCCAAAATTCATTTCTTCGACATCCGTTCCACCCACGCGAGCGATTCGGATTTACCGTTTTGCACCGAATGACCGGATCTCGCGTTTTTATGAGCATCAGCGTAAATATTCCCACACTCACCCAGAAATTCACATCTGTAAATCTGCAAACGCTTTTTCTGACCGAGTGTAACTCAAATCCCGGGGCTCAGCTCAGGGTGGATGCGCTGGATTTTGCCTTAATAAGGACACAGGCACTGGTGAATGGTAGATATTTCCTGAAAAAACATAATTTGCCCCGACTTTTGTTCCTCGCTGATTTACGGCTCTATTTTTGGTGTGATTTCTGCTACAATGTGCCGGACTTTATATTGACCATGTTGCTTTAGAACTGACCTGGGAATTGATTCAGGGAGTTAATCAAGCCCAGATGGCAGGAGGATGGGGAGCAGGAGTAAATTAGATAAGGTGCTTGCCCACAATCCTTTTTTATTTATTTATTTTCTTCTCTCAATTCACTTACACATCCATGACCTTTGGTTTTCATGATCACTCACGAAAGGGTTTGGATTATATGAGTGATTTTCTTTTTTGTGTATATTAAAGCTCATATTGGTTAAAAAAAAATGTAAGCAATTATTTTATAACAGTTTTATTTATCTGGTAGGTGCTAAACTGCATTTTGTTGCTGTGTACATGTACTATGCAATGACAATCTATCTATCTATCTATCTATCTATCTATCTATCTATCTATCTGTCTGTCTGTCTGTCTGTCTGTCTGTCTGTCTGTCTGTCTGTCTGTCTGTCTGTCTGTCTGTCTGTCTGTCTGTGTTTCCGTCTGTCTGTCTGTCTGTCTGTCTGTCCGTCTGTCTGTCTGTCTGTCTGATTGTAATTTTAGAATTCAGGGTTGCTAGGTTTTGCTTATTGGTCTTGACTTTAATGAAACACTTAAACAAAAAAAGAAATAACACATTCTGGGTTTTATATTTGGAGTTACATGAGGAAATTTTGTTGATTTGTTATCATCAGTGCTTCACAAGACCCAGATGTCCCATTGCATCCCATATTTTAAACATGTGACTGTATCCTGGTGCGTTGGCTCACGTTAGAGGTTAATTCAGACGACATGGCGAGGTTCAGCACAAGATTACATTATACTGTCTCTGGGGTGATCAGGTGTGTTTACCCCTACAGCCCTATTTACTTAATCAAAGCTGTATGTGCATGTGTGTGTGTGTGTGTGTGTGTGTGTGTGTGTGTGTGTGTGTGTGTGTGTGTGTGTGTGTGTGTGTGTGTGTGTGTGTGTGTGTGTGTGTTTAAGACAGCTGAAAGACCTGTGGGTTGTTTGTAATTGGTTGTGATTTTAGTAATCCATAAAGTTGTACCGTCGTCCCTCAATTTATCGCTTTTACAGAAAACTGTATTTTTCCGCTTATTTATTGGTTGTAGTATCATCTGACGTCAAAAGAAAAGGGTTAAGTTAAAGACATATGTCACCAGATTTAGCCAATAATAAATAAAGCTTCTAATCGTATGCAGAGAAATAATAATGCAACAATATGACATTTATTTGAATGAATTTTATGAAATTGTTTTTAGAGAGACAGATTAAGATTATGTGTGTGAGAATCGCATCTCATTGCCACATCTATATTAATATTGAAGCTGTTATAAACTCCTCGCTCTTATTCTCATTGTAATGTTTTCCACTTTGTTCAATTTCTCTTTGTAAACTTATTTGTTACAGCTGTTTATAAAGGGGAACACCTTAACTTATAATTGTGACAGAATGACCAGAGCTACCTGGACATTCATTAAAAATTCGTTCAATTTTGAGAACAATTTTGTCAAATGTTGTCAATTGTCGACCTGAGCACTGTGAATATACCCAGAGGAGGAACTACAGCATCTTTTTACAAAACTAAAATGAATAAACATATCGTAAATGCCTGTGCAGTTCCATTACCGGCCTGTTCCTAGAGAGCTTTAAAATGTGGTCCACTGAACAAACTCCGTTTGCTTACATCTATGTCCTGTTTGTTCTTCTTAGAACATTAATTCTGATGTGTGATAATTAAGCTTCTCTAATATAAACCAGCTGTCCACAGAAAATCATTCTGAATCAATACAGTATTGGTAAAAATCTGCCTGTGTAGTAAAATTGGCATGTGCCATCTGTCACTTTGAGTGAAAAGTGAATCAATCTGCTACACAAATCATAATTGTGGACATGTTGTTCTGCCGGTGGTCCAGAATGGCTTGACCATCTGTGTCTCTATCATTCTGGCGCATGACTGTCTAATCTTTAATCTATTTACACTATTTATATATGTTGAACTCCATGTAAAAAAGTCGCCTGTTATGATTACAATCTTCAGCTTTCAAGATTGAGTAAGTTTGTGCTTCCTGAAGCCTCGGGTTCCTGTTCTTTTATCACAGGAGTGGAAACCGATGTAGTCTTCTACTGTTGTAGATGTTTTTCTGCTCAACATTGTTGTCAAAAGTATTTATTTAGGTTCAAGTTCAAAGCATTTCCACTAAGGCAGCATCTATCGATTATTTTAGTAATTAAAAAGTCTACTAATTAGTCCATCAATGAATATGAGTAATCAGATAAGAAGTTATTTTTTACTATTAAAGAGCAATATTAAGTATTAGAGGTGTAACACTACACAAAATTTCACAGTTCAGTATGTACCTCAGTGTTTAAGTCACAGTTAGGGGGAAAAAACGAAATTGCTTGTCATTGTTAATATCCATTTTATTTTTTCCATCCATTTTCTCCCGCTTATCCGTAATTTGGGCCGCGGGGGCAGCAGTCTAAGCAGGCCCCTGCCTTCGACTGCTGCCCAATCCTCACAGCACCGTCCCTTACGGTCCCTCCTGCAGGTGGTGAGCCCACGGAAAGGCGGCCCACGTCACAGACCTTGATATTTCCCTCGTAAGGGACCCCCTTTTTACCCCTCATTGTTAATAAACGGAGTTTATTATAATTAACATTTGTCGCATTAAGCATTAGCCGCTAGACACGTCCTAGTGCTATGGATTCTTTATTGGTTTCATGCATGTGCAAAACAAATCCTATTTCCAGTACGGCGCAAGTAGCCACAGTGACTTTAAATGTAACTATGTTTTGCACATAATAAGGATATCATACCAACCGAAAGCCCTGTACCGAAAAACCTTGCTATGAATATGTGTACCGTTATACCCCTACTAAATATACAAGAGAAAATGACAAGTAATTAGTTTCCTTTTTAGAAAAAAATTCATTTTTATTGCTGAAACTGCATACAAGAATATCTGTGGAAACTAAACCCATTTAGTGCATTTGATTGCCATCTTACATCCAAATGCAAATACAAATTATATATATATATATATATATATATATATATATATATATATATATATATATATATATATATATATAAAATCATAATTAAAAATAATAAAATCAATTTCAAACTAATAAAAAAAAAATAAATAAATAAATAAATAAATAAACGCAACTTTGAAACTTTCTGTTGTGTTCTTTGGCCCAAGTCTTCTCCTCGCCCCTCGCTGTTTTCTCTACGTTCCTCCATTTTTCATTCCACAGCAAACTTTTTGCCGCCATTTCAGAGATCCAGCTCGAATCGCATAAGGTGCTTGACAGGATTCGAAAAGAAGGCAATTCAGAAGTGTCAGGAACACTGGGAGCGCTGTATTGCTGTGCAAGGGGACTATTTTGAAGGTGATAGTGTGTAAGTGTAGATAAATAGTACAGTAAATAAGTACTTTCTTGTAAACAGAACGGGCCTCGAAACTTTTTGATACCACCTCGTATGTGGAAGATTGCAGATAGTGCTTTTCTTCCATTGTGATTCAACATGCTCAGGAGCTCTAAAAGGTAAATTTATCCGGTTTCCATAGAATCACATGATGGCCATCTGCCTTTCCTTGATAGGTGCCTTGTGCTAGAATAAAGCAGGCTGGTTGAAATTGGAAATTGACCAAATTATGAAGAAGTAATGAGGAATAATAGTGATTGTTATTGTGACTTTTTAAACTGGTGAGGAGTCTAAATCTGGGACGAAATGCTAAAAAGAGAGCTGTATTATTTGAAGGCTAAGACTTGGATAGTTGTGTGTCATCAGCATGGAACTGACAGGAGAAAACATGTGATCTTATTCCAGAGCGCAGTGATTTCACGAATTGGAAAAGAATTAGGTAGACCGTGAACTGATCCCTGTGGAGCTCCTGTAGTGAAGAATGTGAGATAATGACATAGAACCATTCCAAGCTGTGTGCTCAGCTGAATCCTGGTGATGGGATGAAAATCAGGTTTAAGCAGAGCTGTCAGGGGTCTGTTGATTGATTCAGAGTTTTTCTCAGCTTTCTGGAATACATAGTGACAGTTCTTTCAGCAAAACTCCTCGTTGTTGTTAACAAATGATAACGTAAAAAAAAAAAAAAAAAGAAAAAAATGTGAATTACCCGGCGTAACATTTGGAGCCGTATTATCTTCTCTACCTTCTCTTTGGAGTCTAAATTGATGTAATTAAAGAAAACAACCGTGCTGCACGCCATCTGAGATCAGCTTGGCTCTGTTCTCGGTGTCTGTGTCGGGTGCTGGCGGCTTTTTCGGCAATCACCGTTGTTTTTATGGGTGTTTTTCAGTTTTCTTGTGAGGTATATACTATATCATGGGTCTTCAACCGGGGGGTCCGTGAACCCTAGGGGGTCCTGCAGAGGGTCCGCTAATTAATATTGAATCACAAATAATTTTTTGGTTTAAAAGAATTACAATAAACATGGGTGAAAACATCAAAGAAAAGATATTCAATTTCAAAAATATGATAATTATTACATTAAAGTATCAGGGGGTTCCTGCTCTATGTTTCTATAATCTGAGGGGTCCTTGAGCTGAAAAACGTTGTAGACCCCTGCAATATATGGACAAAAGTATCGGAACACCTGACCTACGCGGTTCTTCCCCCAACTGTTATCACATATACAATGTCTCTGGATGCAGAAGCATGAAATTTTCTCTTCACTTGAAATCGGAGGCCCAAAACTGTTCCAGCATGACACTACCCATGTGCACAATGTGAGCTCCATGAAGATATGGTTTAAATGGGTTGGAGTGGAAGATCTCCTGCTATAGACCTGGTTTTACTAACACTTTTGTGGCTGAATTAGAAATGAGCTGACTCACGTAAAGGACATACAGATTCACAACCTAAAGAGCTTTGCAATGAGATAGAAGGGGATATAAAAAGAGGATTAAAAACGAGACATCGATGGAGAGAAGTTTTCATTGAAACAGTGTCAATGGGTTGGAAAAGTGTGTTTTTATATTTGTGCTACATTGTATACAGGGCATAATGATAAACCCCTTATATGTAGTTCCTTTTCTGAGTTTTGTAGATTGTTATTCACACTTTTTCACTTCACGACGAGATTATGTAATTCTCTCCGTGTCTCCAGGGATCTGTCAGCGGCAACTACCTCACTTGTAGCTTGTGAAGAATGTCGCAGCTACTGTAGGTTTTTGACTGGCACAAAAAAAAGGGAACACGTCACTCCGGTTTTGTCCTCTTTCCATTGGTTATCGAAGTATCGGAAGGATTTTTTAACACATTTTTTATTGTTTTTTAAAAGCAATACACAGGTCTCAGTTGAAGAATTTTTTTTTTATCTTTTGAAGGAGGGAAATTGCGATTTGGGACCCTTGTGTTGTTTTATTTGTGTGTTTAAATGTGTGTGTATTTAGATTTTTCCTACATTTTGTGAAGCGCTTTGTAATTTGTGAACGTGCTTTATAAAAGTTGAATTAAGACCTGGTGTTCTGTGCTATTTGATTATCGTGACGAAGGCAGCAGAGGAACAAGATGTTCCAGAAGCAGTTCTACGCGACGTTTTCACGACATATTTTGTTTGTCTTTTGTATGACGACTCGGTTTGCACGAGCCCATTCGCTGATGAACTCATTAACCACCCCTTAACCGAATTTTCTGCCTTGTCCCCTGGTGGTCTAGTGGTTAAGATGCAGCGCTCCCACCGCTGCGACCCGGGTTCGATTCCCGGTCAGGGAACCATCCCCAGCCACTCTTAGTGCCGGTCCCAAGCCCGGATAAATTGGGGAGGGTTGCGTTAGGAAGGGCATCCAGCGTAAAACATGTGCCAAATCAAACGTGCGGAGGATCCGCTGTGGCGACCCCTAACGGGAGAAGCCGAAAAGAAAGTTTATTACAGGTCCTCATTAAGAATCCAACAGAGCTTACGCTTTTTACGTAACGCACATGTGAAGAGAATAAGGACGCCTTCCTCCGTATCCGTTCGCGTCTCTGGAAAGAGCGGTGTGAAGCAATTTATTTCCGAGAAGGCTGCCACTTTGGCTCAAGTGCACATTTTTAGAGTGAACGCTTCACCGATCTGCCCCCCTCCCGTGTTTAATTAAAGCAAAGCATCTATTTACCTTGGTTTTTTTCCCGTAAACGGCTCTGCAGATCATTAATTCTTGTGGCTTGACCGTGGACAGCTGTTCAGCACAGAGCAATAGCAATTGCTGCTCACCTACAAGGAGAGAGTACAAGCTCTTGGGCAGTGTCTCACATCAAGACCACATGCATTATCATTTGCTATAAAGTTTCCCAGTCAATCATGAGAGTAGTTCATGACAGCGCCAAAAGTGCACCAATGATTTAGTGATTTCAAAACAATCAGCTTTTCTTTTTTTGTGTGTTTTTTTTAGTGTGACTCAAACCTGGGTGATAAATTTAGACTCTGAGGTAGTACTCCCAGGCAGTGGGAAATGACACTGTTCGAGTTCCCATGAGTGGGTTGTCTTTGGAAACAGTGCACAGTTTAGGATGGCAAAGCCAAGGGTATGACAATGGAACTCGCTCAAATATTTTAGAAGACTCCTCCACATGTAGCCATTACTCATTAATCTACCGAACAGGCATTTTTCAATATGGATGGAGGACTTGTCGGGCAGAAACAACAGGTTTCAGCCTGGGAACTCAATTTAGGGAGGACCGGTTTGTGTGATGTTTCAGTATATTGCTTTTCATTTAAAATCTTTGGGAGAGATGAACAATATTTTGGCTTATGGGTTTATTTTTATTTGTAGTTAAATTATAATGGAATAGAGGATTATGTTTTTTTTTTTTTATTGTTCCCAAAGTCATTATGTAGTAGGAATTATTTTACCATGTACGTAGCATATCAGCAGAATGGTGTTATATAAACTATGCATGATTATTAATTTGTAAGTGTTATTAGTGTTGAAACATTGTGTTCCAACAAACAATCAATCAGAATCTGAATATTTTATTGATCCAGTAGGGAAATTATTGGCTTGCTGTTGCTCACAGTAAAATTGAGATTAAAGTGAAAAAATAAATTAAGTAAATATGCATATTACATTATATATCAAGTGAATTGAAATGTGTAGGAGTAGTGAAACAGATGGCAGAAAAAGTGAAACTAAATGAGAGTTATGCAAGGTATTGCACAATATGGTAATTATTATTATAAAGTCAAGTCAAGTCAAGTTTATTTCTATAGCGCTTTTCACAACAGACATTGTCTCAAAGCAGCGTTAAAGAAATTTAAGAGTTAAGGTGAACGATGTGTGTTTATCCCTGATGAGCAGCCATGGCGACTGTGACCTGGAAAAACTCCCTTAGATGTCATGAGGAAGAAACTTGAGAGGAACCAAACTCAAAAGGGAACCCATCCTCATTTGAGTGACATCAAGAGTGTGATTATAGTCTTTAAAACAATACAGAACACTGGAGAGTGAGAACTAACATGAACACTGGAATGTAAGATGGAAGATTAATACAGTGGAACCCGGTTATCTCGCCCTCTGTTACCTCAACAACCCTATTAAGTTGACGTTTTTGAAGTGGAACCGCCAAATTCTCGCTTTTTCTAAGCATTTTTTATCGGTTATGTCGACTTTTTTTATGTCGCCGAACCCTGATATCTCGAGCACAAGGGGGGAAGAATTTGCCATTTAACGTCGGTTATCTCGGTGCAGCCGCAGAAGAACTCGCGGAAGTGGCGGAAAAATCAAGCCTTACAGCTGCTACAGGTGTTTTATTGTATACTGGTGAATCTCTGCTGTTAGTTAGTGCTAGTGTTCGTAGTGTTAGTAGGGGCGCGGCGCGGCTTTGAGAAGAAAAGAGCAGCCGTTGAGAGAGTGCCGGTGGGAAGACACGTACCAGGATACGCATGAGCGATAACAACAACCGCCGTGAACCAACATATACCAACAACATACCATACCCATACCAACAGAGTGTGGAAGTTTAAATAGGAGCTGGTGATGATGATAAACGAGCACCAGATGTGCGCGATTGAAGCCGGGAGCTTCAGAGAAAGCGGTCGAGAAAACACCTGCCACGCTGAAGGGGGCGCCGAAGGGGGCGTGGCAGGTGGATTCATGACAGATAAACATGTACTGTATGTATTTTTATAGCATGCCTTCATCAAACAAATCGCGGCAACGCTGTTGTGTAAAAAAACCCTTAAAAAACACGTGCATGCACATTCTCATTTATTAACGCACATCATGTACATAAAGAAATTTCAAGCACGTTAATATACTGCCGCCATTTTGATTTTCGTTTATCTCGATCATCGGTTACCTCGATGCTTTTTGGCGATTCCCTAGGACATCGACATAACCGGGTTCCACTGTATTAGTATATGTATTAGTATTATTGCACTGGAATTATTGTGCATAGTTGCCCAAGATTTTAACATTATATAATTGAGGCATGAACATTTATAACTACATTTATATTATTTATATCATCTATATCTATATCATGGACCAGCTGTTTATCTCCTGTGGCTCTTTGTGGTGCATCGTGGTTGTATGAGGCTGTGACTGAATGTAATTCTCTTAACATCGAATTTATTCTCAATCTATTTTGAGTTTATTCGCGTCATTTTAATCGAAAGTTTAATCTTTTATTACTACAAGTTTATTCTCATAATTGTGACTTTATTTGTAAAATATTACACTCGTAATCCCAATGAGCAGCTAATTACGGAGAGATCGAGGCAATTTTTTGTCTATTCAATGGCAGTATGTGTAGTTTTCCTAACTTACTGTTCTGAAAGGATTCTGGAGGCGAGAACATTTTCTTTCATGCAACATTTACTTTTGGCCCATGGCCTCAGTCAAGATTAGTTTTTGGCACTTCATAGGAAAATATTTCTCCTCTGACCTCTGACCTACTCGAATGTTTTACCTCGATTAGTCAAAACATTAAAACCAGGTCCCCTTTGTGCATCCAAACAGCTCAGCCTGCCAAGAACCAGACCCCACAAAACCTCTGATGGTGTCCTGTGGTGTCTGACACCAATATGTTAGCACCAAGTACTGTAAATTGTGAAGTGGAGCCTCCATAGATCCAATTGATCAGATTAAAATTTTGACATTCTTATCAAAGACTCCCAACTTCTACCTTTTGCCCATTTTTCCTACTTTTAACACATCAAAAATTCACACATCACCTGCTGCCTTATATATACATGACTGAATTGTAGCACAATAATCACTTCACATGTCAGTGGCTCTAATGTTGTGGCTGATTGTACTGTACTATTTTATAATCATTGCAGAGCTTTATTAGTGATGGTAGCTGATCTTACGCCACAAACATCTGGCTTGGCAAAGCCTTAACACACACACACAGACACACACACACACCTCTATTATGCTCAGCACTCGTGTACCCCAGCAGCTTTAATGAGCCTGTCAGACTCTTATTAATTGCATATGATTACATCTTACAGTAATTGTGCCTTTGGAATGTGTGATGGCTGAAAATAGATTATAGTCTCTTATAGTCGCTAATTTGTCTGGCAGAGGAAAAAGGCTTAATATGAAATGTAAAGATTTACCTCCTGGTGTTTGGCCAACCTCTGTCTAATAGAAAAATACCAGATTTCTCTCTTAGTCTCTAAAAACACTTATGTAACAAATACTCAATTCTATAATCAGTTTTGGAATATGTTACAATATTGAACACTTCTAGTATTGTGCACAACCTTGGTGTAAGAAGAGGCTGCTCAGGGCAGATTTGATGCCCTATTTGATAGACAGCTACCCTCTAACACACACTCAACATATCCTCAACACACACTCAATCAATCAATCAATCAATCAATCAATCTTTATTTATATAGCACCCAACATCTACCAGGTCGAACCCCCTATGAAAGTGTTTGGATCTGACCTGTCCACTTCATTGTAAAAGTCGGAAGTGTAAGTAGATTGCATGACATGAAAAATATAGATATTTATTTATGCATTTGTATATCAGGTAGGTCATTTTGACTTGGTCATTTTATAAGTAGCTCGCATGCTGAAAAAGTGTGTGCACCCCTGCTTTAAAGCATGATAATAGGTTTAGCAATTTTGCACATACACACAAAACATAAGCCAAAAACCTGCTGCCTTCACCAAGCTTTCGCCTTTGGTGCCTATTTTTAGGGACGTTATACAAAAACCATAACAATACAAAGCCGGATGAACAATTGAACAAAGGTAATTGAAACAGGAACGTTATCACCCTGCACAAACAATGTCTTCTTTGCAAAACTGTTAACATGGAAGTGAAAAGTTTGCTGCACTATGAAAGAAAAGAAAATCAATTGACCAGCTACGAGTCTGTGCTAAAGACAGGAAGTTTGTGAGCTAAATTCCCCTATTAAGCCAATTAAAATGGCAAGCCTCCAGATGTGTTTCTAAGTGTCTCCATTCATGTTTAGAATTCATCCACTGGGGTGTTTTAAAGGTCTTTTTTTAAAGGAAGCCTGTTATTATAGTTAAAAGAGCGGGTTGAGATTATAGAAGGGTGCCATGGACCCGCAATTATTTTTATTTACAGAAGAGATAGCAATTAAAGCACCAACTTTATGGAAAGGGCAAAATGTAAAAAAAAAAAAAATGTAATATTTGCAAGACCAAGGCATTTCTTTATGAAGTCATTATGGAGCCCCCCTCTTTTTTTTTGGTGTGTTTAGATTTTCTCTAGTTAAAAAAACAACAATTTTGTAAAATTAGTCTGTTTCTTCTTCTTTTTTTTTTCAGTGCCATTCCCAAGATATTATACATATAACTAAAGCAAACTACGTCAAAACGTGTGGAAACCTGACCATAAGATTCATATGTGCTTTTTGAACATCTAATTCGACATTTAGTCCTCAAACCGTTCCAATTCATCCCAAAAATGTTCAATAGGGTTAAGGACAGACCTCTATAGCAGACCAATGAAGATCTTCCACTCCAGCCCATGTAAAGCATATCTTCATGTTTACAGAGGTATTGTCATGATGGAACAGATTTGGGTCTCCACGTTCAAAGGAAAAATTTCATGCTACAGCATCCAAACACATTTTATACAATTGTGTCTCCATCTTTGCGGTAACAGTTTAGAGAAGAATCACATGCGGCTGGAAAAAGTCAGGTGTCTCGATACTTATTTACACATAATGTAGATTAATAGATTTTTTTTTTACATTAACAATCTCAAAACATTCTCAATGTTCCTTGACTTTTGTCTAAGTTTCTAGATTCTGGATCAAACTTCTTCCTTCGTAACATATAGGGACAATTAACCCCTTATATTCTGGAAAACTTGTGTTGGTGTTTAAAACCCTACAATAGACTATAACAATAATTGTCTTTTATTAGTTTTTTTTTATATTCATTGTTATTGCTTTTTCTTGACCCTGTATAAGTATGACTACATAATTTTATGCGTGTGATACTGATATGAGTAACATACATCAGTTAATTTCAGGTCACAGAATATATAAAAAAAGGTCATTTTGAATTTGCAACAGGTCTCAAAAAACCTTCATATCTTCTGTCTGTATACATCTGGGAACTGAGGAGATGTAGCTGCTGAAGTTTTGGGAGGGATATTTTTCCATATGTGTCTGAAACAGGATTCTATCTGCTCAACACTTCTGGGTGTTCTTTGTTGTGTTTTTTGTTTCATGATGCACCCAATGGTGTATGTTCCCCCCCCCCATATACTTTCAATAATTCTTTTTTTGTGTGGTTTTTTTTTTTAAGCTTTTTTTGTTTGACCATGTTTAAACATGACTACATACTTTTGCTACTTGTCAGTACTGATACTCATACGAATAACCTACTTGAGCTAAACCCAGTTCACAGAATATTTTATTAACCTCAGTTTATGTTGCTTAGTTCGCATAGTGCAATACAAAGCACATATAAAACCTAAATGCTTTATATTTTTATTTTCATTTCATTTAATTAATCAGTGAATAGTTAAATAAACAGTATAAAAATGAAAATACTGTAGATAATTTGTCTATTTTTTCGTATTTTTTTATTTTGCTTACGCTTCGTTGTTCTCAGTAACCACGTCCTCTTTCCCTGTGGTATAAATAAGAGTTTGCACACGAATAAAAATCTTTTACCATGGAGAGAAAAAAATTTAAACATTTCCAACCCGGCTGTCAAAATTCTACTCGTACTCAAAAGAAGAATGCGTCCCAAAGATAGAGGAGAACACATTCATAATAGCTTTTAGAGGCATTTTTATTGCTTAGTTACGCAGTTTCTAAGCAGGAAAAAAAGCTGTGCATTTAAGTTGTGTAAGTAAAGCATGCGGGCAGTGCAGTAAATCAGCTGCTGCGTGGAAGAAATCTGTTTTTATATGCTTGCGCTTGAATAAGAAAAAAATGTACGGAAGCAGGTGCAGCCTAAGCAGTGTGTTTGCCAGATGGAACTTCTCACTGATCAATTATTTACGAAATAACTGCGCAGTAATGGGTGCTTTCAGAGCCACACTTGAACAGAGGAGATAAAAGCAGGTGACAGGATGTGTGACAGGGAAATTAGCAAGAAGGGGGATGAGAGGCCTTCATTTCATCTCTTATATGGTAGTCAGATTTGTCATCTAATACCTGGAAACACTGGTGGCTGGCTGTGGTGTTTCATTGGAAGATTGAAGTATTGCTGGTTATATATGATATAGACTTTATTTTATGTGACGTCAAGTGAAGAAAAACTTTTTTATTTTAAGACCTACCACAGAAAAAAAAATTTTTGTAGCTGTATATAGACAAACGTATTGGGACACCTCATGTCTCCAGCAACATTTGGTTCTTTTCCAAACTGTTACCACAAAGTCAAAGACACACAATTATATAGGATGTCTTAGAAAATGGGATTTACTTCAGCTAGGAGAACCAAACCTGTTCAAGCATGACAGTGCACCTGTGCACAAAGCCAGCTAGATAAATATATCCTATAAATGTGTTGGAGTGGAAGATCTCCTTCTATAGAGCTCTGACCTTAACCCTATTGAACACCTTTGGACCGAATTGAAATGCTGACTGCAACCCAGGAATCCTCACCTCGCATACATCAGTACCTGAGTTGACCTGTGGCTGAATGAGATCTCCACAAGCAAACTCTAAAATTGAGTGGAACATCTTCCCAGACGAGTGGAGGTTCTTATTAACAGCAAATGGGCACTAAATGTGGAATGGGATGTTTAGAAATCATCCCAATCTTATGGTCAGGTGTCCACAATTTTTTTCCTATACAGAGTATATATTTTGTGGCTCAGAAATTTTGAGTAGGAAAGATGCTTGAAATAATAAAAAGAGTTTGTCCATCTTTGGTTTGCTTGTAATTAGAAAGTGCAAAAAGAGAGTGAAAGAACAGAAGAGAAAAGTTCAGAAATGTCATCTATTAATCCTCCCCACCATCTTGGAGCTTTTAACTGTGCAGACGGGTTTAATCACTAGACTTCTATTTCCACCATGACTCAGGTTAAATCTGGGACATGTGTGGCAGTCTGGGGAAAACCTTAGAGATGTCTTTTTTTTACTATAGAGTACATAAACAGAGCTATGTTTCCTAAACTAAAAGATTTCCCTGAAGATAAATGTAAAAAATTATACATTATGGTATTTTACAGTAAAGTAAAACGTTTTTTACTAACAAGCAACTTTTTGTAATCCCAATTACATTATAATAAATGTTATGCAAAATTATTTCTTTCTCATTACCACTTATGTTACAGCAGCTACAAACAGTTTTTCTGTCACCTCACTATATTTTGTTAATAACACAAAAAAACACAACTGGTAATGTGTTATTATGAAGGATTATTAAACATATATCAGCAAGGTTTATGGACACTTGACCATAAGATTCATATGTCAGCATGAACAATTAAAATATTCATAACTACACATTTTCCATCATAACTGACAATTTATACATATAATCCAATAGTCAATTTGGAAACTGCACACTTGTAAATAATATCTGTCCATTTATTTAAACAATATTTCTACTTCCTTCCCGTGGGCTCACCACCTGCAGGAGGGACCGTAAGGGACGGTGCTGTGAGGATTGGGCAGCAGTCGAAGGCGGGGGCCTGCTTAGGCTGCTGCCCCGCGACCCGAATTACGGATAAGCGGGAGAAAATGAATGAATGAATATTTCTACTTCTGTATATAGTGCATTATTTAATTGTCTGTTTTACATGAACTTTCTCCTGCACTAGAAGCTATTTCTGATTCTGATATGGCTTGAAAAGTCTGGTGTCTGTTTTTTTTTTTAAAGATTGTACTCATTTTAAGCTTGATAAACTGTTCGGTTTGTTTTTTTCGAAATGCATCAATATTTAGAAAGGAGCAAAACGATTCACAAACCTAATAAGAATTGAATGAAATGAGTCAAATTATTCGAAAGCAATTCTTGCTTATCTTTATTTATTAAATCATGTCATCTTCCTTTCATGCCCTGTATAAAGACAAATGTTTTTCTCTGCACCCAGTTGTGTACGTTTGCTGTAAGCTGCAGACGTTCAGGAAGCTGATGGTGCAGTTCAGGAAGCAGCGGCTTCCCCAGGAGGAATACGTCTTTTTCTTCATCGATCTGTTTGGAGAGAGTGTGCGGAGAAGTCCGGCTAAGCCATGGGCTCAAGGAGACGCAGACGATCGCATTGTCAAGGAAGCCTTTAAAGTGAGTCAGCTTTTAATGTCTGGTGTTTTTAATAGCGGTTTCACTCATTCTTCATTTGGTGGGATCCAAAGACATCTGGTTCACCAAAGATTGAGAGTCTTAATCATCATCCGAATGAACAATGCATCGCTTTGTTATAGATTAAAATGCAGAAACCAATCGGACGACTTCATTATTAAATATTTCCTTATAACCACACACACACAATGTCGTGTGTTTTTTCTATGTCAAATCTATCTTTGACACTGCAGTAGTCATGGGCCGCAGAACGTCGATGCGTATAATAAACATGTAAAAAATTTGGCCTTTATCATTTATTCATTATAATTCCTAATGATTTCCCGATGATTAAAACGGACGCCGGTCTTTGTTTAGCAATTAACAAGCTCCAAGCTGATTCAAATGATCGCAAGTTTCACCCCAGGGAGCTGTATGACACTCTGAGCAGCGTAGACGTGTCTAAAACACTACTTGAACGCCGCTGGGAGGCTTAGTCTTCTGATTTAAATTGTTAATAAAGGCATACCGAGCACAAGGATTTGCATTTGGTGACCTTTGCCAGTTTGGCAAACAGTTATCCAGGTACACTAACAGGGGAGTCTGGATTTAATCTATACACCAAGCTGAGGATTTGAGAGTTATACACTTTGGGCAGAAGTTTGGCCCCTGGTGTCATTCATGAGTCAGAGCTTATAACTTTCCACTTGAGGTGGAACACAATGCCACTTATCTGTGTCTGTAAATTCCTGTATCTGTTCTGTATGTAGCCTAAACCAGAAGTCAAGACTTTGGTGTTTGTTGAAGATTGGTCAATTGGCAAATCCTTCTTTCTCGAATATTCCTTTTGGCTTAAGTAGTGTAGTCTGTTTTACAAGAAAATGTAAACCAACTAATAGCCTTAACCAACCGCCAGAACACGTTAATCGTTGTTTATCTTTGTCCTATGACCTCTAGGCTCTTGTGGATTCTGTAGACCATTAGCTAGTCCCTGATCAGACACTGTAGATGTTTGTTTTAGTAAGCTTTTTATTCACGTCTGTACACGTCTGGGCATTCCAAATTGCCCAATCCCAAATAGGTGGTCAGGAACTGAGCAAGAAATAAAACAAATGGATAAAGTAAGTGAGAACACAGGGTAGCTTTTCCAGCTCTGAACATGTTTACGCCTTAGGAAGAGATGGATAAAGTTATACTAAAATGTTTGCTGAAATGTGAGGGGTGTACTCAATTGTGTGAAATGCTGTAAGTGAAGATGTCTGCTATCAGTCAGAATTCATCTCCATCATCATTCCTGTTTATGTAATGATACTTTTTATGAATTCCTTAAAGCGCTTTTGGCACTTGTCTTTTTTTATCTTATCTTTTGCAAGGCCATGCTTCAGCTTCTTAGATTCTCCTTTATATACTGTGCGCATAAATAAAGATGTAAGTGGTGTACAGCAGAAGAGGTCTTTATGGGCGTGTGTGTGTGTGTGTGTGTGTGTGTGTGTGTGTGTGTGTGTGTGTGTGTGTGTGATGAGAGCCAGGAGGATGGTAAAAGCGCTTTGTTCTGTCATTTCCAGCTGGTAGACTTCCACTGAGGACAGCAAGATGCTGAGTTTAAAAAGAAAATGGAGTGTGTGTGTGTGTGTGTGTGTGTGTGTGTGTGTGTGTGTGTGTGTGTGTGTGTGTGTGTGTGTCTGGACATCTGGAAGAAAAACGGTTAAGAGAAATGGTTAAGAACAAACCAGCTTGATTTTTTTAAATAATGTTTATTATTATTTATGGACAGTAGTTTATTTATTTCTTCGCCTGTCAGGGTTGGTGTTGTGGGAGGCTGCTTGACATGCTCTGTGCTGGGAGAGACCTACTTGTTGGAACTGATTGGGCTCAGCACTGGTGAATGACAAACACAACCCTCCTGAACAGACTTCCTGAACAGTTTCTTTGATTAATAGTGAAGGTGCTGGTCGGACACCCAGACAACAGTGTAATAAGATGCTCAGAAATACATAAAGCAAATATTTTATACATTCTTTTCACTACATCTAGTGAGGGGACCATAGGAAGGTCAGTTCTGAACTTATTTTGTTCATGTTCATCTTCTGTTTTGAGATATATAATATTCATAAAATTCGTATGTGATTTTTTTTTTTAGAACATTCCATTCCACATTTAGTCTCCATTTGCTGTTATAATAACCTCCACTCTTCTACAAAGATGTTCCACCAGACTTTGGCATATCTATATATATAGAGAGAATATGTATATATTCTCAAAATCTTACACATACAGTACATTTTACTTTGGTTTTCTTTGTTCGTTTTTTTCTCAGAGTGTAAAGATTTTGACCTACAGAGAGCCGCAGAATGCAGAATACAAAACCTTCGTGTCCCGATTGAAGACAGATGCCAAGAAAATGTTCAACTTCAGCATGGATGACTCGCTGGTAAGCATGGAATTGTTAAGGATGAAAGTGAATAAGAATTAGAAGTGAAAACAGGAGAAAGCTTTAGCGATGAGAGGAAATGTAGCCAAATATCTGTACAATATTTATTCATTTATTTATTTTTGACGTTTGTTAATCATGGTTAATGTTGTCTGACAACTTGCTAGAAAATTGTGATTGGTTTCTAAAGTATTAGGAGTATATTCAAATCTCTATATTTTATAAAAATGGTTTCCGGGAACTTAAAGGTTCATCCTGACTGAGCCATTGTGCTGTACAGGTGTGTTCCTTTTTACAGAGATGTTGGAAGGAACTATATTTACTGACGGATAGTGGGGGGTGGTGTCTGGGGGGGTTTGAGCAAGGTTTTTCAAAAGCATGGTGCATCATGTCAATTTGTAGAGACTTTTATAGCGCATATGTTTTAAAATTATTATGTAAGGAGGGATGCTTGTTTTTTTAAAGAGGAGACTCTTTAATGGTTATATAGTAAATGAATAGACAAAAAAAAACGACTGACCTTCCTGCCTCATGTATAAGATTTATAGTGAATCCTGTCCTGCTCATATTTTTTTAAATTCTAATACACAATGAATCATTTCAGCCTGAGCACAATTTACCGATTTCTCATGGGTCAGCTTGTATAATTTATTATTATGTATCACTCAGCAAAACAAGAGGGATTATGAGAATAAAGCAGACTTGAACTGTGACATAGTTTGGAACCTTCTTTTAACATTTGCAAGTCTACAATTTTATACAAGCAGGAAGGTATTTTGCCAGGATCTGGCAACCGTTCCCAGACCGGACTGGAAGCTCATTTCAGTAATGAGACTATGCGACATAATTAAAATCATTTGGAAATAAACAGAAAAGAAAGAGAAATGAAAGAAAAGAAAAGAAAAAAAAGAAAAGAAAAGAAAAGAAAAGAAAAGAAAAAAGTGCTTTATACTTGTCACATATACTTTATATCACAGTGAAGTTCTTTCTTCACACATCCCAGCGATGTCAGCAGGCTGGGGTCAGTGCACAGGGTCACCAAGTGTGGCAGTTTGGCGATACTGGGGCTTGAACCCCTGACTTCCTGTCAGTAGCCCAGAGCCTTAAGCATTGAGTTCCCACCTCCCACTGGTTAAGTCTAAATAATGGTTATTACTGTATACACCAGTGAATTGCTTCGTTTTCTTTACCAGTTTAGTAACTGTGACAAAAATGACAGGCTTATCCTGACTCACTTGCTTTAATATATTATTGTTTCCATAGCAACAGTGTAGACAGGGACTTGTGTAGCAACATAAACAAATTGGAACGAATTGGAAGGAGTCTCCAGTGTCAGCCCTTTGTAGCAGTCAAATTGTCGTGGTACAAAAGGAATAAACGCTTTAGAGCATGCTGTTATAAGGGTGGCATCTAACACGCATTTTTTAATAATCAGGAGAAAATTCCTCAAACTGTTTGTCCTGTGCAAAGTCCATTAAACATATTTTGCTGGACTGTAATACTTCGACCACTTAGAAAAACTCGTTTATTACTGTTAATACTTTCGAAAAGGTTTTTAAACAATTTTGTAATGAGGTTTTTGGAAAAAATTAATATTAAGCATCTTATTAAGTTTAATATTTGTATAAATAATCCTTGCGTTCACCATGAGTATAGCCTTAAAAGCTGCCAAGGCTTTTAGAAAAAAAGAAACCCCACTAAATGTTGACTTCTTTATTTAATGAACTAGCAAAAGCGCCTCAATTCGTATATGCGAGCTTAAAGCGGGATATAGTTGTTGTTTTTTTTTGTTTTTTTTAAATCTAGCTTAAAAAAAGTCTTTTCATGGGCAAAAATGTTAACAATGGAAATGTCTGTTGGAAACTGGAGGCATAAACAGACTAGGAGATTGTATTAAACCATTTTTATTTCGGTTTCAAAGTAATGTTACATCTCTCCCGTTCTTGGTGTGTCTTCCAAGCACTCCATATTAACCCGAAACATCAGGCCAGACCTGAAGGGTTTTTGCCCATTGGCTCCATTCGACACCTCCACAGGGAACACAATGGCTCTTTGTTTTTCCCAGAGATCTGAACCCTTCAGGAGGCCAACGTTGAGAAATATTCTGGCGTTACTTTATTCGGGCTCCAGCGCTGTGTGTTCCTTCAGCATACGCTGAAACAGAACATCAGAAGAAATAAATGTCATTGAATCAATTTCCTTTGTAGCATTTGCAGTGGATTTTGTGATATTGTGTGACAATCTTTGTAAACATGGCATGTGCTTTTTATAGTTTGGCGTACATTGTTTTATTTTATTTTGCGTTGCACTGATTACACTACAATTACACTACAAATGTGTACATCACAATGTCTACATTCCTATGAGCTTTAAGGATATTTAAATGTCTACAAAACGTTTGCATGTGTGTATTCAGTATCGAATTGCAATATTGTATGATTTATGAGGAAAAGTACATTCCTTTATACACCCATTTATTGAGAGACTGTATGAATTTGTATGTACTTTTTGAACATTCAATTCTACATTAATCCCTCATGTTGCTGTTATAATAACCTCCAATCTTCTGGGAAGATGTTCCACTAGATTTGTGTGGAGAATTGTGCTCATCCAGCCACAAGGGTGTTAGTAAAACCAGTTAGTGATGTAGGTGAGGTGAGGAGGCCTGGAGTGCAGTCAGCAATCACCTTTATCCCAGAGGTGTTCAATAGGGTTCTAAACTCTATAGCAGGAGATCTTCCACTCCATGCTATGTAAAGCATTTCTTCCTGGAGCTGGATTTGTGCACAGGTTTGGGTCTTCTAGAAAATCTAATGCTACTACATCAAAAGAAATCCTATACAGTTATTTGGCTCCCACTTTGTGTTAACAGTTTGGGGAAGAACCACATTCTGTGCTATGGTCCTGAAAAGTCAAATACTTTTGGTTATATATGTTTTAGGGTTTTTTTAAGCAAAATTGTCTGTTTTTAAATCATGAAAATATCTTTATAAAGAGAAGATTTTACCCTGGTCAGAAGCACTAATGGAAATCCTAATGAAGTGCTTTGTGAGCAGGCCCTCAAATGACTTTTCCCTCACTTATGAATTTAATTATCAAGTACGTATTCACCAAATGTATTAATTCAGAGTGTATATCAAATTAAATATGTAATAGGTTTGTTAAAATTATTATAACAGAAATGACTGTTTTAATAGATTCAAAAACCCAGGTTGATTACAATATTACCCCAAGCATTTTTTACTACAGCAATTTGTTATTTGCCATATCTTTTATTAATTATAAGTGAACACATCATACTTTATCCTTTTACAGTTCACGTTCGCGAGTACCTAGCTTCTAATGAGAAACACCACCATCATTCTTCAAATAAGAATACGCCCTGTTTGCCTTGATCACAGTCATTACAATTCTTGTTTTTCTATGTTTGATATTTTGTTTACGATCTGGTATCGGCATTTGCTACTGTTTCGGTCCTGTTGTCTGCTAATCGCCTGACTTTTATTTACATTTTGGATTTGCCTGTCGTTTCATTAGAACATTTCTCAAACGCAGAGTTGCGGCTTCAAATCTGTCTGTTATAACGTCGCCGACGCGCTTTACAATCATTTTAAATAAATGAGGGGTATATAAATTACAACATGCAATTATACAGTGTTCTGAGGGTCAGCGTCTAATCTTATGCCTGTGTGAAATGTGGTTTTCCATAGCCAGTGGCTCTTAATTCATATTCGACAGGAATGCTTTTTGTCTATAAGGATTTGCAGAGGCAGCATTTGTTTATTATTAATGAGACAGAATCGAATGGCGGATGTCGAATTAGTCGAGAGTGGCTCCGACCGAATGAGCGTGGGAGTCTGGAGCTGTGGCAGCCGTTACAGGAAACAAGGGAGTAAGGGCAGGAAAGTAAGACAGCTGAGGAAAGAAATGCAGGTAATGAAGTGACAGGAAGTGTTGGTAAGCAGGCATGAGGCCTCCGATGCGGGATACTTAATTAAAGTCGCAGGGATTTGAACAAATCAAGGTCAATTAAAGTCACGGACACAAATTGGAATGGCAATCAGGAGTAAAGAATGAAGTAATCAGAGATGACACAGGTGCGATACAGACGGGGGAATAAGCGCTTGCCTGATGTTGAGACACAAGGGTGGAAATGTGACATGACAATGAGATGAAGCAGGTCCAGATTTGTGTCACGTGTGTAGGGATCATGACACGAGCCGCATTTTCTCTGACACTTATTACTCGGGTTCTGTTCCATATGCTCAGGCATGTCTCATTAGGTCTCTTACTAAAATGTCATCCGCGTCCCAAATGGCTGAATCTACGTGATAGCATTAGCTTCAATGTTTTTACTTTAAATGGTTCAGCTTTTTTAAGTCGGATCCATTCAAAAGGGTGTGATGTAATAAACTATAGCATTGCCTATGTATGTATATCGGATTTGTTTAGTGTCCATGTGCAGTCTTAACTCTCAGTCAGTCAGACTAGCTAGTACGTAGCTAGTTAGCAATAAAAATAGCACAGTGTTGATTGTTATTTCATCACACATCTTTACCTCACATTATTTTTATGCTAGTCAGTCCATAAATAATGACCATAGACTGTGATCGTTAGACGTTTCTTGATAAATCTGGTTGTAGAAACTGAACTATGAGAATTAATCAGTTTTTTCAGTAAACACCAACCTTTTGGTCCATGTTTGTTGCATTCCTCAGTTTCCGATTTTGAAAATATTTTAAATACACTTGGTTTATTAACCAATTACTTGGTTTTCTGGTACTTTTAAACAACTTGGATGTAAAATAACTAACCGACCATGGGCACATTATCTATCAGTGGCTTCATCAAACCTTCTGGCTTCACTCCAAGAGGTTCATATGGATCACTATGTGCTTTTCAAAAGCAAGAGAGAATAACAGTAAATGGAGTCAGACACATTTCCTCTTATTATATTGGTATTCTGTGCACATTTCAGAATAAGCCCATCCTGCCCTTCCCTGCCCCACCCCACCTTATATATAAAACCCATGTTCTACTATACTGTCTGCAATCTCTGAATACAGTAAGTTACCCTAATTTGTATCATAATATTTAAATGGACATTTCTTCCTTAGAAAAGACCGCCAGTGAAAATTTACTTTTACCTCCAGGTTTGGATGTTACTTTGGAAAGTCATTTTCTTTTTTTGTGTATTTACAAACAATAAAAAGCAGATTTTTCCCTTTTCTGCTTTCTATTTAAAATAAACAAAAAGGAATGAAGGCACATTTTCTTCTTCTGTTGTGAATAAAAAAGCTAATGAACGCAGCGTACATGAGCCCTGCTTAAAATGTAAACTTTATTTATAATTCATTTCATAGAAACCACGTACGATGTG
This sequence comes from Silurus aristotelis, assembly GCF_946808225.1. Classification (NCBI taxonomy): domain Eukaryota; kingdom Metazoa; phylum Chordata; class Actinopteri; order Siluriformes; family Siluridae; genus Silurus; species Silurus aristotelis. Next base: position 3,997,167 of record NC_139579.1, read on the forward strand.
TGGAGAGCCGATACTAGTAATCATACATACCAGGGTAATAGATATTGAGTTAAAAAAAGGAGATAATAGTAATAATAATTTCAAAATAAAGTGTAACATCTGTAAATGTATGTATTTGTTTGGTCGAAGGAAACTCTTTTTACAGTTAAATGATCTCGTTTAGTGCATTTGAACAAAAGGAACATGGATGCTTCCTTCAAAAAACATTAAAGTCGCAGTGAATCCAAAACTTTTTACAGGATTTTTATATGAAGAAATTTTACAATATATATTACATTTTTCAGTATCTTGTGACTAATACTTTGAGTTACAAATTTAATAAACAGTTTTAAAACACAACGACATTTGCATAGATATTTTTAAAGCCTCTTCCACTAGTCAGGTATAAGCAGTCATTAAGACTAATTTTATTAATAATAAAAATAATAATGAATTTTAGCTCGAAGTGCTTTAGATGTCAAAACAAGGAACAAATAACACATTCGGAGCAAAACGCAATTAACAGAAAAGTTGAAAGGTAAAATTTAATATACAATTAATGTTTAACTAACTTTAAAAAATATTAAATTCGAAAAATTATTTCTGAAAAGTATATATCAATCCAAAGTTAGATGGGAAACATATGTCATAGGCTTTTTGAAAATCTGAAAGTTTGACAATGTGTATACTTTTTGTATTTGTGTAGAGCTTTAAATTGTCCTAAAACAGACGGGATTAAATAAATGTATATATGAATATATATTTTCTGGTATCTCAGATTAGTCCCTATACAATTATGGGAAAAAGAAAGTTTGAGAGGAACCAGAATTAAGAGAAAACCTTTTCTCGTCTCTGTGTTGTTCATTATAGTAGAGATTTTCAACAATTTCAATTCAATTCCATTCATTTTTATTTGTATGCCACTTTTAACAATGGATAATTCCTTAATGAATAATAAATAACAATGTTCTTTATAAGTTAAAATTTGTCCCTAATGAGCAAACCAGTGGCGAATGTGGCAAGGAAAAACTCCCTGTTGATGGAAACCAATTTGTTGATTTGTCAAACTGTTCATGACAGTTACAGCCCATAAGCCACTTTAGCAAATTGTTTATGTTAATTTCAGTCCAAATCCATCTTCACGGTTTTTGAATTTAACCCCTTAAATTAAATTAACATATGTTAAAGAACATATTTTAAAAGTTTTCAAAAGAAGGTGCTCAAAATACTTCAAAGCATTTCAAAGCTGAAGAATCTTTGTCTATTTTTCCAACGAAGGTGACATGAAGTCTGAGAGAAGGCCAAGGCTGGGAGATTTTGGCTTTTTCAGGCTGTCAGGAAAACCATTTTTGTAGCTGGTTTGTCAGAGTCATGTAATGGCAGGTAGAAAAAAAAGAAGCCCAGAACGCAGTGTCTCCTGATTCCTGGTGGAAACCATCAACTCGAAATACCCTGCAATACTCATCACACTATAATAGCAGACTTATTTCTTCTTCCTCTTTACATATTTTTAGCCACTTTTTGTCGGAATTCCAGATGTTAAATGAACAGATTCTATAATCTGTAAATACATTATCTCACAAAAGTCAGTCACATTTCAGCAACCATTTTAGTATCTTCTTAAGGGACAATACTATAGAAATGAAGGTTTTACAGTTATTTTAAGAAGACAGTAAATCTGTACTGCTATACATGCTGTACATTGACTACTCTAAAATATATATCCAAGTGTAATGTCCCTTGAAAAGATTTTTGTGAAATACTATATATTCAACTATTAGACATATGATATATACAGTGAGGAAAATAAGTATTTGAACACCCTGCTATTTTGCAAGTTCTCCCACTTAGAAATCATGGAGGGGTCTGAAATTGTCATCGTAGGTGCATGTCCACTGTGAGAGACATAATCTAAAAAAAAAAATCCAGAAATCACAATGTATGATTTTTAATTTTAACTTTAATTTTAATTTAAACTATTTATTTGTAAGATACAGCTGCAAATAAGTATTTGAACACCTGAGATAGTCAATGTTAATATTTGGTACAGTAGCCTTTGTTTGCAATTACAGAGGTCAAACGTTTCCTGTAGTTTTTCACCAGGTTTGCACACACTGCAGGAGGGATTTTGGCCCACTCCTCCACACAGATCTTCTCTAGATCAGTCAGGTTTCCGGCCTGTCGCTGAGAAGCACGGAGTTTGAGCTCCCTTCAAAGATTCTCTATTGGGTTTAGGTCTGGAGACTGGCTAGGCCACGCCAGAACCTTGATATGCTTCTTACAGAGCCACTCCTTGGTTATCCTGGCTGTGTGCTTCAGGTCATTGTCATGTTGGAAGACCCAGCCTCGACCCATTTTCAATGCTCTAACTGAGGGAAGGAGGTTGTTCCCCAAAATCTCGCAATGCATGGCCCCAGTCATCCTCTCTTTAATACAGTGCAGTCGCCCTGTCCCATGTGCAGAAAAACACCCCCAAAGCATGATGCTACCACCCCCATGCTTCACAGTAGGGATGGTGTTCTTGGGATGGTACTCATCATTCTTCTTCCTCCAAACATGTTTAGTGGAATTATGACCCAAAAGTTCTATTTTGGTCTCATCTGACCACATGACTTTCTCCCATGACTCCTCTGGATCATCCAAATGGTCATTGGCAAACTTAAGACGTGCCTGGACATGTGCTGGTTTAAGCAGGGGAACCTTCCGTGCCATGCATGATTTCAAACCATGACGTCTTAGTGTATTACCAACAGTAACCTTGGAAACGGTGGTCCCAGCTCTTTTCAGGTCATTGACCAGCTCCTCCCGTGTAGTTCTGGGCTGATTTCTCACCTTCCTTAGGATCATTGAGACCCCACGAGGTGAGATCTTGCATGGAGCCCCAGTCCGAGGGAGATTGACAGTCATGTTTAGCTTCTTCCATTTTCTAATGATTGCTCCAACAGTGGACCTTTTTTCACCAAGCTGCTTGGCAATTTCCCCGTAGCCATTTCCAGCCTTGTGGAGGTGTACAATTTTGTCTCTAGTGTCTTTGGACAGCTCTTTGGTCTTGGCCATGTTATTAGTTGGATTCTTACTGATTGTATGGGGTGGACAGGTGTCTTTATGCAGCTAACGACCTCAAACAGGTGCATCTAATTTAGGATAATAAATGTAGTGGAGGTGGACATTTTAAAGGCGGACTAACAGGTCTTTGAGGGTCAGAATTCTAGCTGATAGACAGGTGTTCAAATACTTATTTGCAGCTGTATCATACAAATAAATAGTTTAAAAATCATATATTGTGATTTCTGGATTTTTTTTTTAGATTATGTCTCTCACAGTGGACATGCACCTACGATGACAATTTCAGACCCCTCCATGATTTCTAAGTGGGAGAACTTGCAAAATAGCAGGGTGTTCAAATACTTATTTTCCTCACTGTATATATATTTGATATATTTATATTTATATATATATATATATATATATATATATATATATATATATATATATATATATATATATTATATATATATATATATATATATATATATATATATATATATATATATATATATATATATATATATATATATACAGTACAGACCAAAAGTTTATACATATTATATATACAGTACAGACCAAAAGTTTGGACACACCTGCTCATTCGAAGAGTTTTCTTTATTTTCATGACTATGAAAATTGTAGTCACACTGAAGGCATTAAAACTATGAATTAACACATGCGGAATTATATACATAACAAAAAAGTGAACTGAAAACATGTCATATTTTAGGTTCTTCAAAGTAGGCATCAAGAGAATGCCAAGAGTGTGCAAAGCAGTAATCTAAGCAAAAGGTGGCTACTTTGAAGGACCTACAATATGACATATTTTCAGTTGTTTCACACTTTTTTGTTATGTATATAATTCCACATGTGTTAATTCATAGTTTTGATGCCTTCAGTGTGACTCTACAATTTTCATAGTCATGAAAATGAAGAAAACTCTTTGAATGAGAAGGTGTGTACAAACTTTTGGTCTGTACTGTGTGTATATATATATATATATATATATATATATATATATATATATATATATATATATATATATATATATATATATATATATATATACTGTATATATACGGCAAGTCAAAACAGCCATATCAAGTTTGGAGTTCGAGGATTCACAAACAGAATTTAACACATCTGGTGTTTACAACTAACTAATGTTACATTATTAAGGTTAAATTGAGTTTCTGTGGCCGTCCTGTCGGCTTATTCTGGTTCAGGCTGAAAATTCTAGGGGATCAGCCTTCTCTAAAATGCTTAAACGAACCTGTGTGAGATTATACTCTGACTTTGTCTTAAGCATTGACTGGCTGCCTTGATATGTGGCACCAGTGAATCCAGGTTTTAATGTAATCCCGTGGATAGAATCGAATGCTAACACTGTAAATAGAAAGTAATGATGATGATGATGATCCTGATTTAGCCTGGGCTTAAAACTTGTACTTGTTGCTCCCTTCTCACTCACCTTTTCCATTAAGGTCTCCTTTTCTGCCATATATTTGCATTTCATTTACTCTCTCTTTCTCTCTCTATTTCTCTTTCTCTCTCTCACTCTCTCTCTTTCTCTCTGTCACACACACATGTTCAATGTGCATGAGTCCATGCAGCAGATGTCTATAGTTGCCATAGCAACTTCACTTTTTCATTTCCCCCTTCGTTCCCTCTCTCTCTATCTCTCTCTCTCTATTTCTTTCTCTCTCTCTCTCTCTCTCTCTCTCTCTCTCTCTCTCTCTCTCTCTCTCTCTCTCTCTCTCTCTCTCTCTCTCTATCTTTCTCTCACACTCTCTTCCTCTCTCCAGTTGCTCTTTTTGGAAGCACCTCTTTCTTTGCCCCCCTCTCTCCTTTAAGTTCCACTGCTTTTTCTGTCAAGGAGTGGAAGCATCAATTCGCCGCTGTTCTGCTTCCACTCGAAGTTGTGCAGAAACCGCTGATGCTAAACTTAGTCTTGCGTTCGTATCTTCAGCAAAGAAAAACGGCAAACACAGATAAGGAGTGAAACAATATGATAATAACAGCACAAGTTTAACCTTCTATCTACTACACACATTCAATTTTAAACTTAAAATATATACATATACTATATGGCAACCATCAAACCTAGTTGAATATCAAATTTCTGTTGGAATCCTATTGCTGCTATAAGAAACTCCACTCTTTTGGGAAGCCCCCCGCTAGATTTTGGAGCATAGCTGTAGGGATTTGTGATCATTCAGCTATAAGAGCATTAGTAAAACCGGTTACTGATGTTAGATGAGACGAAGAGGCTCCAGTTGCAGTTCATCCCGAAAGTGTTTAACAGGGTTGAAGAGGTCAAAGGTCTGTGCAGGACACACCATGTCTTCATGGAGCTCAGTCAATGCAGGAGCATTGGGAAGCTGGACCAGGTTTGGGATCCAGTGATGGGAAAATATGATCTACAATTCTGTGTTTTAAAAAGTTTGGAGAACATGGTGTCAGGTGTCCAGAAATTTGACTATGTAGTGTACAGTTTGGTACAGAGGAGCTCTAACAGACCTGGTATAACACTGAGGAACCTGTGATTTAATACAGTAAGAAAACCATGTGAGAGAACTTTTTACCTCACACTGTGCTCTTATATGAAAAGAACCCTTGCAGTTTATTATTAGCTTTAAATTATGTGCAACTTCCACTATACAAGTCCCTGTGTAAGAGCTGTTACTATAGAAACCGAAACATATAGAAGCGATCGTATAACCTTATAATTTTACGGTACAGCCGTATATGATTGTTTTTGTGTTTAACTCACAATAGACCCCAAATGAATGTGCATACATATACAATTACAGAATGGATAAGTAAGTGAGTATGAATAAGTAAATGTGTGTGTGTGTGTGTGTGTGTGTGTGTGTGTGTGTGTGTGTGTGTGTGTGTGTGTGTGTGTGTGTGTGAGAGAGAGAGAGCTAGAACATAAAAAACAAAACAAAAAAAAACCCGCTGAGCTCTGGATATATAGACCCCCAGATGGGCCCTCCTGCTGTAAACCACATGTGGATGTTCAGTTCAATCCAGCTGTTGCCTTACATAAATAAATAAATAAATAACAAATGTGAGATTGATGTGTGCTTGGCAGTTCCACTTTCAGCACCTGGATATTAATGCACATATAATCTTGACCTCCCTTGTAGTTTTTCGGCTGCTGGAGCAAATAATGGATAGGTGGTTTTTTGTTTCATTTTTGTTTTCCCCAGCTCGAGTAGGTTTTCGATGAAGTTGGCAATCCAGAAGCCACTCGGAGTTGAGTAATAGCCCTGTGTGTTTTCCTTCAGGGTTCTGTCATCTCCCATATTTTTCTCATTCATCAGTAGTGATTAAGAATGGAAACAAGCGTGCCGGCATGAGGGAATGAGGGAACGGGAACGTTGAATCATTGATGTAATCGGGCAGTGAGCTGAGGGAAAGAGATGATAAAAAGAAATATATATATATATATATATATATATATATATATATATATATATATATATATATATATATATATATATATATATATAAAATTACATAGTGACAGATGAGACTCTAAAGAACGATGAGAAAAAGCGTATAAATAGCGAACTCTTCGACAGGTTATAACCTCGGTTCCAAAACATATGCCACACTGTGTAATGCAATTATTTGCAAACCTCATAAACCCATATTTTATTCCCAATAGAATATAGACACATATCAAATGTTTAAACTGGGATGGACTGGCTTGCCTGCAGTCTAGACCTTTTACCATTTAAAAATATTTGGCGCATCATGAAACCAAAAACACAACAAAGAACACCCAGAACTGTTGAGCAGCTGGAATCATGTATCAGACACAATTGGGTCAACATTCCTCTCGCAAAACCTCAACAACTGGTCTCCTCAGTTTCCAGATGTAAACGGACAGAAGACATGATGTGACACAGTGTTGAACATGGCCGTGTCCCAACTTTTTTTGAGACTTTTTGCAGTCATTAAATTTACAATAACATTATTATCTCCTTAAAATGGTATATATATTCTCAGTTAAAAATTTTAATAAATTTTTGTTGACATTTTACACAGTGTTCCAACTTTTTTGGAATTTGGGTTGTACTTAAACTGATGACCGTTAACGCTGAATATTAGCTAATACAGATATTATTCAAAACATTTGAATGTTCAGTGGACAAACTGAACATTGTCAGATAGTTAAACGTTTAACATAGCTGAATATCTATAAATGGTTTTGTTTTTTGCATTGGAAGGAAACTGAGACGTAAATAGTGATTTGAAAAACATTTTGCTTACACAATCCGTTATTTTATTTCTGTTTTTAACTGTTTACATCTGCAAATTAATGCCACCTACACCACAATATACACAGCATGCTTGATTCAAAGTATATTCGTAGTCAAATCACATTTTCACTGCACTCGTTCTTCTTGGATATCATGAACTAGTTGAATTCAAATGGGCCATGGGAATGAGGAAACACCAGAATGTTGTGGACGTGAAGAAGTGGATTAAACTTATTTAAACCTAAAGCTATGGATAGAAAAATCTGCTGAAAAAATATATAAATATGTTGAATTCCAATCATAGCTAGCTCACTCTATTTGTTTCTCATAAATGACTAATCATTTACATTACATTCAGCTGCTGGTTTATACACCTAGTTTATCCTTACACTTATTTGCTATTAAACCTACACTAAATGGACAAAAGTATGGGGACACCTGACTTTCCCAACCATATGTAGTTCATTAGGATGAATTTGAACACGGACTGCACATTTTTTACCTCACCGACACCAGTACCTGACACCCTTGTGTCTGAATAAACACAAAATTTAAAATCTAGTGGAACATCTTCCCAGAAGAGTGGAGGGAATTAAAAGAGAAATGGGGACTAAAAGTGGAATGTGATACTCAAAAAAGCACATACCATAGTTATGACTAGGTGTCCTCAAACATTTGGCAATATAGTGTATATACTGTACATGTACAATGTTTGACGGTAGCTAAATGTTACCATCACTGCATACAATGAATAGGAACCATAGAACTACCACTGGTGGGGTGTTCTTAGTGTGTACAGTGTTATGTGCACTCCATGCTTATATTCAGTGAAGATATAATATCTTATTTAAAACCCACTGTTTTGTTTTGTTTCGTTTTTTTTAAGTTGTCTGCCGGAAAAAATTACATCACCTGCAATTCATCCATTTGACCACTAAACTCTGGTGCCCAGGCAGTCAGTTTAGGTTATTGACCATTATTGTTCTTCTTCTATCTTTTTTTTATTTTTTTAGATGAACATAATAGCCGGAGGCTTTTACGACGGAGTGATGCTCTACTCTCACGCCCTGAACGAGTCCATGAACCAGTCAGGACAGAAGCCGCAGGGTAACATGGTCACCCAGAGGATGTGGAACCGTACTTTCCATGGTCAGTGACAAAAAAATGTAGACAATTATGGTATGTGTCATGTCAAAAATAAGCATCACGCTCGCCCAAACTCAGGTACACAAAAGTCTTCTTTCATTGTAGTCCATCAGCATCAAGGTTGGAGATGCTTTTGAGCTGCTTTTTCTCCTCGTCACAGATGTAAGGAGGGGGTGTTCGAGTTACCGAAGCTTTTCCGTTAGCTTAAACCGAAATTTCTCTCAGTTCTGTCTCATTAATAGGGCATGTCAGTCTACTGAACTACCGCTCACTTGATGTTTTTGAGTTTTTCACCTCATGAGATTGATTGTGCATGAAAATCCAAAAAGATTTCCGATTCTGAAAAACTATTTTAGTTGTGAACATTAACTGAAGCTATTCATCTAGATGATTTTCAGCATTGTGGTAAGAAGGGGAAATAGCTTCCAGTCAGCTATGATGCTTTCTCATAAACATATTTATATTTTCCCTCAGCAGATGCTCATAAATATCCTAACAAGATTGATCATGTCATCCCTGTGAGTTTACCAAGAATTTAGAAATGACTAATGATAGAGTGTAACTAACTATTTGGGTTTTCTTCCGACTCCTTGATCAGCTGTTGCCCTCCGCGACTCTCTTCTCTTTCATATTCCTAATGATTTCATTCATTTTTTCTGATGCTGCTAGGCATTTTAACAGCTCTGTGTTACATCCTCTACGATATGAGATATTGGGTGCAGTTTTGCTTTTAATGTAGTTCTAGTTTTCTAGTAGAAAAGCATAGAAACGGTAAAGTATCAGCAGTACAGCTATAAACCTACTGACAAATTCAGGATATTATGTAGGTGAGAATCAGTTACTTTGCTTCCAGTTCAAGTTCATCAGACTGAAAGTGCTCACAGAGGGAGATACTGAAAAAGTCTAAGCAGCTTGAACATAAAACAAAAAATGTTGTGGTAAATTAGAAATGAAGGTCTGTATCAATGGCACTTTGCTTAGTGGTCAAAACTGATTGGGATTTAAATATTTAGCATTATAGTGTCTGTGATACGTGTGATAAGTGTTTTATAGGCATTGAAAGACACCTGCATGTTTTTTTGTTTTTTTTTGTCTATTCAACACACAAAATAGGCTTTATTCACTCTTGGCATCTGGACAGGTCATTTCTTTTATTTCTGAAATACTTTGCCGTGCTTCTTGTAAAACTTGCAAAGGGTGCTTTTTACCAGTTGGAGATTTTTTTCTGAACTTGTGATCCAGCTCATCCCAGAGCAGTTCAATAGGATTTAGGTGCAGTGACTGGGAGGACATTCCATCATAGATGCTTTGTGAAGTTGGTTTCAATTAGCCGCATTAGTCCATATAGAATTGCATGGTGTTGAAATATCAAATGGTTGCCATGTTGGTTCATTTCCCTCAGAATAAGTCTCCAATGTTTCCTGCTCTAAAACAACCCCAATCTATTACGCTTCCACCTCCATGTTTGACTGTGGGTGTGAGGCAGTCTGCTAACATCTTCTCTCCTGTTCTTCTGTTAGAGACACAAATGTCGAATCATCTGTCCACCTTCCCTTCAAGACATTCACTGTCCTATTCTTGTGTGTTTTTGCCCTTTAGCTAGTTTGTTGCACAGAAACAAATGGAACATGAATGTGTTTCAAAAACCATACAGAAGTATGTGCAAACGCATCTACAAGCCACATGCTAATGTGACCAGCAGTTAAAAGAGGTTTAGTAGTGTTTTGCATGTGATTGCTAGCTGTCTGGTCCAGCTTAACAGCTAATTGCGATTTAGAGAGCGCGAGACAAAATCAAACAACATTGTGCGGAAACAATAGCGCATTTATTTCAGCAGGTACACGAGGAATAAAAGACTAGTAATGCATTTGTCTGCCCAATTGCTTCTATTGTATGTGAGCGTATAATGTGATCAGAGGTGACACGAGAGTTTATTCTTCTCTTAAACTTTTCCCAAGATGTTATTATGCACTTATGTTCTATAGAGTCAATCAATGCATTTAAATACGATTAAACACTACATTTAGAGTTTTTTTTTCTTCGCTGTTTGTAGTGAATGTACTACTGCTTATGTAGAATGTAAAATAGGTGTCCTCGTTTTATTTAATAACAGTGTGGATTATTTTGGTGTCTTATGGATCAGAATGTTAAATTGTTAAGTTGCTGAATGTTTGATGTTTAATAAGAGGATGAAATCGTATCTATTTTGTAGAGCTTCTCATATTAAGGTCCTGGTACCTCCTGGGGTCCTAAAGGCAGCACCAAGGGTTATTTTATTACTTTTATTACAGTGGAACCTATAAGCAACATTATTAAAGTTATTATTTTTAGGGGTCTAAGCACCAAAGTAAAATCAAAACAAATCTAAAGTAATAAAAATTTTTTTATTTTATTTCTTTTTATAAATCTTTGTGTTTGAGTTGAGTGAAAGTAGAGATATAGTAGGTAAAATATGACTCCAGTAACAGTAAAAATGCTCCCTTTAAACCTTCACTTGAGTAAAAGTACAAAAGTGTTTGCCTTCAAATCTACTTAAGTATCCAAAGTACTATGATTTATTTAAAACGGAGGAGAGTCGAAGGAGGGAAAATGAAAATTCACTTAAAAAATGTATTTTTATTTTTGTTTATTTTTTATTACTTAATACAAAATATTGTATAGATCATTTCGATTATTTAGATTGGTTTTAGTATATTTTATTGTTTATTTGATAGTATTTATAGCTCTTACATCATTAGGAGATATACGTAATCAATAACGAACACAGTAACAACTTACAAACAAAATTCATGGTACGAACAGTCATTCGAAACGTAACTCGTAACTCGAAATGTCTGACTCCACACAATATTTGAAAATATTAATAACAATTCTGAAATTAAGTAACTTTAAGGACTCGGATGCAGGGAGTGACCGAGGTATTTGAAATGAATATTTTTAGCAGGTATCAAATTGAAAGTAGCAAAAATGACTAATGTAAATATACACTATATGGGCAAAAGTATTGGGACACCTGCCGATTCCCTCCGTGTGTGATTCCTCCTCAAACTGTTACCTCAGAGTTGAAGGCACACAATTGTATAGGTTGTCTATGGATCAAAAAAATTTCCCTTCACTTGAACTAGGAGACCAAAACCCGTTCCAGCATGACATTGTTTGTGTGCACAAAGCGATCTCCATAAAGACATGGATTGGAAAGGAAGATCTCCTGCTATAGAGCTCTTACCTCAAACCTATTGAACAGATTTGGGATAAATTGGAATGCTGATTGCAACCCAGATCTCCTCACCTCACCTACACTTCACTAATAAGCTGAATGATCTCAAATGCCTACTCCAAATCCTATTGGAACATCAGAAGAGTGAAGGTTATTATAACAGGAAATATGGACTAAATGTGGAATGGGTGCATGGTACTACAGCTCGTATCTCTGTTTGTAGAATTGGCGATTGGGAAATGAGTGGAAGCTTGGAGTTTGCCAGAGTCGTGCTGTTCTCTGCTTTCTCTCTCCATGCTAACACAGTGAACTCAATGTTCAGGTTTCTTTTGACTGTAATTGATTCTGAGAGCCACACTGCAATGCTAACCAAAGTCTTGTAGCTGTTTTTATGAGAGAGAAAAAAGGAAAGAAATTGCTGTTCCATTGAACAAATGCAGTTAAAATTGAAGCTTGAGATGAAGACTCTTTCATCTCTGAGGGACAGAGACCCACTGAGATGGATCGAAGGATCTGGATTGTATTGTTTCTTCTTGTTTCTTTTTTTTTTCTCTGGGCAGCCTTCTCATTCACAGGTTGCACTACCTGGCAGAAAGCCACTATTGCAATACTGGTAGGCTCAGCTTGCAGTGTGTGTGTGTGTGTGTGTGTGTGTGTGTGTGTGTGTGTGTGTGTGTGTGTGTGTGTGTGTGTGAACCCAAGATACAATCCTTTGACAAGGTGTAACCAGGTCAACCTATGAGTATTAAATAAGGCATCAGTATGAGTTTGTCTTGTGTGTATTGTTTGAAGAAGGAAATGCTCACACATCTCACACATCTGCTCAACAGCTGCTCCCTCTTCTAATATTTCGCCCGAGACTTACTGACCACATCGTGGCTCAAACACATAAATCATATGATTTTTTTTTTTTGTTACCCATTATACATTTTTAAGTACTCGAAATCTCCATATCTGAAGCCAAATGGCTCCTAACCAGGCCTTGATGCCTGAGGAATTCTCTGTATTCTCAGGGTCATTATTCCGTTAAGACCGATGGCAGGCTCATCGCTGAAATTCGAGCGCGGTTTGGTGAAGCACTTGTACAATTCAATTTCGCTTTAATATGGAATTTGAAAAATCAGAGATATGTAATATGTATTTGGCTGTGGGGACGCCTTTGACAAATGAATATAAAGTGGATTACCAGTGGTGTGCATCTCCGTAACTGAGGCATATCCAACGATACGATACATTAAAGCTACATATGACGCAGCTACCAATCCGATTTCGATTCGATTCAACACAACACAATGCAATGGAAAAGAAATGTGATGTTCTGCAATTCAATATGGTGCAGATGACTTTTATTTCTTCGCTTTTGCAAGCAGGCCTTTGTAGAGAAAAAAAAAAGAAGAAAATATAAAACCGGACCTTTTTTTGATGCAGCTCTACCTCTGCAATGTTAATCTGTATTCTATGTGACTCTCAGAAAGAAAGATTGGAAATGTTGGTGCCTATGATGCAATACAGATGTCACGTCCAGTGGTAGCTGACCAGGACTCTGTGAGGTCAAATCCCTGAAGTACCAGAGACCCCCCTGCTGAAACCCTGAGCAAGGAATTTAAGCCTCAATGGTTAAGCTGTATTCTGGAATTCGAAGGATTTTTCTTGACAAATGTCGATAACCGTTCTCTGAAGATCATCTGAAGATGTCTGTGATTCTGAGATGCTGACCTCAGCGTTTGTGAAGGAGATCCATTTCTAGGACACACAATTTTTTATATAGTTCAAATTATAGTAGTCGGATAAATGCATAAGTGGAGGATAAAAGACATTTATTTCAGACATTAAGTGAACAGATACACTATATGGACGAAAGTATTGGGATACCTGACTTTTCCAGCCGTATGCAAATCTTCTCCAAGCTGTTACCACAAAGTTAGAGGCACACAATTGTCTTTTTTCCTTTCACTTGCACTAGGAGCCTCAAACCTGTATCCATTTATAGGAATTCATTTGTGTGTACTTGCCCCCCCTCAATCAATCCTGAGCACAGATTTGAGTCACTCAGGATGAAAATCCTCTGCACAATAAATCAATGGAAATGACTTTGAGCTTTTTATTTTTCTTTCCATTTCTCGTTCCGCTCAATTTCTATCGCATGCCTTCTTTTCTTTAGCCTTCTCCGTCATCCCCTCACACTCTCGGATATTTTACCCAGAGCCACAATTCGATCCTTCTGTCCAGTATCTTTCTCCTTTCTCCTCTTCTGGGACCACTGAGAGGAATAACTGCTCCAGGACAGAGTAATGGTGTGTAGGGTGTTGGGTTTTCTCCCTTGGGGTATTTTAATGCTCTTTAAGTGATGTTTCAGAAACTGGTATCTGTGTGTGTACGCAAGTGATGTAGATTCTAAAATATAGAAAGAAATATATATTGTGTGTGTGTGTGTGTGTGTGTGTGTGTGTGTGTGTGTGTGTGTGTGTGTGTGTGTGTGTGTGTCATAGCGATTGACAACCCTCAAAATGGCAACTCTTTATTAGGTTTAAATGTTCCAATGAAATGAAAACGAAAGAATGTAAATGTCAGTGGGGCTTCATAGAGTTTATAGACTTTTCCATGGCATTGTTTTAGCGGCTTTAGATACTGAGAATTAACACTTTGAAGGCTACTCACAAAAGATGTAGGTTATGAAGAAATTCTGTATTATATTTCCGTATATATAATTTAGATAGATAGATAGATAGATAGATAGATAGATAGATAGATAGATAGATAGATAGATAGATAGATAGATAGATAGATAGATAGATAGATAGATAGATAGATAGATAGATAGAAAAATATTATATATATGAAATATTCTTATACTCTTAAAATATCTCATTAAGACAGTACTTGAGTATTTGATTCATATTGAACGTAGGCTCAAAGCTGCACTAGTCCACAACCCTTGTTGGTGAAAAAAACAGTTTGAGATTTTATTTCCTAAAATACAAATCAAATTGTACACCTCATTACAGCATTGACCATCAACATAACAGCCTCCAGAACGAAACAAAGATAATATTAAAAAAGCGATCTTTCAAAAATTCAATTACGAAATCATAGTATTATGTCAAAAAGTAGAAGAACTGTTAGTATTCAACAAATAAAAAGGACGACAGCGATGTCGCCTCTCATGCAGAGTAAATAAGCCACAGCGGATAAAGCTGGCGAAAAATGCCAATTAAAATGTAGTGGAGTAAAAGGTACATACATTGAATCATATATTAAAAATGTACCTGAGAAGAAAGTAAAAGTTGCTTATATGTTTGATACTCAGAAAAACAAGAAAGTAGCAAAAAAATTACTTAAGTACAGTAACAAAGTTTTACTCAATTAACTCTACACCACTGTAGCATTGAATTGTGCACAAAGTCAACTCAATAAGCATCTGCAGCTGGCTTTGGGTTGGAGTGGAAGATCTTGATTGGCCTGCTATAGAACTCTAACACAACCAGAAGCTGTCAAGAAAAGGAATTTGCAACGAAGATCTTTACAAATCTTTACAAACCCACTGCGGATAAAGACGGACTAATACCATGGAGCTTAATTATGAAACCGATTCATACGGCAGCTCCTATTAAACTGCAGACCTCATTAATAATGAATTCATTGTCTCATCTCTTTTTCATGTCTGTCATAAAACGAACATTGGTGTCACCTTGAGTGTTACAGAAATCCTCCAGAACGATTTATACAGCGCTTATGAATGTGTTACGTTGGTCCAGCTTTAGCTTTGATTCTGTAATGTGATGAGGTGAATGTGAGTCAGATCCTCCACCTCCGTCTCTTTTTCTTTTTCAGTCTGTTTCACTTTGCCCTGCTAAATGATTCATTCACATCACATCCCCGTTGCCTTGTTGTTCGTTCTTTTTTCGTTCTGTACATTCAGTGCACTTTATATTGTTGATGTTCTCACTCCGCTCAGCTGTAATTATGTGTGTGTGTGTGTGTGTGTGTGAGTGTGTGTGTGTGTGTGTGTGGTAGAGGTTTGGAGGAGGGACAGGGTATCTGTTTATCTCTGCCATCTGCGTCATTGTCTCTGAGGCCGACAGACCTGTCTAAACTCAGTTCACTCGTTTTTTTTTTTTTTGTTGTTTGTTTTTTTTGTTTCCTCCCTCTCCTCTTATTCAACTCATCCTTTTCTCTGTGGTCTTCTCATCTCACTTCTCCTCCATTACCGTGTGACCTCTCTAACATTAAATTCTTTACAGCTACTTTTCCCACATCATAGCCCTACTCCTACTCCTACACCTATTCGTCTGCTTTTTTCTTTTTCTTTCCTCTTCCACCACTTCTATCTCATTTTACAGCTTGTAGATACTGCTTTCTTCTCATGTCCATGCTTCCGTCTGACTCACTTTAGTCTTATTTACAGACGTATAAAAGAAAAGAAAACACAGTGTAATTGTTAAAGTACGGAGAGAAATTGTACTGTGTGTACATGCTTTTTTTTTTTTTTTTGATAAATGATATCAACTCGGATTTGCTTCCTGTTTTTTTTCCTGCTCAGACTCAACCCAGGCCCATGCCCTTGTTTTATTAATTTCATCGGCCCGTGGTTCTGTTGTCATCATCCCAGCCTGGAATTCCATCCCATGTAATTATCCAACACAGATTTGAACCCACCCCACCCCCCCTCTTGTCTTTTTTCATTTGTTTTGTCTGCTGAGATGGTCCACTCGATTGTTTCCGTCTTGCGTGTTGTTATGACGTAAAGCGGCTGATTCATGGCTGATATCAGCAAGAGTTTCCATTCTAATAAATGGCGAAAGGGTTTTTCTACACAAGTCTATAGGGTTGAGGTCAGAGCTCTATAGCAGGTGCACTCAAGATCTTTACCTCTAACTCCCTTCATGGAGTTGGCTTTGTGCACAGGGGGAATTGTCATGCTGGCACAGGTTTGGTTTTCCAAGTTTAAGTAAATGGAAAATTTCCCTCCAAGTTTGTGGTAACAGTTTGTGGTAAACATGTAAAATATAGATTTTACAAGTTTTTACCTTTGTATATATCGCAGTAAATGGTCAAATGTTAACGTTTTGTGATTTTCCAGTGGTGGACAGTAATGAGGTAAATGTAATTTGTTACTGTACTTAAGTCACTTTTTTACGTATCTGTATTTTACTGAAGTATTTCCATTTGGGAAGATTTGTACTTTAACTTCACTACATTTAAAAGTCAAATATCGTACTTTTTTCCAGGGCTGCTGCTAACGATTATTCCATCGAGACATCGGATAAGAAGTACTTTATCTTTATTAAAAAGCAACACTAAATAAGATTCAATTAATATATTTTCGCTGAGATTGCACACTAGTATATCGGTGAAAACTAAACCCTTTTAGTGCTTTTGATAGCCTTATTATTATTATCAAAATGCAAATACAGTTGCAGTCATTAGAAACTATTCGTTTAACGAAACGTAATTATTCTCACTTCTGTTTTTATTCATGCTTCTGTGTCGCCTGTCCAGAAAACTCCAGAGTTTAGTGGGTGGTGCGTCAGTTATAATGGTCCGTGGGAAACACAGTGCTCCTTGTGTAGTTCAATGGACTAAACAACATTTTTGTAATCAAATTACTCGATTTATTCAAGGAATCATTACAGCCTTACTTTTTACTTTTTACTTTTTGCTCTGTTTTGAACTCGTTTTAATTGGCGCTTGGCGTATCTATTGATCACCAACATACAGTTTAGCATCAGTTCAACATTTAGAACATTTTCGAAGTAGTTGAAAAGGTTTTGGGCTCATGATCATTTTAGTAGACATCAATCAGTGTTTAAAAAATGAATATCATTCTATTAATAGATTGTTGTGTTGAGAGTAACAGAGATTTTATACATAAACTGAGTTGATAAAGCGAAGAATGTTGTGAAAAAATTATAGGAACATTATAGCTATAATAAATCATAGTACTTTGGATACTTAAGTACATTTGAAGGCAAATACTTTTATTCTTTCAAGTGAAAGTTTAAAGGGACACTTTTACTTTTACTGGGGTCATATTTTACTGAGTGTCTCTACTTTAACTCAACTACTTGGTTTGTGTCCTTCGTCCACCGTTGATAAAAAAAAGAAAGAAAGGTGCTTTATACTTTTCACATGTACTTTACAGTGCAGTGAAATTCTTACTTTGCATGTCCCAGTGCAGATCAGCCATGATACAACGCCCCTGGAGCACTGAGGTTTAAGGGCCTTGCTTAAGGGCCCCAAGAGTGGCAGTTTGGGGATAACGGGGCTTAAATTCCCAACCTTCCAATCATTAACTTAAATTTTACTCATTTTACTTTCATTTAATGTTTTGGAACTTATGCAAAACAATTCCCTTTTATCACTGATGTTATTGCAGCTATAAATTAAAGAGCTGCTATAAACTCATCCCTCACTAGTCTTTTTTCTTTACTCGTTCTTTCTTGAAGCTAATAATGAGAAAAAGAAAAAGAGTTGGGCTTTTTCCACATATTCGAGAAGTCAGCACGACACAGCTTTGGTAAATGTTGAGCATCATAGAAATAATTATACAAGTTATGATAAATGTATTAGAATGAGTGCATTATAATAAACAGAACATCTTTAGAGCTGCAATTCTAGAAAATGAACACCTTCTGACCAATCTGGATTGACTATAAAATATATAAAATAGAGTATTTCTATATAAATTCGCTCTTTTCTCCGTCCAAAGTGTCACATCTTTCTGCCGATCGCTGTTTTTTTTTTAAAGGATTTTTTTCTACTATAGCTACATGTGCAGAAAGGATCTAAAAGAATCTTAGATCTCTTATAAGGTGCATTTTATTCGTTGATATCATATTGCATGCACTGTGGAGGAGGAGGTCCGGAGCGTGACACTGATTTAGAACGGCTTTTTAATTTTTTTTTTTGCTTTCACGCTGTAGAGGATTTCAGCCTCTAAACAGCACCATGTTCTGAAAGCTAATGTGACAATTACAGAGAGAGAGAGGAGAATCCTGTGAACATGTGATAAGATTTTGTGTGTTTGTGTGAGTTTTGTTATTCGTCTAAACCCAGGCATTGAGTAGCAGTATGATGTTCACGAAGTTCTTGCAGCAGGTTCAGTCAATTTCGGGAGTTGAATGTATCAGGGTCATGTTGATGTTTAAAGAACCCGCTGAGCACACTAATCCACACTTACTTTACACTGGAGCTAACAGCATGTGTGGTGCAGAGCATTTAATAAACTCTCAGACACACACACATACACACTTATCTAATGGCTTAGCAGTAGAGCTCCCATAGGGGGCCATGGTATTGAACCTCCATTACTTTAAGTGCTTTCTCTCTCTCTCTCTCTCTCTCTCTCTCTCTCTCTCTCTCTCTCTCTCTCTCTCTCTCTCTCTCTCTCTCTCTCTCTCTATCTTTCATGGTTAATAAATCTCCTTCTGGCCTCTGATCTGATTTCAGATCAATAGATGTCCAGATGGAATCCCTACTATTAGTTTTTTTTGTACTAAAAAAGCACAAATTTGATACTGAGAAGCCCAAATCCAATCCACAATCATGTCACTGATTTCAAATATATATATATATATATATATATATATATATATATAATTTTGGTTTGACCCTTTTTATAAAAAATGTAAATAAATATATATAAATGAGGCGATTAAAACCTAAAAAAAAAAACCTTTAACACGACCTCCTTTTTTAATTTGGATATAAAAAAATAAAATAAAAAATCCACCTAAAATGTATATTTAATCACTACACATTTGTTTTACTGATGCGCCAGGTCTCAATTCAAGCACCAAAATCCGCCATTCAGTTTGAGGATGAACCACATATGGCTGTTCATTTCCCAATAACTGTCTATATAGTGAAAATCGAATACATTTCCATATACAAAATAAGCTACGTCACTGTATTCTGTACCACACACTTGTATATTTGTGCACATTCGAGATCAAAACTCAATTCATTATCATGATCAGGGGAATTCTGTACATCATTTGGAAGTATTGCTAGCGTTTTGGGAAATGTTTTCCTTTTTCAGAACTTTGGTTGTCTTGTGTAATTACATGCATTAATACTGAGACTCTGACAGGTTTAATAGGTTTCTATTTATATCTCAAGGAATCGATTTCATATGTATGAATGCGTGTGTTATATTTAGAGGGTTTGTCTGAGAAAAATGCAGATCATTTACATTCTTTTTCCAGAGTTTCAGGAAAGAAAAAAAGGTGCTTTATGTTTGTCATATTTACTTTATAGCACAGTGAAGAGAATTATTTCTTCATGTATCCCAGCGATGTTAGAAAGCTGGGGTCAGCCATAATACAGTGCCCCTGGAGCACAGAGATTTGAGGGCTTTGTATAAGGGCTCCAAGATTGGCAGTATATCAATACCGGGGCTTGAACTCCCAACCTGATCAGGAACCCAGAGCCTTAACCACTAAGCTACCACTACTAAGTCTGCCACAAATTTAGCAAAGTATTGATATTCCACAATTCGATTAGCTCCCATTTTACACCAGGTTTGATTCGATTTGACTGCCGGAGTGCATTTTGAAACCCAAATGTTCTGCTGGATCAGAGGCTAATTTGTTATTAAAGCACCAACCACAGTAACTCTAATCACAAGCCAATATTAGATTGTTGTCACTAACGACTGAGTTGATTATGTTGTTTTCGAATGTCATGCTTTGGGGTGCCTTTTTGTTATTGCATGCCAAATGGGCAATTTGTGCAGAATGAGAACGCATGTAGGGATTTTGGCAAAAAAAAATTGAGCATTTTACAGAAGCTGTAAATGTCAGGCTTGGAGAAAAAACATCAACTTGTGGGCCACTTGTGGTATCTGCCAATTCGTACACTTCAGGCTCGACCAAATGCTCCTGATTAGGCATCACGAGATCTCTGCAGTGTCATATCTTGACCTACGAACCTCCCCTGGGTTCCGACATGTGCTTTTGGCTTTAAGTTGCAACATGCGTTAGCGTTTCAGCGCTCTGTCCCTCAGCTTAGAAGCTCTCGCTGTGCGGTTGGCGATTGAAAGTTGTCTTGAACAGCAAATTAGAAAAATATTATTAGCATAGAATTATTTTTTAAAGTTTAAAGTTTAAAGTTTACAGCGATCCTGCTCTGCTTTTTTATGCAGGAGTTCAGAGCCAAAAATCCTGTTCATGAACCTCTCGATTTTTTTTTCTTTTTTAGAATGAAGACAAATCATTTTACACCACAGGACTATCTTCATTGTGATTAAACAAATGCTGTTGACTGATATTGCAACATATAAGGGCTGGAACTAATCTCCAGGCTTGAAAGTGTCTTTGTAAACGTCAGAGATCAAGCTAAAGGTGTAGTACTGATTAGGCATAACTTTATGACCACCGGCCTAATATTGTGTTGGTCCCCCTTTTGCTGCCAAAACAGTTCAGACCCTTCGAGCATCAACAGCATGAACTTCTTCAGCAGTTCTTGAGCTACAGGAGCTTGTCTGTTAGATCGGAACACACGGACCAGCCTTTCTAACGGACGTCACAATTTTCTAACTCGCTCAAATCCTTACGCTCGCCCATTTTTCCTGCTTCTAACACGTCAACTTTGAGGACAAAATGTTCACTTGCAGCCTAATAAATCCCACCCACTAACAGGTGCCATGATGAGATGAAGAGATAATCAGTGTTATTCACTTCACCTTTCACAATGTTATAATGTCATAATATTATGCCTGATCGGTGTATTATATGTAGCTACATTTCCAAAATAAGACTTTATTTCGAGGAGCATCTAATTAACTACCACCATGCAAACACAAGCACTTCTGTGTCACTGTCACAAGTGCTTTCCTTCTTGGCCATTTGAGTTCCACAGAACCTCATGTTCCAGCACATTAGTTATGAAATGAACTGAAAAAGATCACATCCAGTGCACATGAGCGCAGAGCCAAAAAAAATTGCATCCATGTCTGATTACTTATCTTAACAACGCTGCAGTATTTTCCTCAGGCTCGTACAGATTATATAGAAAACCTACTTTCGGAAGAATTTACGGCAATTAAATGTATTAATAATAGAGAGATTATAGGTGTCATCCATAAAGTCAGGTTCTGTTTGTACTAGTCAGTGTTTTAAAACCCCAGTTGGCTATTCCATGGACCGCACAGTTTCATTTGATGTGTAAGCAAATCCCCTAGCTGTTTCTGGACCATTCTTTTCATCCGAGAGCCCATTTTTCTTTCTCTCTTTGGTTTATTGGAGTCAATGGGATCAGTTTTCACACGGCGCTTCCACTTCTCAGATATCTCCATAACCCAATCTTGCTTGTAGCACGTTCTAACCGTTGACCCCCTGAACCCTCGCCGAGTCAGTGTGTGTGCAATGAGGACATCCTGTAGCCGTGACATGTTTTCCTAAACCCATGTTCCCCACCCTGTCCTCTCTCTCTGCCTCGCTCAGATTTCACTCGGGAGAGGGAATCTGAGCACGGCCCAGGAGTCAAGCGTCACTCGCCCTCCCTGCTTCTCTGCGCTTATTAGATTAGTCGCCAGCTGAGGCCAACATACAGCACTTCCTGTGACAGACGCTCCCTTCCTGTGAGAAGACCTTTGGCACAGAATTGGGCCTCGACTTTATTTTCCTCAGCGCCTAATTGTTTTCAGTTGTGTGCGGACGCGGAATGGTACTCACCAGCCAACATTCGGGCCCTTGACGTTTAAACGCGTGTGAAATTCCTGGAGCGCTTCTGTCGCGAAGGGTGCGACTTTTATTTTTCCACATTCTTTCTAGCTCGCCTTTATCCACAGTCCCGGATTCTTCTGGATGTCATTGTCACTTTGGAATTGCCAAACATTTCACAAATGCTCCTGATCTCCTGCAAATCATGTTTGGTTTGTTTTTTAATCCAGACAGCACACAAGGTCTTGGCTATTGACAAGTATCAAACTCAAACAGATGTTCATGTACACAATACGTCACCTTGTCATGCTTTACAGTGAACACTGGTCCTACTTGCATCTTGTATTTAGTGCAGTTTTGTCTCTGGGATGTTTGTCAACATTGGAGACAATTGTCTGACTGAATTCGGCATGTTGAAATGTATTTTTTCCTTTATACCATCCACTATCTGAATACTCAATTCTGATTGGCTGGAAGGTTTGCATTCAAACCATTTAAAAAACGCACTTAAATAACGTCTGCTTTATAAACATCTATAACCATACTAGTCTACATTTACATACAGGGTGAAACAGATTTTGTAGACGTTTCCTGATTACGCCAGTGTTCTTGAATCCTTAACCCTGATTGGTCAGAATCTGTTGTTGTTTTTTTCTGTAACAGCAGCTCTGTCAGTACTTATACTTAACAGTACACTTGTTCGTACAAAATGTCGGGACGGCGTACAGACGAATGTACAGACAAATGTACCGAATGCAATTCTTGATTTATGTGCGGAACATAGTTACAATCTAAGTTCCCTCACAAACATATTAAGTGGCAGAACGCAAGTTTGTTTAGTCTCCACTTCGCACTCGCAAAAATCAAATGCATCAAATAAAATTGAATAAATAATATTAATGCAATACACTTTATTGTTATATTGATTCAATTGAATGTATATTGATATCGAAGGACTGTCGTAAAAACGTTGCCGATGACAGGAAGTCATCGAGTTTTCTCACATGCGGAGTACAAGTCGTGTTTTCGGTACAGAACGAGTAGCGCAATATCACTGTCTAGCAATATGCTCATTTTAATACTCAGTTTAATTGATATTATAAAAAATAAATATATTGCGTTAATTTTATTTATTTTATTTTATTTTTATATCTTTTGTTATTTAAAATTAAAAAGGCATTTTATTTTAATTGTTTTAGTCGTACTGTTATAATGTCTTAATGTTATGCCTGGTTGATGTATAGTAATTTTATTTGTATTTATTCATTTATTTTTGCTAATTTGTCTGTTTAAATGCGAAAAACGTTTCTTGTGTTTTGACATAATAGAAACTGACACTCACTCGGTTTTGAACGATTTTAGAGCAGACGCTTCCACCAGAGCTGTTCTATGGCTTGAAATTCTTGGCATTGCTCAAAGACGATTCTTTGTGAACCGCTTCCAAATGCCTGACTGACTCGCCTGGGAGGAAACGAGGACGTAGCGAAGTGTCAACTGACTCGTTTCTTATCCAGCATGATTTATTAACGGTGACGGTTTTTACAGGATGTTTAATAAGAGTTTAACCACAAGTAACATCCTCTATTTTTTTACTTTCAGCTCAGCTTCTGGATTAAAGTTAGTTAGATACTAGCTATCAAACTGGAGACTAGCTGTAGATACATCTGTAGATACATCAGCTTTTTATGTTAAAGTAGAATAAAAGATTAAAACTGATGTTGTTTGGACTGCAGGTATAGTTTCTTGTGAAGCTTTACAACCGTAACGCTAGCTTTACCATCTGAACTAGCAACTGATCTCAGGTTTCTTTTGCTTACAAAATTTATTTTCGGTCATTGATCTGTCAGAGTTTTATCATCTGCAGTCTTTTTTTTTAAGTTTACTTCAATATATTTACTTCAGAAATTCTTTGTATAACGTATCCCAATTTTCTTTGTGTGCCTAAATCATTTTTGCTGTCAAATCTGTCTCAACGGTGATCCATTTTAAAAAGGCAACACAAACTCCTGTTTCCCTTATACCCCTGATCAGCAGGAAATACAGTCCATTCAGCAGCAGTCCTTATCGAGCTGAAAGCACACACCGGATCCTCTGGACCTTGCCTCATAGATCAAGCTGAGACGGCAATCAAGAGAGCCGTCTCGCTCTTTAATGATTCGGCTTCGGCTTCATTCTAGCAGTCTGGTCCAAATCTCTAAATTCTAATTCTGGAAGAAAAGTCTTTGATTTTACTAGGTGAGACCACGAATAGTTGAAGATTTGATGCTTTGACTATCAATCCCAAAGTCGAGTCTTCGCAAAGGTGTTATGAAATAAGGATCATACCATTTTGCTTATATGGGGGTGCCCAATGTCTGATTCACATAGAACTACCGGTTTTCTCCTAATAAGTTAGTATACAGCATATTATGATAATACTGCAAATAAAAAGTGTGTAAAGAAGCTTTGGATAAATATATTTAACGTGTGTGAGTTAAACACCCCTGTAACAGATTAAAGTTTCATGGCCAAGGGGAAGTGGTAGCTCAGTGGTTAAGATTCTGGGTTACTGATCAAAAGCCCGCGGGTTCAAGTGGGGTAATACCGGGAGGGAAACAAGCCAACATACTGAGAGGGTCTTTTCTGAGACAAAAGCGCCAGCTCTTATACAGTCTAGTAACAGGGAGTATGAGCTTAAAGCATTTGCATTGCATTAAAATTACACCGGTCAGGCATAACATTAGGACATTATAACATTATAAGCGGTGAAGTGAATAACACTGATTATCTCTTCATCATGGCACCTGTTAGTGGGTGGGATTTATTCGGCAGCAAGTGAACATTTTGTTCTCAAAGTTGACGTGTTAAAAGCAGGAAAAATGGGCAAGCACAAGGATTTGAGCGAGTTTTTAAAAACTGTGACGTCTAGACGACTGGGTCAGAGCAACTCCAAAACTGCAGCTCTTGTGGGATATTCCTGGTCTACAGTGCTCAGAGTCTAGCAAAAGTGCTCCAAGAAAGGAACGGTGGTGAACCGGTGACAGGGTCATGGCTGATTGATTTACATGGGGAGCAAAGGCTGGTCCGTGTGGTCCGATCCAACAGATTCCTGTAGCTCAAACTGCTAAAGAAGTTAATGATGTTATTTTGATGGGTCAGAAACGTTTCGGCATGTTTTATACTGTATGGTAGTGTAATTTGTTCTGTTTTGCCAAATGATGTACTGTAATTTGTTCAATTTTTAACAGTGTACTACCCCATACTGATCACCATTTTTTAAGACTCCTGCATAGACTAGGCCATGTCTCCACTTACGATATTTTCAAGCTAAGATGATGTCATCGGAACACATCTTCATCGTAAGTCTAGGGATACCTGTATATGCTGATAATGTAAGGCACCATATACCGTTTTACTCCGCTCAATTAATGAGTAATCATTTGCTTTAATAGAAAATAAATCAGTGATAGGGTGGTGATTGGGGGCCTGTCTTAAAGAGGGATTCACTGTTCCTTACCACTGTTCTTCACCACCCTGATTCTTCTCCAATAAGGCACATTCTGAAGCACTGTGACCTGCACTGGATGGCAGACCACTCAGGATGTGTTTCTACCTCACACCTATTGTTCCCCAGGAGAGACTCCGGCTCGAGCACAACCCTGACCAGGATAAAGCGTATTGTAAAAGATGAACGGATCGATGATCTTTAGAAGAGGTCGTCGGATCGAGGGCTCGCTCTGTCCTTTCCAAATGTCAATCTGATATTGCAGTACCTGCAGCTTGAGCGATGCATGCATGTGTTTTGTGTGTTGGTTATAATGTTTTGCTACTTCTACATATGCGGTTCTTCTGTTATTGTAAATGACCTACATTTACATTTATTCATTTGGCTTTTTGTCTAAAGAGACTTACAGTTGAAGAAACAAGCGATTTGTCATAAGATAGCAGTAAACACCCATTATACAAGGTTTCAGTCGTCGTTCAAAATAGTAAAAGCTTGGACAGGCAGGGAGAATGAGATTGATAAGGTGAATAGGATGCAGTTGGAAGTTTATTTCCATCTGCACAGGTACATTGCAGTATATGTACATTGGAATTCTTGTGCATTTCTCAGGTTTAGACACAAAAGGTTTACAGAGTATTTGCACGAAATAGACTTTCTCATTCAAATGTACATGGATCAGGTATAACATTATGTCCACCTGCCTTATATTGTGTTGGTCCTCTTTTGCTGCCAAAACAGTGACCTGTCGAGCATTAACAGCATTAACTTCTTCAGCAGTTTGAGCTACAGGAGCTTGTCTATTGGATTGGACCACATGGACCAGCCTTTGCTCCTCACATTCCCCGTGACCCTGTTTACTACTGTTCCTTTCTTGGACCACTATTGATAGACCACTGCAGACATCCCACAAGAGCTGCAGTTTTGAAAATGCTCTGACCCAGTCGTTTAGCCGTCACTATTCGTCAAACTCGCTCAAATCCTTGCACTCGTCCATTTTTCCTGCTTCTAACATGTAAACTTTAAGGACAAAATACTGCCTAATAAATCCCACCCACTTAACAGGTGCTATGAAGAAGAGATAATCAGTGTTAGTCACACCATGGAATAATGTCATAATGTTATGCCTGGTTGGTGTATAATACATTATGAAAGTAATTAAATAATATTGCACATTGTGTAAATAAATAATATCGCACATTGTTAACTATACATAAGTAAAGTTGCAATAATATTGATTCAGCTGTCTCAGTCCCTGAGAGGATTCCGTGCCTTTCTGTGATGGGACCATGAGCCGCCACTCATTTTTCCAACCGCAGCCTACTAGCAAAGATTTCCCAACGGAGAATATATTCATTACTTAGTTTATCAATCCAGCAAGCCGAACAGTGGTACATTGTCAGTCTTGAGATCAGAACTCATTAGCAGGATAAACTGTGTGTCATAACATTAAACCTGTTTTGTATCAAAATGCACATATTTAACCTCAGAGATTGCTGTTTGTCACTGGGGATCATCACGCGGTAGCATTATGCTTTCATTTGCATCACCCACTTGAATACTTCAATTGGCTTAAGCATGCACAGGAAGTTGTAGATTTTCTATTTTAATACATGCGACAAAAATAATTTCAGTCAAAATGACAACTCGGGAGTGTACAAAGGCGAACATTATCAAATCAGCCGTTATGTTCGTATCCCTTGTGAGCTAAGCTTGGACTGAGAGTCCTGACTCGCACCCATTCCCACACCCCAGCGAGCTCCTTCTGTCTTTCCCATGCCTGGATTGTTACCCACAATACCCCTTTGTGACATTCCAATGCCGCCGTTTTCCCAGTGCTGTGATTTATAGGCTTTTTATATTGTAGGTTTTGGAGGACAACTGGATTTCGGGTGTAATGGTCTTGATATGAAATGCCTTTGTCGTTCTATTACGCATAAAGGTTAACGATGTGATGAGGATCAATTTTAAAAAGTGTCCATCGGATACAAGTTGGCATTTGTACGCATCATTATAGTATTATTTACAAAGTGGGCAATTATTTGCAACCAATATTTTATATGTAGATTGATTTCTCCTCGCTAAACTGTATTTCGAGCACCACTGCTGCTACATGAATATGACATATTGTATCACAACACTACGGAGACCGAGGCGTGTCATGAAAATCACATAGAATACAGATTAACATGGCAGAGGTAGAGTTGCATCTTCCTGGAAACAGAACAGGAAAATAACCATTTTTGGCTTCACGTACATGCATCATGGGGGTGAAAGGTTGAGAGTGGAGGAAACGTAACTTCTGTATGAAGTGATGTTTGAAGTTGCAGGGATCGAAGTCTACAAAGGTGGGGGGGGGGGGTTCTAACTCTGCACATGATATAATGTGGAAAAACCTAATGTAGGAGGCTACTACACCTAGTTTAACATGGTCAATTTCATGCCAACAAACTTCAATATAAACCTACTTCTCTGGGCAAGTATGCCAAAGACAGCTTGTGTCTAAATGAATGAGTTATGACAGGTTTATTCACTGGACCCGGTTCGTTCATTTGCAGTGGTTGTTTTTTTTGTTTTTTTTCATGAGCTACAGTGTGCAGGCTGCATGTATGATTGATATCATAAAGAACATACAGGCTTGTGTGCTGAACATGCCGTTTCTCCATAGGCACAGACAGGATTGTTTAAAACCACTGAACAGGAAATTCTTGACACGAGCAGGTGCACTATAAGTGCTGGTAATATTCCTGTGAGTGTATACAGGGCACATAGTATAATTTTTCAAGCTTTCACTACTATATGCAGTGTTGTACAGCATAAACAATGCATATAGGGTTTTATATATATATATATATATATATATATATATATATATATATATATATATATATATATATATATATATACACACACCACAGCATTTTCTATCTTTTTCTCTTAGTTATTCTGATTTTCTGTAAATAAACCTCGAAAACTAATTATAGGTTCATGTTAATGCATTTGGTTTAAATACGTTATAGTTTCTATAGCAACAGCTGATTCAGAGGGGTTTGAATGAAGAACAATCCATAAAAACTGATTACACATACAGTTTTCTGTAAGATGGCATTTGTTTCGATTTTTATTTTTGTCAGTCTTTCTAACAGGCAGAAAGGAAGCTTTTCAGACACGGGAGTTCTTGGTAACATAACAAGGGACTTTATTCATTTAATTTTATTAAATCGATATTACATTTATAAAATAAAAACAAAAAGACTGGTAGACACATGATTTTGTTTTGTAGACACTCCCCAGCATAACTATTAATGAAAGTATGACGAGTCATTATTAAATAAGTGAATAAATCACCGGTGTTGTTTAAGTTGTGTAAACCATTTCAGGATATGCGCTAATTGGACACGGTTGCAAAAGTAACTCTGCTTGACGTCATGGTGCATCACACCATCAAAGAATTTTCAGCAGATAGGATTTTTAGTCATTTAAACGCTTCAGTAAACAAAATCACAGTGTCCTTTTGATGAACAGAGACTACCAAAATGTAGTCTATAGTTCTCAAAAGAGCAACACAAAGCAAGATATGCTGCCTGGTGTGCTAGCACTGCAATATGCTAACATTGCTGACTAAGCTAGATAAGCATGTTTACTGTAAATCTGACTGTAAACAAAAAGACAGCAAGCAGAAATCTTATTTTTGAGCCAAATCAAAGCTACATATTCAAATGACAGACTCTTAGCTGTCCGATATGCTATTGTGTGATATGCTAGCAGAATACACACGAGTAACTCTTAGCTGTGGCATATGCTAGCAATTTATGACAATGCAATTTGAGTTATGCTAGCAGAGCTAAGTACAAACATGTCAAATAAAAAAAAAAACTGCTTTTTGGTTCTTAACTCTCAAGGTTTCTTCCTCATGCCTTCTCAGAGGGTTTTTCCTCACCTCTGGCTTGCTTATGTGGATAGAATAAGGAACAAACTTAAAGGCATTAAACTTTAGCAAAGTCAGAATCAGAATCAGGTTTATTTGCCAAGTGTGTTTAGACACACATAGAATTTGGTTCCAGCTGTTGAGGATTTAAAAATACAGACATAAATAATATACATTCTGTTACAAAAACCTTTTTAACTGTATTCATTGTTAAAAGCGCTAAAGAAATAGAATAGTATTGTATTGTATTGGCTGGATAGAAGGATAGATGGATGGATGGATGGATGGATGGATGGATGGATGGTTTGTTAGTTTGTGCATGTTACAAGACAGTTAACACCAAAAACACAGAATTGATGGTATGTACGTGTTAATCCAATGTAACATATAGTCCAGAATGTGTGGTATTTTAGTTATTATACAGTAAATGTTACTAATTATTTAGGGAATATTTGTGAACCAGTTGTCTTTCATTAAAACAAGGTAATCTGAGGTAAATTCATTTAGAAATAGAGGTGACCTGAGGCCTAAAGTTAATAGCTAAAATTGTCCAGATGATAACTCATGTCTGTGTTGCTATGTGGTTATTTGGGATATTGGGTCATTTCCCTGAAGAGACGATTTTACACTTGCACACACACAGACACACACACACAGCATCAGGTTTCAGCACTGATGCATCTCTCTCAACTCAGCTAATGGACACCAGATGATAAATGTGTGCATTTTTTGTGGCTGTTTGTGTTATGCGCAGACCCGCAAATGTTTTTACTGCGCAGTAAAGATGCCATGATTGTGTAAATGATCGATGGGGGTCAGTTCAGCCGTGAGTGTGTCAGTCTCACCCTCAGCGTTGCCCTTCAGGAATTTGTGTATTATATATTTATATACCCAGACCGTAGTCCTCAAGCAGCATGCTGGCGATATGGATCTCTCAGCTGTTCTTCCAGTCTGGTGCTAATTGGTGTCAGTAGTGCGTTTTTGAATATGGTTGTTTCTATGGTGTTCGAGAAAAGAGCTATTTTTTCCCCTCTCCTCTTTACTCAATGGCATAAAATGTTTCTTCAACATGTATAGGTTACTTTCTTCTTTTTTTTTTTTCTTTTAATCAATCTGAGCCTCTTAAAACCGGACCTTTGTTTGGATTTCAAAGATGCCTGCTGCAGCATTTGCTAATTTGTCTCTTCTCGCTGTAAGATATTCGGTTAGCTGTGGACAAAATTAACAGCTCAGACTTCTGTAATCAGTGATGCACCAGAGAACAATGAAATGGAATAAAGAATGAAGGTAAAACAGGCATGATCTGAGTATATGCCTGTCAATCGATGTTAAGGAGGTGTGTAGATTGTGTTGCCTCTGTACTTTCCATTTTAGTAAAGTGGGTTAGGGCCACTATACATACACTATACACTATATATAGGAAAGTATGACCTTTCACTTCTAAACTCACAATACATCTCTGTGCACTAAATACAAGATATAAACCATTCGAAATACTGCCACTATGTTTTACTGCCCTTCAAGATTTACTAACCCAAGATTTCTATATACAGACGAATAAGAGGAATATTGAGTCTTGGCAGAAGTAGGAAAGCATTTCCACCAACTGCAACCTGTCGCTGAATTAAACTGGCTTCGTTCCCTCTGCGGTCTGTGCGTCCCTGCGCTCTCCATATTATTAGCATATGTGCTCCATATGGAAGTGCAGAGGAAGAGTGAATGTGTGCGATATTTGATTGGATGAAGCACAAAATTTCTAGCTGAAAACAGGAAGCTCAGAAGGGTCATAAGTTCAAATCCCAGCACAGCAAAAATGCCCCTGAAAACGCCCCAAACCGGGTCTCTGAACCCCGAACATGGATACACGAGATAAATGTATGTGGTTGAGCATTATACACCAGGCATTACTTTGTGGGCATTAATGAAGCATAACATTATGACCACCTGCCTGATATTGTGTTGGTCTTGGGTTTGCTGCCAAAACAGTCCTGACCTGTCAAACATTAACAGCATTAACTTCTTGAGCAGGACCACTTGTTACAGCCTTGCTTCCCACATGCATCAATTAGCCTCGGCCTGCAGTTTTGGAGATGCTCTGACCCAGTCGTCTAGACGTCACAATTTGTCAAACTAGCTCAAAATCCTTACGCTCGCCCATTTTTTCTGCTTCTATCATGTTAACTTTGAGGACAAAAATTTCATTTGCTGCCTAATAAATCCCACCCGCTAACAGGTGCCATGATGAAGATATAATCAGTGTTTTTCACTTCACCAGTCATAATGTTATAATTGCCATAATGTTATGCTTGATCAGAGTATATGTACATAAAGTGATGATAATTGGGCTTTCGGTGTTCTTTTATTCCAGACATGTTTCTGTTCGTGAAAGTTTTGCACTTATGGGTTAATGCTATATTGATTACTGACTTTAGCATTCAGACTTTTTTGTTTTTTCATTCCCAATAGGTGTCACAGGGCTAGTGGAGATGGATAAGCAAGGAAACCGAGAAATCGATTTTGCTCTCTGGGACTTGACGGACACCGACTCCGGAGATTATCAGGTAGCGACATTGGATAAAACCGGGAACTTTTCCTAGATCTTTATCCTGAATATTGTGCTGTAGCTTGTGTGTACATGGGTGTGTTTTATTGCAGATTGTGTCAGTGTATAATAGCAGTCTGAAGCAGATGATTCCGGAGACGGGGATGAAGGTGTACTGGCTGACGGGTTCTCCTCCTCCTGAAATCCCAGTGTGTGGCTTTAAGTACGACAATCCTTCCTGTGTAGCCAGTAAGCAGCACAAGATCACCTCATACACTGCGCAGTTCACTCATGTTTAACATTTACAGTAAAAATCAGATATATTAATAAACAAATAGCCAAATTAATTTTCTTTCTTTGTTGATTTTTTAAATAATAAATGTTCTTTATTAATTAGAGATATTTAACAAGGAATATAACTTGCACACTTACACACATATGTATAACTGTGCCAGTAAATGATATAAATATTAAATAACGCATTAGTTGGTTTTCTAGAGTGTCATGTAAATTTTGCTAAATTTCTTTAGGTAAAAAATAAATTGTGAATATGTAAATTATATATACTTTTATATATATTTGTATATATAACACTATACACACTTTCCATAGTTCAAATGTTTTTCCTATGAACAGTTGTTTCCTCCTTAGAGACATAAATAGGTGTTAATGTAATTTCTGAACCTGACAAGAGGAAAAAAAACAAGACTATTTCTCTCTTATTATAGGACACATTATGTCTACGATCACCCAAGATCAGTAAATTCTGTTAGATTTGTTTAAATAAAGTGCAAGTAGCATATAATAAATTTGCCATTACTAGAGCCTTCTGGCTGATGTTCTGCTACAGAGAAAAAAATCATTTGTAATCATTTCCATGTATCTCTTATGCAGACATGTCTGAATATTTTTTGTCTATATTTCAGGAACAGTCACAATGCATCAGATGATCTCGATCGTGGTGTGCTTCATCTTCATCATCATCGTCACTGTCACAGTCTTCATCTACAGGTCAGTTAAACACTGTACGCAGCTTCTAATATTCTTCCTCCACGGAGACTCCTCATTTATCTTCATTATCGCTCCCTTGTCTTTCTCTCTGTGGTACTTTGTTCTTGTAATTGTCATTTTCAACAAATTATTGTCATACAAATCTTTAAACACTTAGTCTTTACACTCGTGCCCCATAATAAAAAATAAAAAAAAAGTTTTTAATAAAGTTAATAAATGCTTTAGGAGTATTTATTTTTGTTTTGTAAATTTTAACATTTACTAATACATTTTCTAATTAAGTCATTTTTTTCTTTTGGCTTTTTGTTAATGCACTATGAACTAACACGAATGAGGTACAGCACGCAGTCTTTTGCGTAGCATCAGTAATTCGCCTCTAGAGGCCGCTCTCATACTGTATAATGACAGTGGACCTTTTCAGCCGCTTCAGTGCAGACGCAACCCGGAAAAACTATTAGTATGGATTTTTGCTGATAGCTGATAGTTCCAGCAATAAACTATTGGTGCTGATAGTAAATATAAGCACTCACAGACTTCTGATTAGACAATCAACTTTAGAGCATTGTTTGAGCAGTCTGAGTGTATGATTTTTACGAATTTTGTATTAAGGTCAAAATGTATATAGTTTAAAACGTTGGAGGGGGGCTTTCAGCATGGTTATCCGAAATACGAAGCTTCAAATGAAAAGTTCTTTATAGTGTTCTAACTGATTTCTGTCTTTTTCTATATTTCCTTCAGGAACTGATGCTTAATGTTCATTGATGATTGTTGTTGCTGTTAACTAGCAGTGCTTTGTATTAGTATTGTTTTAAGTTGTTGATAACGCTTTTTTAATGATACGTCTAATAAACGATCAACACAATTGTTTTATGTTATAATGCATTCAAAGGCATGATGTTCCTGATTATAAATATTTATGAAAAGGCATTACCTTTTATAACTATCTTTATTGTGCATTATCTATTTTTTATTGTAAATCTATGACTTTGGGACATCTGAACTCATTTTACCAGAGAGATGAACATGAAATCATGCGATCAAAAATGTTAACACCCTGATCCACATGAAGTTCCCATACGCTGTTATAATGACCTCCACTGAGAAGATGTTCCACTGAATTTTGCAGTGTTCTTGTGGAAATTCAGTCATAAGAGTATTAGTAAAGTGAGATACTGATGTGGGTGAGGAAGCCTGGGGTTCAGTCAGTGTTCCAAATCATATCAAAAGTGTTCAATATGGTTGACTCCAAACTATTTAAATCATATCTTCATGGAGCTGGCTTTGTGCACAGCACTATTGTCATACTGGAACAGGATTGTGTCTCTGATGCAATTGTGTTCCTTTTACTTTGTGGTAACATTTTAAGAAAGGAACCTGGTCTATAGTGTATCATTTATTTCTATGACTGATTTCTATTTTGGCATTATGTGTTATGACCATAAATTCGGCGCTGTACATTGAACGAGTGCTTGTG
This sequence comes from Silurus aristotelis, assembly GCF_946808225.1. Taxonomy (NCBI): domain Eukaryota; kingdom Metazoa; phylum Chordata; class Actinopteri; order Siluriformes; family Siluridae; genus Silurus; species Silurus aristotelis. The sequence goes on from NC_139579.1 coordinate 4,031,931, forward strand.
GATTAGACGTGTAGTAAGAAACTCTGACCTTTAGAATTTATAGTATACAGACTTTTTCCATTAACAGTAACACTGACAGACTGACTGCTTAAACCTCAGACATGTGCATCATTCCTTCAGACACACACATACACACAAACACACATTCAGAGATAATGACACATCTTTAAAAGGTTGTGCAGTGAAATATAATAGACTGATGAAATAATTGCAAGGTATTTTATAAATATCAAAGTTATTTCATAAGCCTTGTGACACGGAATGGCACTCCGACTCAAGCTATATTTGAATTATGCAAGGATTGTGAAATAAACCAGAGTCTGAAATATACATACCCTATTTAGTATGGAAGTAAGGAATAAGATACAACGGCAATGTCACGGCAATGTCATATATTTTCCTATAATGACACATACCAGAGTCTTTGCTAGCAATTACAGTTTTTCATTCGTTTATTAATAAATAACATGCCATGTTTTTTAATCATTGGTAGTTCTAATTAATGTTATGTAAATATATGTTTAATATAAGCTGAAAACATTTCATCACCAGCCAGTGAAGACTATAAGGACAAAAGTTTGTGGACACTTTACCCTAATTTTCGTACGTTCTTTCCATATTTAGTCTCCCTTTACTGTTATAATAACTTCCAATATTTTGTCCAAGAAATTTTATTGAAAAATTGCTCTTTTACATTTTATAACAATCGCATCCCACCCACCCCAATAATCCCAAAACAGAACAAAGGGACATATAAAGAAGGTTCGACTACACAATTAAAAGAGGAAGAGAAAAAAATTATTATATATAATTTAAATATGCATGATCTAAGTCTATTATATATAAATATATATATATATATACTATATATATATATATATATATATATATATATATATATATATATATATATATATATATATATATATATATAATTTACAAAATTTAAAAAACGATTGCGTTATACAAAAACGAGGAATGTTGAAGAATTGAATGTTTCTGAGATGCTGATTATTTAACATTAATAAATGGAGTCTTCAGTGTCAGCACTTTGTAACAGTCAGTATTATTTTTTTATGAATTCAATTCATTTTCATTTGTATAGAGCTTTTTCACAATGAACATTGTTATTATATATACATATATATATATATATATATATATATATATATATATATATATATATATATATATATATATACTAGCTGAAAGTACCCGTGCTTCGCTACAGAAGGCAGAACGCTAAGCAATATGGCAATAAGCAGTAAGCACTGAGCAGGACTGGATGATCAGAGATCAGAACGTAACGTCAACAAATAACATACTACCGCTTTGTAGTACGGATACAGGGCAAACTACTTTGAAAATAATTTTTATTGTGCATCTAACATCTAATAAGAAACAATGTACTAAGTTTCATTAGGATCGTAATGTTATTTCGAAGAATTTACAATGCGTGAGAAATCGCGTTTTTCACGAGTTAGCCGCGATCCAGAGCAAATTTTTCAAAACCCTTTCTTAGTGAGCACCTAAGACCCAAGAGGAAGGTATGTTCCAAATGTCATTGCAATCCGTTCAGTGGTTTTTGAGATTTCGTGATGAGTGAGTGAGTCAGTCAGTGGTATTTGAGCTTTATATATATAGATGTATATATAATAACAATGTTCATTGTAAAAAAGCTCTATACAAATGAAAATGAATTGAATTCATAAAAAAATTATAAACAATATAAACAAACATAGGAGAATACATAAATTATACAAATAATATTACAAAAACTACCCCTCAAACTTGTAAAGGAGAAAAAAAAGAATTATACCTAAATTGTTCATTATTTTTTTAAAAGACTTCCCTCCTGCTTTTAATACTATACTTAATTTTTTTTTTTCAAGTTTTAAAAAGAAAATTTAATCTTTAAGCCATACTGATATGGAAGGTAGCATCAAATCCATGCCTACCCATCAGCAAATTCCACATGTCCACATGAACAACTTTGAGATCTTCCATAACATCCTGTTATTCTACCAGTCTGCAGAAGGCATTCCTATTTTATCAGTGAGTGATGCGTACAGCATTTCACAAATCAGATGGATGTCTTTCCATATTTTCCTAAATATTTTGTACTTTTGGGAACATACTGTAGCTTTAGAAAGAAACTGGAGGTGAAAAACTAGCTTTTACAAAGCGCTGACACTGAAGACTCCATTTATTAATGTTAAATAATCAGCATCTCAGGAACATTCAATTCTTCAACATTCCTCGTTTTTGAATAACTCAATGTTTTTTTTTATATATATATTATATATATTAGACTTAAATCACGCAGATCTGACTAATTCGATTTGAGAATTCAACAGGCCTGTTGAATAATACAATTTTATTCATATTCAAATTATATGTAATGTATTTTTTTTTTTCACATATAAATTTGATCATTTTATTTATATTGAGTAGATTTTTTTTTCCATATATTGTATTTTAACATTCAGCTTATGTTTTTGTCTTGATCTCTAAATCTTTTATTGATCTTTATTTTCTTAAGCTAATAACCCATAACATGTTAAATTCTACTGAAATAAAACAACTATTAGAACACGTTCATATTCAAGTACACAACTATTGGTACTATTGTTATTATGTATAATTGTATGTATAATTTTTTTTTACATTTTCATAAATATCGAGAATTAACAATGAATGTAATGCTAATTCATAATTTTCATTCTACCGTTTATAAAAATATATCAGACGTTGATTATAGTATATTCTGAGTCACTAAAACTTCCAACTTCAGTGGCACATGAGGAGCAGGTTGTGAAGCTATGTTTGTTTTGTGAAACTGGTGTTTGTTTTGACTGTTTACTTTATTATGTCTACACTCATTAACCTTTTCTAGTGTAGGTGAACAGAAAACAAACCTAACTTAGCCTGAAGCATCATTTTTAGCGAAAATTAAGATAATTAACGTTCAGGAAATTCAGTTCTAGTTTTACAGTTCATAAACCACAAAAACAAGCTTATGCTTTAGATGTTCTCAGATTTCGTGGAATCCCAGGTTTATATTATTTACTATCATTTTATATTTTATATACTTTATTTTAAAAGAATTTGTAAAGTATAATATTAGTATCACTTCAGTTTTCTTTTTTCATTAAGACATTAATTTTATAATGAAACAATGGTTTAATAATGTTTCATAGTTGCACATTTAATAATGACAAGTTTATTACACAGTCACTTACATAATGACACGTTTATTATCTAATGGCAAATTTCACAATGGTGTGTTTATTATATAATGACACATTTCTACGCATTTATTACATAATGACACATTTACACACATTGCGCAATTAAACATTTATAACAATGTTGTTTATTGCATACTAATGCATTATTTCATGATGACATTTTTTTGGTTAATGAAACTTTTAATACATAATGGCACATTTATTACATAACGTTAATTTCATAATGTTTTTGGTTAATAAAACATTTATTACTTGTGACCTTTTCAATTTATAACAACATTTTTGGCTATATCATTTATTATATAATGGCATGTTTATTATATAATTACACTATTACATAGACACATTTATTACATAATGGTGCATTATTACATATTGACATTTCATAATGTAATTTATTAAATAATGACACGGTTATTACATAATGGCAAATTTCACAATGACGTTATACAATGATGCATTTATCACTTAATACATTGCCATTTATTACACAATGACATCTTTTTGGTTAATGACGCATTTATTGAATGTTTGTTGGAAAATACATTTATTGAATAGTGACTTTTTTTGGATAATGACACATTTATTACAAAATGACACGTCTATTATTAATGACATATTACATAATATATATATTTTATGGCACATTTTATAATAACAGCTATTCCATAATGACATTTATTTTATAGTTTGTACTTGGGAGTTTGTGTGGTCTGATCAGAACCATCACATTTTGTCATTTTAGTGCTTTCAAAAGTTCTCAATGACGAGTGTTTTTTTTAACCACTTCTGATTTTAAATGAAAGTGTTTGAAGGAAGTGAGTCAGTATGAACAAATTTGTCAATACTTTGAGAAAGTGTTAGGTCCATTCACATTCTTTTATGTTGCATCTTTACACACTTATTCCTGTCTTTTTGTTATTTATGGTTCTTCTTTTCCTTTACGTTCACTCGCTCTGTCTCGCTCACCCACGCATTCTGTCCTTCAGAAAGGTGAAGTTGGAGAACGAGTTGGCAGCACAGCTGTGGAGAGTGCACTGGGACGACATTCAGCTTAATAACCTGGAGAAAGCCTTGCGTAGGACATGCAGCAGATTGACCCTGTCATTGGTGAGGACACATACACACACACACACACACACACACACACACACAAACACACACACCCATACACACTGTAGTATGAGCTTTATTGAACATGTACTCAATTCTCAAGCAATGCTAAAATATTAAATTATATACCATTGGGATGAATGTAAACACTGACTGGACCCCAGGCCTCCTCACCTTCTCACTTACATCACTTCTTCACTAACACCCGTTAAGCTGAATAAGCACAAATCTCCACAAGCACACTCCAAAATCTAGTGGAACATCTTCCCAGAAGAGTGGAGATTATTAATAACAGTAAATGGGGAATAAATGTGAAATGGGATGTTTGAAAGCACCCAAAAATCTTATGGTCAGGTGTCCACAAACTTTTGTCCATATAGTTTTTTATACAACCTTTGTGTTTTTTTTTGTTTGTTTGTTTTGGTTTTATTTTTTAAACTACTGAGCATCTTTATTTTTAAGTAAAAGGTAAAAAATATTTTTTCTTTTCGGTTTTAAAAGCAGAAGACTTTAAAGTCTATAATTAAACTCTGAAGAATCCAAATATAAAAATACATTGTAGCAGCTGCTGATCTTTTGAGCCTTAATCTCCTCCACATCTACCTTCTTCCTATGAAGGTAAAAAAAAAAGAAAAAAAAGAATTAAATGCTCTATATTTGTAGTAGAGGTACCAGGGACTAACTAGTCTGGGCTTTTTGTTGTGCTTCTTGTAGTTATTGCTGACACACATTTATACACATTATATATGCTGACACATTTATATAAAATAATTAATTGGAAATGGTTAAATCACCAAGAACGGAGAAATTCATAGTGGGGGTTTGTAATATCTATGTTCAGAAATATTTAAGTTCAAAATGATTAACGATTGAATGTATGAATGCAGTCCCACTTGTGATATAGAGGATTTACAATCATCTACTCTATCTGTCAGTGTATATACATATCTGAATATGAAGCATATTTACTTCAACTACATTGCTGTAAAATCTAAAACTGTGGATAACCGGTGGTAGGTGCTGAATGAGTTAAACCATGTACCAGTGTGTGATTTGTTACTCAATTTCCTCCCTCATAGAGAGGCTCCAATTATGGCTCACTGCTGACCATGGAGGGAAATGTTCAGATTTATGCCAAGACCTGTTACTACAAGGTACGAGAAACTTTTTTTGACTTCTCATATTCAAAAATAGATGATTGAACGCAACATGGGTCAAACTAGGGCATAATAACTGTGAATTCCAACTTGACAGCTTTTCAGTACTTCATGGTACGACTCCATGTGATGTCATAATAAAACACTTTCTTTGTTTGCTCAAATCCTTAAAACGTTGAGACTATAAACAGTAGGAATGGTATATTTTACTGAATATTTTATACATGTTTCAGCTGAGAAAGAGTGGGATGTCCGTTTTGACATGTTGTCTTTGCAGGGAAACATAACAGCTATTAAGTATATCAACAAGAAGCGCATTGAGCTCACCAGGACCGTGCTGTTTGAACTCAAACATGTAAGTGTGCCTTTACTGCCCCTATCTGCTGTGGGATTTTGGAAAAAGTAATTACTTCCAGGACACACAGAGGCCTGCTGGGAAGTGAGTGATTGATCTTCTCTCCTGTACACACAGATGCGTGATGTTCAGAATGAACACCTGACTAGATTTATAGGAGCCTGCATAGATGGCCCGAACATCTGCATCCTCACTGAGTACTGCCCAAGGGGCAGCTTACAGGTCAGGATACACACTGTTTATCTACACACACACACACACACATGCACACACACACACACACACACACATACTGTATAGTTTAACTTTATTTTTGTCAGAAAATGTGAAATAATCTATATCAACCCTTTTATGCATGGTGTCCACTACAGTAAAATTTACTTGCTTAAAAGTCATACATGAAATGGTTCAAATGGGGATACACAACAAATATTGTTGAGAGTAGAGAAATATTGTATAGAGTACAACTGACACAGAGGCCACACCTCCTATACTGTGATTTACATTTATAGAGGCCACACCTCCTATACTGTGATTTACATTTATAGAGGCCACACCTCCTTTACTGTGATTTACATTTATAGAGGCCACACCTCCTATACTGTGATTGACATTTATAGAGGCCACACCTCCTATACTGTGATTGACATTTATGGAGGCCACACCTCCTAAACTGTGATTGACATTTATAGAGGCCACACCTCCTCTACTGTGATTGACATTTATAGAGGCCACAACTTCTTTACTGTGATTGACAATTATAGAGGCCACACCTCCTTTACTATGATTGACATTTATAAAGACCACACCTCCACTACTGTGATTGACATTTATAAAGACCACACCGCCTTTACTGTGATTGACATTTATAAAGACCACACCTCCTTTACTGTGATTGACATTTATAGGGACCACACCTCCTTTACTGGGATTGACATTTATAGAGACCACACCTCCTTTACTGTGATTGACAATTATAGAGGCCACACCTCCTTTACTATGATTGACATTTATAAAGACCACACCTCCACTACTGTGATTGACATTTATAAAGACCACACCGCCTTTACTGTGATTGACATTTATAAAGACCACACCGCCTTTACTGTGATTGACATTTATAAAGACCACACCGCCTTTACTGTGATTGACATTTATAAAGACCACACCTCCTTTACTGTGATTGACATTTATAGAGACCACACCTCCTTTACTGTGATTGACAGGCACAGAGGCCACTGCATTTTTTATTGAGACTCATTTGCACATTTCTTTTATAAATAACTTACAGGCACCATGCTTTAGTATCCATGCTGTTATATTTTTCTACATTGTCACTCATTCACACACACACACACACACACACACACACACAGTACAAACATACATTATTATTATTCCTCTATAATTTATCTGATTACAGAGCTTGTGGAAGAGCATCTAAAGTGGAATTGCCTACCCTGTGTGTGTGTGTGTGTGTGTGTGTGTGTGTGTGTGTGTGTGTGGGTGTGTGTGGGTGTGTGTGTGTGGTGTGTAGGAAATGCTGCTTGTAAATTGCTTTGCTATGTAATGCAATTCATGAATATTATAATATGAGTGAATTTCATTTGACTTTGTCCTTCTCATAACCTACTCTCTTGGTACCTTTAGCGTCAGTCTGGTTATAATTAAAGTGGTTTGTGTGTGTGTGTGTGTGTGTGTGTGTGTGTGTGTGTGTGTGTGTGTGTGTGTGTGCCCTTCAGGACCTCATGGAGATTGATAGTATTACCCTGGACTGGATGTTCCGGTATTCTTTGATCAATGACATTGTCAAAGTGAGTCTGTCGAATGCCTTAAATGTAAAAGTCTAAAGTAACTTTGTCATTTTCTGAGCTACAAAGTTTGTGATGCAGTGCAATCTGGTTTTAATTTAATTAAACACAACGCGATGCGATGCAAAAATAATGTGTGCTGCAATTCAGTAAACAAACTGCAAATCATCAATTTACTTAAGTGCCTTCTGACTTTTAACACATGTCCCTTTCAGAAACACGCCTTTGTAGCGCAAAAAAAACAAAACACTCTCTTTTCCTGTTCTGTCTGCAGGAAGACGCAGCTCTACCTCTGCCATGTTAATCTGTATTCTATGTGACTCTCAGGACACGCCTCGGTCTGCGAAGTGTTGCGATGAGTTATATTCACGTAGCAGCGGCGGTGCTGAGAGAACACGCTCGAGAAACAGTTTAGCGACGAGAATTGATCGGTCACTTTCTCAATAATAATAGTATAGAGCATATGTGCCAAACTCGAGGGCCGTGAGCCACATCTGGCCCGATTTACAATTATATTTAGCCTGCAAGATGATTTTATATAGCTCTATTATTATTGTTATTAATGTCCCGGCGATATGAAGTGCTGATAACACAAACTACAGGCCCCATAATGCAGCGCTTCAGCTGCCTTGCCGAATGCTAGGCTACCTGGGAACATTCCAGCGCCAATCAAGTCGAGCTTCTGTTGATGTATTTACCCCTATTGTACAGTTATTGCGAATAGAAATCAGAGCCAAATCAGCGCAGCCATTTACCGAGGGAGAGTTTCTGAAAAGCTGCATGATGAAGGTGTGAGACGTCTTGTGTTTGACAGGAGATATTTTTATGAAGAGCAAAATATTTTAAGTTATTTAAATTTTAAGTTTATATTTTTAGAATGGCATAAGAGCAGAGAAATCTGATCGCTTTGATTTGTTGTTATTTTAACGTTTACTTAAAAGCACAATTTGTATTTATTTTTTCATGGTTTTTTCGCAGCATGTTCATATTTCTAACTTGTATAATTTTGACAGGAAATAATTAAAGTTTTCGTTGATTTATTTTGGAAAATATTCCTGTCTTTTTTTTTTTTATTCATATTTATGTTCAAAAACCATTAAGTGTTATTGTGTTCAATAATTTTTTATCCTGTTCGGCCCACGACCTCAAGAGTGATTTGAGTTTTGGCCCCCTGTGCAATTGAGTTTGACACCCCTGGTATAGAGCATCGACTAATCATTATATATAAAGAAGTTATTTTTTAACAAATATGTTAATATGTATAATAAATATGCAAATATGCTAAAAAACGATGCATCATTATACAAGTCCCAATTTGTGTCTGGTGCACACTTAAAAAAAAAAAAAACGATGCATCACATCGTTAACTCTTATGCCGATTCACCATTTAATGGTTGATGAATTCTTTAATTTGAGTATTAATTGAGTTACACATTTTATTCCTAATTTAATTGTTAGTATCGAATACAAAATAAATCTGCATATTTATACATATTTGGACTAGCGGTATAGACTGGATAAGAAAATGGCAACAAAGCAAATCGAGATCAGGACAATGGACATTGACTTTGTGTGGTAAGAAAACAGGATGTTTGTATGACCATTTATTATGAATATTAATATCCATAACAGGCGAAGAGAGCAGGACTTTTCAGATTGTTTGAATTTCTCCTGAAAAATATTATGGTCTTTTGCAGGGAATGTCATTCCTTCACAACAGTATGATCGTTTCCCATGGCAACCTGAAGTCCTCCAACTGCGTGGTGGACAGCCGCTTCGTGCTGAAGATCACAGACTATGGGCTGGCCAGCTTTCACAATGACAGCAGCCTTGAGGACACATACGCTTACTACGCACGTGAGTAATAATAATAATAATAATAATAATAATAATAATAATAATAGCCGACACTGTATTGGGGGATTTTAAGGGTCCACAAGTGGAAATGTAGCGTAGGCGTGTAAGGCTACGAGAGTCGATAGTATTGTAGGTTATGTAAGGTTTCAACAGCTAAATTCTTCAAAACAAAAGCCATTAAATACCTGAGACGACATAAAAGATTTGGGATTTGTTTTAATAAAAAAAATAAAAATTATTTCTGAAATATCTTGAAGCTTCAGCATTCTGCATTCAATTTACACATACTTACTTAAATCTCAATTTCTTGGGCATGATCAACTGTTTTCACAAGAATTAGGAATATCTGACCTTTTGGGGGGGGTTTGAGTCCCCAGGAGCGAAAACTTATTAAAGATCTAAGAGTCAAAAGGTTTGGTTTTGGTTACTGAGGTTAAGTTGAGGGTCAGATGTAGGTGTCATATAGAATTTTAATGAGCTGCCTTGACAATGTTGTCAAATCTGTTGAAGCTTCTCACAAAGAAAGAAAATGTGTGTGTGTGTGTGTGTGTGTGTGTGTGTGTGTGTGTGTGTGTGTGTGCGTGTGTGTGCGTGTGTAGGTAAGTTGTGGACAGCTCCAGAGCTGCTGCGTGCAGAGAACAAGCCGGCATGCGGGACTCAGAAGGGAGACGTGTACAGTTTCGGCATTATTCTGCAAGAACTGGCTCTCCTCAAGGGAGTTTTCTACCTGGAAAGCCCTCCACTCAGCCCTAAACGTCAGTCGCATACACACACACACACCACACACACACACACACACACACACACACACACACACACACACACAAAGACACATGGGGAACAGCATGTTTCTTTTTTGTCAGCACTCACAAACAGAATGTGACCAGCAGAACAATGCATGGTTTACAAAACCTTGTGTGATGTTTGTCCATGTGTGCGCGCGCGTGTGTGTGTGTGTGTGTGTGTGTGTGTGTGTGTGTGTGTGTGTGTGTGTGTGTGTGTGTGTGTGTGTGTGAATGTCACATCATATTGTTGTGTCACCTTTGTCTTATCTCACTTCTGTAATGCCCTGACTCAGTGTGTGTGTGTGTGTGTGTGTGTGTGTGTGTGTGTGTGTGTGTGTGTGTGTGTGTGTGTGTGTGTGTGTGTGTGAGTGCGTGCCTTGTTTGCTAATAAGCATTCATTTGATTTATTCATGCACTGTTAGGAACAATGGGTCTACCAGCATCGAATGTGTTTGGGAAATCTGGCTCGGCCACACACACACACACACACACACACACACACACACACACACAGTATACAAAGGCTGAGTGACACAGCTAACGTGACACTTCTGAAGCAGATCAGAGCCGTATGCAGATTGAAGGCAGTAATAATGTAGTGAGGAAATGTAATGAAAAAAGCCCAGATGTATAGAGTGCGTGTCAGACGTGAGATGGAAACGCTGTCATGTGGAAAAAAAGGGTTCATGGAGCCAGAATGTAAGGTGGAAATGCTTTTTGTGTCCACTTGAGGCAGAATTTAGTGTATTTTTGTTCACCATGAATATCACACAAATTATTCTTGATCTAGAGATCAAAAAGTGCTGTCTTTACCATTACCAGGCAAAGCACACACACATACACACTTTGCAGTTGTTGAGGGAGGTTGTAGCTTGGTAGTTAAGGCATTGGATGATGGATTTGAAGGTCATTTGTTCAAATCCCAGCCACACCAATCTGCCTGATTTGGGCCCATGAGCAAGGCTCTTAACCTCATAGCTGCTCAGCTGTATGAATGAAATAAATATAGAATTTAATATAGATTATGACTTTATTTCAAACAGTATTTATTTATTTAGAAAAGTCATATTTATTCTGCACGGTCAAACTTCAATGACATTTTACTTTACTATGTATAAGTTCACGCTCTAAAAATCTACTCAAGCAAAAAGTAAAAAAAAAAAAAAAAAAAAAGTAGCTCATTTAAAATTTACTCAGAGTAAAATCTATCCAGCTAATTGACTTGAGTCTAATGTGATTTATGCATTTTTACAGCAAAAAAAAACCCCTCCTGTTTATAATGTTATTTATAATAATGAGAGAAATCGCAAATACAGATTGAGAATTCAGACAGTGAGCGCGCGCATCGAACAACCTTCAAATCGACGGCTGTCTCGTCCGTCTCCATCTTTCTTTCTTGTTTGTTCTCCGCCCATCAATTATTCAGTGTAATTGTTTTTTCCCCTTGCATTATTTTTATTTACATGTTTTTACTTAGTAACAGATGTAATTTAAGATGTAGTTAAGTACAAAACTTCAAAACAAAACAGTACAAATAAAATTACAGATTTTAAAAAATACTTTAAAAAGTAAAAGTACACAAAAAACCTACTCAATTACACCAACGTGAATAAATCTAATTTGTTTATGGCATCACAAAAGGACTAATAGTAAATAATCCTGGCTCTGAATTATATATGATCATACCCTAATAATCTCTACCAGAGATTGTGGAGCGTGTGGCAGACGGACGATGGCCGTACCTGCGCCCCCTGCTGTGCACTCAGAGCCACAGCGAAGAACTGGGTCAGTTGATGCAGCGCTGCTGGGCCGAGGAACCTAGCGACCGGCCGGATTTTAACCAGATCAAAGTGATGATGCGCAAACACAACAGGTGGACATTTTTTAAAGAAATAAATAAGCCTGTATTACTTAGCATAAAAATCTACAAAGTCTACATGAGTGTAGCATTTCTGACTCTGTAGTTTAGTAGTAACAGTACTGACAGTAGATCAGTAATGGCAGAAGATCCATAGATCATCAGTGAGATAAATGACAGTAGTTCAGTAGTAACAGTACTGACAGTAGATCAGTAATGGCAATAGATCAATAGTGAGAGTAGTGACGGTGACGGTAGTTTGGTAGTGACAGCAGTTCAGTAGTGATGGTAGTTTAATAGTTTCGTTGTGACCACAGTGACAGTAGTTTAGTAGTAACAGTGGTTTAGTTGTGACAGTAGTTCAGTACTAACAGTATTGATAGCAGTTCTGTACAGACAGTAGTTCAGTAGTGACAACAGTAACAGTAGATCATTAGTAACCGTAGTACAGAAGTGACAGAACTGACAGAATATCAATATTGACAGTAGTTTAGTAGTAACAGTAGATTAGTAGTGATAGTATTGACAGTAGTTTAGTAGTGACAGAATTGACAGTTGTTAATCAGTGACATTTCAGTAGTGACTGGGTAGGTAGTGACAATAGTTCAGTAGTGATGATATTTACAGTGGTTCAGTATTGACAGTAATGACAATTTTGATGGTAGTTTAGTAGTAACACTACTGTAATTCAGTAGCGACAGTATTGACAGTAGTTTAGTAGTGACAGTACTGACAGTAGTTTAGTAGTAACAGTACTGTAGTTCAGTAGTGACAGTATTGACAGTAGATTATTACTGACCGTAGATTAGTACTGAGAGTATTGACAGTACTGACAGTAGTTTAGTAGTTCAGTACTGTAGTTTGGTAGTGACAGTATTGACAGTAGATTAGTACTGACAGTAGTTCAGTAGTGACAGTACTGACAGTAGTTTAGTAGTTCAGTACTGTAGTTTGGTAGTGACAGTATTGACAGTAGATTAGTACTGACAGTAGTTCAGTAGTGACAGTACTGACAGTAGTTTAGTAGTGACAGTACTGACAGTAGTTTAGTAGTAACAGTACTGTAGTTCAGTAGCGACAGTATTGACAGTAGGTTAGTACTGACAGTAGATTAGTACTGACAGTATTGACAGTACTGACAGTAGTTTAGTAGTTCAGTACTGTAGTTTGGTAGTGACAGTATTGACAGTAAATTAGTACTGACAGTAGTTCAGTACTGACAGTACTGACAGTAGTTTAGTATTAACATTACTGTAGTTTAGTAATGACAGTACTGACTGTTGTTTAGTAGTAACAGCACTGTAGTTCAGTAGCGACAGTACTGACAGTAGTTTAGTAGTAACAGTACTGTAGTTTGGTAGTGACAGTATTAACAGTAGATTAGTACTGACAGTAGTTCAGTAGTGACAGTATTGACAGTAGATTAGTACTGACAGTAGTTCAGTAGTGACAGTACTGACAGTAGTTTAGTAATAACATTACTGTAGTTCAGTAGTGACATTACTGACAGTTGTTTAGTAGTAACATTACTGTAGTTCAGTAGTGACAGTACTGACAGTTGTTTAGTAGTAACATTACTGTAGTTCAGTAGTGACAGTACTGACAGTAGATTTGTACTGACAGTAGTTCAGTAGTACAGTAGTGACAGCAGCAACAGTAGTTCAGGATGTAAAGGTAAATCAAAGGATTGTGTTAATATACTCATTCTAATACTTTATAATTTCTAAAGTAACAGCTAAGATAATCAAAGAGACTTGTATGGCATATATACAAATATATACAGATGTGGACGTAATGTGATGGACATAATGAGCAATAAATGCAAAATCAAAAGCAAAACTACAGAGAAAAATCAAATGGCGGATTTATGTTTATCTGCTCCTCCCTGCAGAGGCTATGGCTCTAACATCCTTGACAATCTGCTCTCGCGCATGGAGCAGTATGCGAATAACCTGGAGGAGCTGGTGGAAGAGAGGACTCAGGCATATCACGAGGAGAAACGCAAAGCGGAAGCACTGCTCTATCAGATCCTGCCTCAGTGAGTGCAAACCTAAGTGTTCCTGCCTTTCATTCCGCTTTAGCCGTGGACATTGTGCCTGTAAGGTCACTAATGGGGTTAAAAACCACTTTTTCTTCTGCACTTTGTGACTTTCTTTGCCTTGCAGCTCGGTGGCTGAGCAGCTGAAAAGAGGTGAGACGGTACAGGCCGAAGCCTTTGACTCAGTCACTATTTACTTCAGCGATATAGTAGGCTTCACGGCTCTGTCTGCAGAGAGCACGCCTATGCAGGTGAACACATTTAAATCCATATACACGTTCGTTACATCAGGTCTGAGTTACAGCGTTCACACACGACCTAATGTTTTTCCGCAGGTGGTCACTTTTCTGAACGACCTGTACACGTGCTTCGATGCCATCATCGACAACTTTGACGTTTACAAGGTAATAAACCACAGATTCATAGTGCAATGTTTGTGCCTCTGCTAGAAATGATCATTTATTCATTGTAATAGTTAATATCGCTGCTATTCCAGGCAAAATGAGACCGATATATTTAGCTGAATTTGATCATCTTGGAATTGCTTCCATTTTTTTTTTCGTATCATCCCCTCCGTAGTTTTTGTTAATCATATTAGACATATTGGTCCGTGTACATTGCCTTCATTCTTTTTGTTCAAAATTTAAAAATTAAATTTGTATCACAATGCTTTTTTTTTTATTATTGTTTCTGAGCACAATTCCAAATGTGATCAATGACCTGCAATATTTCCAATGTAACATTTCCAAGTATTTCACTGGTGGTGTTTTTTGTTGGGAAGTGGTAGCTCAGTGGTTAAGGCTCTGGGTTATTGATCGGAAGGGAGGGGGTTCCACCCCCTCTTATCACCAAGCTGCCATGGTTGGGCCCTTGAGTAAGGCCCTTAACCCTCTGTATCATGGCTGACCCTGTGTTCTGACCCCCAGCTTCCTAAAATCGCTTGGGTATGTAAAGAAGAATTTCCAATATGGGCATATTTGCTCAAATGATGATTAACAGGGTATAAACCAGAGCAACATATTCAGATATCACAGACAGTGTAGTAGATCATGGTGTCAGGCAGGGCATGATAGTGTTGTGCCGGGTTGTGTGTCCGAACAATTGTGCACAGAATAACATTGGATGAAGAGGACATGTGTCTGACTCCCATTTCCTGTCACTTGTTTGTTGCTTTTAAAAAGTGTGTGTGTGTGTATATACGCTATTGTATTTTTTTTTAAATAGCATTTCTTTAGTTTTACTCATGGGGAGTAGCCACATGTCCTTGCAAGGATAATAAAATCTGACCACTTTGACTTTGTGAGGACACGTGGCTGGTCCCCATAAGAAATTATTTTTCTTTTAAAAAAAAAAAAAAAGGTTTTTATTTGAAATACTGCGAGTGAGGCACCATGCTTGCTCTTGGTCACTGAGGTTAGGTTACAAATTAACTGCATGAATCATTGTCAGTGGAAGGTTCACACAATGATATAAATCCAAATGTGTGTGTGTGTGTGTGTGTGTGTGTGTGTGTGTGTGTGTGTGTGTGTGTGTGTGTGTCTGTGTGTGTGTGTGTGTGTCTGTGTCTGTGTGTGTGTGTGTTGGGAACCCCTAGGTGGAGACCATCGGTGATGCGTACATGGTCGTATCAGGACTTCCTGTGAGGAACGGGAAGCTGCATGCGAGGGAAATTGCTCATATGTCTCTGGCCCTCCTTAAAGCCGTGCACACTTTCAGGATCCGTCATCGGCCCGATCAGCAGCTCCGTCTGCGCATCGGCATCCACACCGGTGAGAGCATGGGGTCAGAGGTCGAATCGGAATGTATATCCGGACAAAGCTCCTGTAACAATGTAGGACCTCACTAATGCATAGTGAGGACCTACACAATAGAATTGTGGAAATGTCTAAATTATGTGTGTGTTTGTGTGTGTATCCAGGCCCTGTGTGTGCTGGGGTTGTTGGACTGAAGATGCCAAGATATTGTTTGTTTGGCGACACGGTTAACACTGCTTCACGTATGGAGTCAAACGGGGAAGGTAATTATTATTATTATTATTGTTATGTATATTATTATTAATATTAATTCCAGTGCTGTTGAGTTTTGCAATCTGATTGGTCAGAAGTTGTTGGTCCATTTTCCAGCAGCATTTTTCCTATTTCTGGCTGCTCACACTAGTTGTATAGTGGACACTTCACATGCGTGTGAATTGTTGATGTTCTCTGTGAGACAATGTTTAAAAAAATTTTGGAAGTCTCCTGTAATGCTCACATTTTAAAACTCAAAGGGGCAAAACCTTTTTTCAGTGCGTTCAAGATGGAGGACTTTGCTTCGAGAGAAATCACCCTACTAAGTGCTTTATTCGTTATATAGTGAAAAGTGTGGAAACACCTCGTATTTTATGTTGGTTTTTTTTTAGATACATGCATGTTCCTTTTGTGTCTATGCAACAAACAAAAAAGCAAAACAAATTAGAAAGTCAATGACTGGAAGAAGGTTCTATGGAGAGATGAGTCCAAGTGTGGAATTTTTTGGCTCTAACAAAAGAACTTATTTAAGACAGAGAACGGGAGAAGACGTTCAAACATGGAGGTCGAAGCTTAATGGTTTGGGGTTGTTTTGGAGCAGGGAAGGAATGTGACTTATTTACTTTCGCAGCAACAATAAAATCTTCTGTTATAACGTCATTAGGTTCAGAATTCAGAGAGTGAGCGCAAGCACTGAACAGCTTTCGAATCGACGGCATTCCGCTTTCAGCTGGGTCTCTATCTCTCTTTCTTATGAGTTTAGCACGTTTGTTCTCCGACCATCAATCAATCAGCGCAGAAATTTCCGAGGCGTAATTTTTCCCCCCACTGCATTATTTTTATACATTTTTTTACTTAGTAATATAGAAATATGATTTAAAATGTAGTTAAGTACAAAACTTCATACAAATGATACTGAAGTAAATGTAAACAATTTCAAACAATTTAAATGTACTGCGATTCGTTACTTTCCTCTTCTGGAACCAACAATTTAACAATCCCATGTTTCAACACTATGCAATTTCGTCTGGACTGCGGTTCATTGGAACTGACTTCACCATACAACAAGACAACGAGCGTACATCCAATTTCTGTAAGCTGAGAGTCGGCTGGAATGTTATTTATCATGAAATGACCTGCCCAGTCACTGCACCTAAATCCTATTGAACTGCTCTGGGATGAACTGGATCACAAGGTCAGAAAGAAATCTCCAACTATTACAGAACAACTAGTAAAAAGTATTTCAGTATGTTCATGGAAACAAACTGTCCGGCAAGAGTGTGTAAAGCTGTTATAATTGTTTGGTCAGAGTCCTACCTAGTTTGTTACATATAGACAAAAGGAACATGCATGTTTCTCTCAAAAACCACCATCAAGTCTAGGTGTTTCCATACTTGTATGTAGTCATTATGTGCACACTGGCAACTTTGTCTGTGCAACCTTATCATGCTAATGTCAGGGATGTTGTCTGTTGTTCTGTCAGCACTAAAAATCCATGTATCAGAGGCAACGCGGTCCGTGCTGCAGGAGTTCAACTGCTTCCAGCTGGAGCTGAGAGGAGACGTGGAAATGAAGGGGAAAGGAAGGATGAGGACCTACTGGCTCCTAGGAGAGAGCGTGGCCAGGGATGTCTGAGCAGAACACTTGGGCAGAACACACAGGAGGAAGCCTGAATTGAGAAATATACACATACAATCATGTAGCAGAAATGTTTAGAGGCACGAACGGCCTTGACATCAGCGAGACACGAAGAACTACCGTGATGAAACTGCAGGGTGGAGCTGCACAGGTTTGAGGACGTGATGTTCCCGGGAAATAAACGGAGAATGGGAATCGGACCTTCCATTTTCCTGAAGCAGGACAGCATCATCTAGTGGCGTGAAGTCATATGTCGTTTGAGTATTGGTTTTTCTGGAACAGATCAAGAGTTTGGGTTTTAGCTTTGAGTTTGGAAACAGCCCTTACTTAATGTGTTCAAAAGTGTTTTCTGTTTTTTTTTTTTTTTTTTTTACGTGGTCTTTAGCAAAAAAGAATGTTCTTATAGACTGGCCTTTGTGTTTTCTAATTTTATATCTGTGCCACAAGTGCTTGTGAATTATTTGTCTTAAGCAGGCATGTGCCAAAAATCCTATTTTACATACACAAAATTTAGAGATTTTGTAATGATACCATTAAAAATTAAAACGAAATAAATTGTTCTAACAGCTGTACTTTAAAATATACACTATATGGACAAAGGTTTGTGGACACCTCACTATAAGATTCCTATGTGCTTTCTGAACATTCCATATTTAGACTCTATTTGCTGCTAGAATAACCTTCAGTCTTTTGGGAAGATGTTCCAATAGACTTTAGAGATTTGATCAACAGCAGTGTTATAATGTCAGGTAGTGATGTAGGTGAGGTGAGGAGGCCTGAGGTGCAGTCAGTGTTCACATTCATCCCAAAGGTGAGGAATGTGCTCTAAAGCAGGAGATCTTCCACTCCAACCTATGTAAAGCATATGTTCATGGAGCTGGAGCTTTGTGCACAAGTGCATTGTCATACTGGAACAGCTTTGGGTCTCCTAGTTCAAGTGAAGGGAAAACTTAATTCTAATTCAAAGACATACTATACTAGGGTTAGAAAAGAACTAAATATAGTTGTAAAAGTCAAGTGTGCCAATTCTTTTGTCCATATGGTGTACATCAGTATATTGTTCTGAAACTCTGTAATTGATTGATCTTTTAATGTGCCCAACATTTCTGTAAATATTCACGTTTCTAAATATTATTATGCTGAATTATTAAGCATCCGCTAGAGATACTCGGTCAGGAAAAAGGCGGCCATTAAAACTAACCAAGTTTCCCAAATTTGGCCAGATTTAAAGGAGGGTCTCATAGGAGCAATCCAATAATTCTGTTCAACAGATTCCATGCAAAAAAATTTAATAAAATTAGGGAAAACCATTGAAAATCATGGATCACAACATTACCATAATGCTGCTTTTCTATTCAAATATATTATTATTAATAATAATAATGAACTATTATAGACTGTATGTTTTCTCCACTCTTAATGTGACCTTCTACTGTTGTACCCGGTCCACCTCAAGGTTTGGCGTGTTGTCCATTCTGAGATACTTTTCTGTTCAGCACAGTCCTAAAGAGTGGTAGTATGAGTTACTTAAAAGGGGAAGTGATAAATCAGTGGTTAAGGTGCTGGATTACTAATTGGAAAGTACCAGTATTGCCAAGCTGCCACTCTTGGGCCTTTGAGCAAGGCCTTTTACCCTCTGTGCTCCAGGGGGCAGTGCATCATGGCTGACCCCAGTTTAGTACCATCGCTGGGATATGTGGAAAGAAAAATGACTGTGCTGTAGGAAGCCTCTTTACTGTATGTAGCCTTCCTGTCAAATCTAACAAGCCTCAACATTCTCTTTTGACTTCTCCTCCTTCTCCTCTCCGCTTATCTGCTGCTCGCCAGATGTTTTTTGTTTTTCGCACCATTCTGTGTGTATTTGAAAGAGAATTTTAATTACATGTGAAAATCGCATGGGGATCTGCAGTTTCTCAAACAAACTAACCAGCTTGTTTGGTGCCAAAAGAGATCACTTTCTAACCCCTCCCAACCACACACACACACACACACACATTTTGCTCAGGTAATGTGAACATTAACTGAAGCTGCCATCTGATGAGAATATTATGATTACGGTAATAAACGTAAAGCGATATTTCGGTGTTATGGCGACGCGTATTATTGTTCGTCAACATGATTTTTTTGGCATTTTATCTTCGAATGGTTTTACGAAACAAAAAAGAAAAACTAAAGCAGCTCACAATGAGACAGCAGGGGGGGGGGAAGACCTACTAGACTCGAGCGAAGGATCATTGTCTCCACGCCCTCCTGTTAACTCTGTGGTGGAGGATTGTACAAAACATCCATGGCTTCAGAGATACTCTGATTGTATATGACCAGCTCAATTGCACACACACACACACACACACACACACACACACACACACACACACACACACACACACACCTGTAGTTCCTTGTAGTACATGTGTGTAGGTAGAACAGAGTTCAACAAAAGTTTGCCAAACTTGAAATCGCTCTGTAAGACACGGACTCTATGAGAACTCTATGAGATTGAATTCGTGTGGAAAAAGATATTTGTTTTCTAATGTGATTGTATTAAAAGTGCAGCTCAGTGGGGGTTTTTTTTCTCTCTTTCTTTATGGGAAGGATTTTAATCTTGTGTTCGATTTTTGTTTTTAATTTGTTCTTCAGGAGAAGTGACTCGGTGGGAGGTTTGGGTTTTTTTTGTACCTAAAATATATAATAGAAATACTTTACTGTGAGTGTTCATTTATGATGTGAGTGGGATTTAAAAAGAAATAAATAAATAATAAAACACGTGTAAAAAATTTAAACTTTGACAGATTCATAGCTGTAATGTGATTGCATTTTTTTTCTTTCTGTGAAATCAAAGCAGAAGGATTTTAACGATCCACTGTATACGGTAGCTATACGTACAACGATGTGTTAAAAAGTATTGGCTTGACTTGACTTTATCAGCCATATGTGTTCTTTTTGCCAAACTCTTACCACAAAGTTTGAGGCGCTCAATTGTGAAGGACGTCGTTGGATGCGGTAGCATGAAAATTTCCCTTCACCATTGGTTGGAGTGGAAGATCTCCTGCTATCGAGCTCCGACCTCAACCCTATTGAACACGTGTGAACTCTGACTGCACCACAGGCCTCCTCAAACCACCTACATCAGTACCTGACTTTACTAACACCATTGTGGATAAATGAGCACAAACCTCCACAGAATCTCCACGTGGAACATCTTCCCAGAAAAGAGAAGGTTATTATAACAGCAAATTGGAACTGGGATGTTTCTACAAATCCTGTGGTCAGGTGTCCACCAACTTTGACGTTGTGGTACCTCGTCATCATCTGGAACATCAATTATTTATTAAATAATTAAGAATAAACGTGCCATGATTCCTTGAATTATCAGATACCTTCGAGGTAAGTGAAGGATGTAGTGGTGGTTGTAGATATTTTTGTCATTGTAAGTGTAGAAGTGACAAGTATGGAAAATCCACCCAGAAATACGTTAAACGTGGATATTGAGAAACATCTGCGATGTTTAATGGTTATAGTGGTACTTTGCTGGATGGTGTAGTATTTTTAGTATTTCAGAAACTTGCACTCATGTCGAAGAGAAACCGCGTTCATACAAGAATGTATAAAAATGGTGTTTTAACAGGAAATAAAACAAGTAAACTTTCCAGGTCATTATCATTATCTTCCAGTTGTGGTCAAATTCATAAAAGTATGGTATTAGGTGAGGCCTTTGATGCAAAAGGTTAAACATGAGGTAAAGAATCTACTTCTTCACCTCAAGGTTTGGTGTGTTGTCCATTCTGAGTTGCTTTTCTGTTTTACACAGTCCTTAAGAGTGGTAATATGGTAATACTGTACCCTTACTGTCAGATCTAACAAACCTAGCCGTTGTCCTTTAACTTCTTATCAGCTACTCACTGGATGTTTTTTGTTTTTCGCACCATTCTGTGTAAAGAGACTGCTTTTCATGTGAAAATCATAGAGGATCTGCAGTTTCTCAAACACACAGAACAGCTTGTTTGTTGTCGAAAGAGATCACTTTCTAACCCCTCACACACACACACACACACACACACACACTTTCCTCAGGTAATGTGAGCTGAAGCTGCCATCTGACTGGAAATATTATGATTACAGTGATAAACGTAAATGCAAAAAGTTGGACTGCGATGAAGTATGAAAGTACGAGCGCGGTGGCAGTTGAGTTGGAGTTGGCGTGGACATTGTAGGTTTGGAAGCTGGACTGTTTCAGGAGTGTGCGGAGATGAGGTGGTGGAACAAGTGGACGGACTAAAGGACTAAAGCTCTGCTGCATCACTCTCTATAAATTGGGTAATGAAATGCATTGTGGGTAAGCAGAACACTTTACATCAAATTTTTCATTCGAAATATATAGATTGGACTGGACTTTGAAGATCACGGATCTTTCTTTTTGGCTCATAGAAGCGTGAGAGGTTAAAACTCTCAAACATTATATTGCCAAAAGTTTGTCGACACCTGTGTGCTTTTTTTTACATTCCATTGAGCATCCATTGAGTGTGCTTGTGGACATTTGTGTTCATCAGCCACAACATGTGATGTAGGTGAGAAGGTGAGGAGGCCTGGGGTTTAGTCAGTGTTCACATTCATCCCAAAGGTGTTTAATAGGGTTGAGATCAGAGCTCTATAGCTGAGATCTTCCACTCCAACCCATGTAAAGCTTTTTTTTTCTTCATAGACCTCGCTTTGTGTACAGGGGCATTGTCATGCTGGAACACGTTTGAGCTTTGTGAGCTTTCGAGCTTTGTGTTAACAGTTTGGAGAAGAACCACATATGGTAGGAAAGATCAGGTGCCCCAATACATTGGTAGATATAGTATATAAATATATAAAAAACTTCCTGCCACCACGTTGGTTTCTTTTTCTTCGTGTCTAGGAGAAAAGTCTCCTGGATGATAGCGCCCTCTTGCGGCCGAAACCTAAACATTTCATTTTATAAACGTCAAAAAAAAGTTTTTGAATAATAATTTTTTAAATGAATAAAACGCGTGTCTATAAACCACGTGATTGAAACAATAATTTTTACTCTGCTTTAAATGAAAGCCGGTGGTCAAAAGAAAAAATAACGTCCCGAATCCCGAATCCTGTTGTGTTGCCTATGTAGGGGGACTACTTAGGGAGGTGAAATAACGGCTTTTATAGCTGACGTAGAGCGCACCGCGTCCAATAAGAACGCAGTTTGAGAGTCGGCCAATCATAACGCGCGGTTGGGGCGCCAAGCGAACGCGGGGATTGGTGGAACCGGGTGTCAATCATATGCTTTCCTGAGTACGATTGGATCAAACACGTGGCTTCGTCTCGCCTCCTGGTCAAGCAGAAGGGACTACTTCCGGTAGGCCGCCGTGTGTCCTGCGGAAGTCGGACGGTTGTAGCGGGGGACACTGGGTGAAAACACCGGAGCTGGCGGATTTTCGCTTCGTGAACATATAGTGTGTGTGTATGTGTGTGAGTGTGTATGTATGTATGTGTGTGTGAGGGGGCGCAGAAAAAAAGTGCCGAGAAGTGCATAAGCAAACGGCGAGTGATTATTATAAAGAATATAAATAATACAAGAGGTGGGAAAAGAAAAGGAAAGAAACAGTGGGGTTTACGTGAAGCCCCGAAGCCGCTGGAGCTGAAGTCGGCGGTGGCGAGGCGAAGCGAGGCGGGAGGCGATGGAGCCCTCAGCGGCCAAGGGGAGAGCGCAGGGCCGCCTGCTGGTGTCCACCAGCCTGGACGCCAAAGACGAGCTGGAGGAGGTACACATGGCCTTCACATCAACCTTTCTGCTCTCTCTCATTCCTCTCCCTTCACTCCCTTTGTTTCCTTTAACATGGAAAGATTCTCCTATTGAGTATTTACATATTTGCATATGGGGGGGATGTTTATTAATTTTACAGGATATATTGTATACTCACCCACTGTATTGTCTTCTATTGTCATGTCTGTTCCTCTTATTAAGTCAAGAACATCATTAAGATCTTCTGTATGGATGAGGAACTGTCTCTTGGTGGTCCATGTAACTTTCATGAGACATCTGTGTGTGTGTCTGTGAGCTTGACATGATTTTCTACCAGAACGCAGAAGATCCCGAAAGACTGCCAGGACGAAATTTGCAAAATAAAGACCAGATCTTCTAAAACAAAAAAAGATCAGAGCCACGTTCCATCAAGACACTTTTACCCTTTGGTCCGTTTTTTCATCAGGAAGGGACCTGGGTTTTAACACGAGACGTCTGCTCTTTTATTGTGCAAAAGTTGGACCCTCTGGTTTCCACCGTCTTGGTCCTCAGATTTGTTTTGAGAAGTCTCGTAGTCGTGATGACGAAGACGAGGAGAAAAGGTTCCCCCCCAGAAGGCAAACCCCAAGCCGCGAATAGTGTATAATATATTCTATTAATTATCGCACAACAGAGGTGCAGAATTATTTTTTTTCTTTGCAAAATGCCCTATGGATATTATATGAAAGGTGGGCGTGCAAACTTTTGCTCCCAGACGGATGTCCACCAAATGACCTTGTGGAGATGTTGTTTAAAAGGTTTTGTGTGTGTGGTGTGTGTGTTTCAGCGCTTTGAAAGGTGTGTGGCCGTCACCACTTCCATCACAAACGGACTGTCGGAGCGAGAATCCAACGATGCCCTCACCGCCCACGTGAGTATTTCTGCTCAAGTTTGAGACGATGATGTCACTCATGCTAAATATACTTAAGAATTAAAAAACAAGCCACATATAAGGCAAAAACCAAACGTGTACAATTCACTAACATGGGTTATGAATATCCACCAAGCAAAACGTAAATACAAACACGTATATTTCACACGTTTTTAGAATTCTGGTTGTGTGTTTCCGGGGACGGGGTTTTGGAGGACGTGCTTACGGGAACATGATTGTCTTCGTTTCCTCCTCCTTATGCTTGATCACAAGGTGTAAACCTAAGACCTGACACAATACTGAGATTCCTTTCTTCTTCTTCTTCTTTCGGCTTCTCCCATTAGGGGTCTCCACAGCGGATCATCCGTCTCTATACCCCCATGTCTTCTACATCTGCCTCTTTCAACCCAACTACCACCACATCCATAAACCTCCTCCTTGGCCTTCCTCTTTTTTTCCATTCTCAGCATTCTCCTACCGATATACCCCATGTCCCTCCTCTTTACATGTCCAAACCATCTCAATCTCACCTCCTTCACCTGGTCTCCAAAACGTCCTACATGCTCTGTCCTTCGAATAAACTCATTTCTCATCCTGTCCATCCTCATCACTCTCAATAAACATCTCAACATCTTCAGCTCTGCTACCTCCAGCTCCACCTCCACAACTTACAATTATTATTTAGGGGCTTTCCACAGGGGCCCAGGAGTGGCATCTTGGTGTGGCTGGGATTTGAACTTGCGACCTTTGGATTCCAAGTCCGATGCCTTACCTACAATGCTACCACCTCCCCCAGAGAAAGAACTGAATGCGTTAATAACGCGGTAACGCCAATTGTTAACACACGATTAATGCGTTTATGTGACCGTTTTTATTTTAAAAATATTAATAAATATAAAAGATGTACAAATTTTAACCTTTAACCCAATACACATTTATTCACAACGTCCCTTCTTTACTTTTTTTTTTTTTAATCGTTATATATCTTAATCATTTATTTTTTTACCGATGCGCCATGTCTCATATCAAGCACCAAAAACTGCCATGACGCTCAAATCCGGCAATTAAAACCGTCCGTGTGGAAACGTAGCAAAAGTTCTATTCAGTGTCCCGATGATTTCCGTCATTTAAAACATGGTAATACCTTTTTTTTTTTTTTTTTTTTCGTGCTCTATGTTTAGTTTGTGTTCACTAATTATAAACATACATTTGTGTAAAACCTTCATATTTGTCATGTTGATAAAAGAATAAAAAAGTTGAAAAGTATTAATTTAAGGTACATTTGTAGCAGATAATGGAGCAGATATATTGTGTACACACACAACCGCACACCCATGCATACATAAACATATACAAGAAAAAATAAATAAGCAAATTAAAGGAAGGAAAAAATTTTTTTACCTCAAAATCTGTCTGACCATATTTTTTTAATTCCTGAGGATACTTAAGAAAGGCACCCCAGATGCTGAAGAAATGGTTTATCCTGTGGAATATGTTTAATTAGCGATCAATGCCTTAGCAATACTTATCTACTGGGCCACTGGGGTTCTGTCTATTATCCATTGTAACAACATACTATTACGTTCACAGTGAACATCCTGAAAGTCATCATGGAGTTCCTTTATAAGTCCCCATAAGCAGGTCTTGGGTCCTTGTTGGGATAAAAACAAAAGAACATTTTCCCCCATTCTATTCAAGACAAACACACACCCTGAACATCCCCAGAAGCAGTGGCCGAGAATTTATTTTAAACACTTGAGGCAATCAGAAAATAATGACTGCCTGGGAAAAGTGAGATTTCGCCCCCTACTGGGGAGGCCATTAGAAAGTTAAACAAAAATAAAGAGCTTGCTGGTAGTTATTATGCCATCCATGGGTATAAATCCTACTTTCTCATAATTTCTCATAAAAGTGGTGTTCACAGACTGGGTCCTGAATCAGAACATTCTTTCTCTTTGACATCCACCGATCTGGATTTTTAATTTTTTGGTTTCTCTTTTACTTGCTACGGTTAATAAACATGTCTTTAATGTGTGTGTAGGTGTGTAAAGGTCCTCAGCAGCATGAGGAAGTGTGCCTTGGCTTGTTCACGTTGATGCTCACAGAGCCTTCGCAAGCACAGCGGGTAAGGAATTAACATGCACTGACACACACACACACACACACACACACACACATCCTGTTCATGGTGAAAAGATTTACTCATTGTAATCGGTTCATTGGCTGCAGTTCTGAAATAAAGCGGCAGATATTCAGCAGTAGATGGGAAGTGATCAGGACTGATTTTATATAGTTTTGTGTCACTGCACTGTGATACTGTGGAGGAGGTGTGGCTTTATTACCTGTCACTCATAGTAAGGGTGTGGCCTCTGTTTCTCTAAGTTTTAATGAAGGAGGTGTGGCCTCTGTTTCTATAAGTTAATGAAGGAGGTGTGTCCTTTGTTTCTATATGTCACATTGGAGGAGGTGAGGCCTCTGTTTCTGTAAGTTTTAATGAAGGAGGTGTGGCCTCTGTTTCTATATGTCACATTGGAGGAGGTGTGGCCTCTGTTTCTGTAAGTTTTAATGAAGGAGGTGTGGCCTCTGTTTCTATATGTCACATTGGAGGAGGTGTGGCCTCTGTTTCTGTAAGTTTTAATGAAGGAGGTGTGGCCTCTGTATGTAGGTGTGGCCTTCTATATGTATGTAGGTGTGGCCTTCTATATGTCACATTGGAGGAGGTGTGGCCTCTGTTTCTGTAAATATTTGGGAAGGAGGTGAGGCTTCTGCTTCTGTAAGTCCTAATGATGGAGGCGTAACTTCTGGCTTTAGTTTTAGTGAATAAGGTGTGGCTTCTGTTTTTCTTAGTGTTTTTCTCAGGTTTAAGCACAATGTTGTGATTTGATTAACACCACACATTCTGTAGCTTAAAACGAACCCAGATTTCTGACTAATAGCAGTTATTCTGTACTATTATCACCTTTGTGCTTTCTTCTCCACGCAGTGTTACAGAGACCTGACACTAGTCAACCGCGACGGCATGAACGTAGTTCTCATCAAGATCAACCAAATCCTCATGGAGAAGTTCCTCAAGCTGCAGGACGTGTGTCGCACGCAGGTTTCTGAATAGACCGGTCTTAGTATGTGGTGCTTGGAGTCTTACCCCCAGGCTTATTCCATTCCTCCCTGATTTTCTGTCTCTGTGCACAGCTGGTGTGGGTGGTCAAAGAGCTGGTGAAGAGCGGGGTGATAGGAGCCGACGGAGTCCTCATGACCCTCATGAAGCAGATCGCCGGTACATCACGATTGTGCACACTGACTTCACTCGCATTTGCACTGATTCCTTCAAACATACATGTTATACTAGTATATAATGCAAATGCATGGTCCCAAATGGTTTATTCCTCACATTACTTATTTCCAAATGTGTGGACCTTTGTTTAGGAGGTGACATCACCAGTAAAAACCTGTGGCTGGCTGAAAACGTCTTGGACATCTTAGTGGATCAAAGGTACCGTAAATACACATGTACTGTACTGTAAAGAACGGTCGTATAGAATGCTTATAAAAGTAGCTTGAAGCTTACCTGTAGTTGCTTCCAGTGTATTTTACGTATTACCACACATCGGACCCCCCAACGTGTGACCACTGCAAAACAAACATGGCAAAAATCCGAAATGGATCACCGAAGAAAATACAGGAACGCATATGCAGTATTCAAATACAGGACTGTGGTATCAAACAGCGTTCCTGCCACTGCTGGAACACATCCTGGAAGTCTTCTTTTCGAAGACCTTCTGCGATTCTCCTCCTTCTCCGCAACGGTGTCAAAAATCATTTTCATATTCGGGAAGAGGGCGAAGTCCGCAGGAGGCAAATATGGCGAGAGACAGAGTGCGCACATGTTCAGAATAGCACCAGTTGCGTGGCTTGCAATGTCATTTAGCTCACGGACTTATGAAGGTCGGTGCTCCCTGTGACAGTGCGTGCAGCCTCGTGCTGCCCTCTGTTGGCACACTAGGCTCGAACATTTTTGATTCCACCTGTAGAACCTGCTGAATTTTGTAAATGCTTTTTTTGCCTTCTAAGATCCTGCCATGAAAATAGCCCCTGATGCTAGAAACAGCATTAAAAAGAACAATAAATGAACAAATGCTGAAATGTAAACTGTTTTGGATTAAAATTTGATCGATGCACATGATTTTGGTTATTAGACCACTGGATAGGGCTGTAAATTCCATTCTAGTGCAATGTTTCGTGTTTTCTGTGTTGATGTGTCACGTTGCGGTGTTTGGTCGTCGTTTGTGAACAGGGAATGGGTGCTGAAGAGCGGAATGCTGGTGGCCATGTCTGTATACACATATCTGAGACTCATCGTAGATCACGGGACACAGGGACTCCTGACGCTCCGCCAAAGAGAGGTGGACTTCTGTATCGGCCTGCTGCGAGAGAGGGTGAGAGGGAAGAGCGAGCGAGCGCGGTCATGTGATCAAATATGAACACGGACTTTTTTAAACATTTGTTTGTTGGTGGATAAATCTAATCAATAGTTAATCTACTTTAATAACTATTAGAAATTTTAGTTTAAAAGTCAACATTTATTATCAAATACAGATCTGATATGAGAAAAACATATATTTAAAATTACATTTTTAAAAATTACATTTTCAAATGTGGGGGCGGGTCAAAAACGAATCAATATATTTTTTTATTTTTTTATTTATTTATTTATCATTATTGTGCCAGTGCCTTAAGGACTACCATGAACTTAAAAATTTTTGACATTCTTCATATTTTCTTCATATTCTGTGTGTTGGTTTAGATACATTTATTTCTGATAAGTACATTTCATTTTTTTTTTATGGGCTTTTTTCCCCTTATACATTATTTTTTTTTTTTTTCCATTTATTTCTAAAAGTATGCATAATTGTTTTGAATTCTCACTTTTACATTTAATATTGTAATTGACAGACATTTTGGCTGTTACGCAAATGAAACCAGTATTTAATAATATAATATCAGTATGGGTCTTTACAAATTTTATAATGTATTTTTATAGCTGATTTTTGGAAGGAAAAACGCCACTTTTCATGTGTTATTAAAAAACCGTACGTAATGATATAAATGTGCATATTTTCTGCCCCCATATTGTTAAAACAACGATAACGATATTATCATAGACATCATATATCATAAACCCCTACTCCGGTGTATAGTGTGTATATTTTTTTTACGTAGACGCTACAGAAACTAAAAAGAATCCCTGAACATGTATATTTGTATATTATTGCATTTTGCGCTTTCCAATTCCACTCATCCTGTTATATTAAATATGAACTAATTACATTTTATTTATTTTTACAAAAAGAGCTACTATGCCTCGTAAGTTCTCTAATATTATTGCCAAGTCGTTATAAGTGTTAGAACCTTGTGGAAAGATGGCTGAGTATAAACAGAGGGTAATGAAAGAGACTATTTTATTCGTTTTTTTTTTTACTTTTTTTCTTCTTTATCTCTCAGTTTATGGAGTGTTTCATCATCGGGAGAGATCTCGTCAGACTGCTACAGAACGTAGCTCGAATCCCTGAGATGGACCTCCTGTGGAGAGACCTGCTGCACAACCCCCAGAGCCTGAGCCCACAGTATACTGGTGTGTGTGTGTGTGTGTGTGTGTGTGTGTGTGTGTGTGTGTGTGTGTGTGTGTGTGTGTGTGTGTGTGTGTGTGTGTGTGTGTGTGTGTGTGTGTGTGTGTGTGTGTGTGTGTGTGTGTGTGTGTGTGTGTGTGTGTGTGTGTGTCCTAAAAGTACCTCTCAACCTCATTAGGTTTAGTTTTTTTTTTCTTTTTTTCTAATTAAAGCGAGGAGTTTAAATATAAATAAAAATGTAGATTGTAGTCCAGATGTATCTGCAGAAGGTCAGTATTGTTGTGGTGTAATTGACACCCAGCCATTTTTTTTTTTTTCGAGAGTGTTTATTATATCCTTTCACCTGCCTTTAATGAAACACTTACATCATTTTTTTAATGTGTGTGAAATGCCTTTGTAGGTCTGTTGCAGCTTCTCACCTCCCGTACATCACGCAAATTCCTGGCTTGCCGCCTCACTCCTGATATGGAGACCAAGCTACTGTTCATGACCTCAAGGGTAAAAACACAGGCACAAACACACCACCCACACATTTGATTTTTACTGTAGAATAGATGGTTTGCAATACTGACATTTATTTCTCTGTACTTTTTTTTGTAAGTCTCTTGAGGATAATTTCTTGTTTAATGAACTGCTTCTGTACAACACGATTTAGTATTGTAAAACAACCCCTTTAGAACATACCTGTGTGTGTGTGTGTGTGTGTGTGTGTGTGTGTGTGTGTGTGTGTGTGTGTGTGTGTGTGTGAAGTATTTCCGTTCCACACGTCACAGGCAGGTCATTACGGACCTAAAATGTGTCCCTGTGGTTGCAGGTTCGATTTGGCCAGCAGAAACGCTATCAGGACTGGTTTCAGAGGCAGTACCTGTCCACGGCTGAGAGTCAGTCACTGCGGTGCGATCTGATCCGATACATCTGCGGGGTGGTGCACCCCTCCAACGAGGTCCTGAGCTCGGACATCCTGCCTCGCTGGGCCATCATCGGCTGGCTGCTCACCACCTGCACGGTACAAACTCTACACACACACACACACACACACACACACAGTATGCATTTGAAAGTGGTCGGTCATGTTGGAGATGGATCCAGCCACATGGCCAGTGCTCCTGGAGACATGCATTCATACCTGATTTGTATAAAATTACTGAAGAAAGCAAACAATCGGTTCTGAAACTTTTCAACAAGATCATTTGCAAATACACAGTAATATTCTGCTTCATTGTTTCCTGAACTTTCTATCAACGTGTTTACACCGATAACACAATCGTGTATACACCGATAACATTATGAAATTATAACGTAATCAGACTAGCAAGCTAATATGTATAAGAACAGCACTAAATATAATTAGTATGTTATTTTATTATAATTGTGAGATTGTGGGAATGTTGTATAATGATTTTGACATTCAAATACTCCAATACTAAACGGATTTTTATGAGGGAGCCACAAAACAGAGGTTGATTTAATGAATAGAATTCCAAAAGTTCTGTGACTTCGCTTTAATACTAATTTCTAGAGGTCGACCGATTCATCTACTCTGCACTAATATCAATTATATTTAAAAAATCCATACTCAATAGTTTTTCCAGGTTGTGTTAAAGCGTACGAGGGCGGCCTCTAGAGGCGAAACCCTGACCTGTTTATTTTAAGCATGTATTATAAAAAAATAATAATAATTTCCATTTATTTTGGAATGTTATTTTTTGTTTTAGTTTCCATGCTTTTATTTTTCTCTTTATTTCTTAATAAAATTAACTTATTTATTATTTGGCACATTTTCATTATTCTGTCCTTTTTTTCGGTTTTGTTTTTTTTTGGTGATGAAGTTCAGTTCTATTGTACATGGCATGTTTTTTTGGTTTTTATCCAGTATCCGTTTGAAAAACTATCAAATGATTTTATCGATTATCAGCAAGTCAAATCGGTCCACTCTTCTTCGCCGTCACTCTTCACTCTGCTTTATTTGAATATATTGGAAGTCTTTCACACCTTATATCGAAATACTTTCCCTTTCAAATAGCGCTAATGGGTATAATCTAACCTGTGCACTCTTTGTGCAGTCGAACGTCGCCGCTTCCAACGCTAAACTGGCCCTGTTCTACGACTGGCTCTTCTTCAACCCGGAGAAAGACAGCATCATGAACATCGGTGAGGATTTCGGAAACAAACCTGGCGTTGTCTCCTGCTGTTTCTGATGATTCTATATGATTTACCCTGTAACTGAGTGTTAACTTTTGCTGTAAATGTGTGTGTTTTTGCCAGAACCTGCCATTCTGGTGATGCACCACTCGATGAAGCCGCATCCAGCCATCACTGCTACGCTGCTGGATTTCATGTGTCGAGTGAGTTACTTGCAGTAATCAGTTATATTATATATAGCGGGGTCTTCAATGTTTTTCAGGTCAAGGAAACCGTAGACTATAGAGCCATGGGGCAGAGATGCCCGATACAAAAATGGGTAAAACATAGTGACTGATATTAAAAAAAAACAATTATATTATGCTAGTTATATCAATCGTACTTGCATGATTGTCTGCATATTTTTATCTATTTTCAAAACAAGATGCATCATAACAAACATGTATTTTGCGATTTAAATTACAATTGCGATTAAAATCAAAACTTATTTAGCTGTTTATTTAGCATACATTTTCCTTTTGCTATCAGGTGGATAAATCAAATGAATATCAGCTTTAAGTTTAATAGAGCTTTCATGAGTATATTTTTAAAATTCAATATTTTGTCTTAGATGTTTTTACCTATGTTTATTTAATATATTTTTTTTTATACATTTTTTTGTCATTCAACATTAATTAGCAGACCTCCTGCAGTACCACCACAGAGCCCCTAGGGGTCGCAAACCAACAAACAGATTTTATTGCATTGCAATTCACAGTGCAGCTGACAAAAATAACACACTGCAGCCTTAATATTAAACAATATTGATTTTATTCAAAATTAATTCATTTTGTTTCTTTAATTTTTTGGTACTTTTATCAGATAATCCCTCACTTTTATCCGCCACTGGAGGTCCAAGTGCGCCAGGGCGTCTTCAACTCGCTTAACTTCATTATGGAAAAGAGAGTTCTGGCGTGAGTATTAAACAAACACACACATGCACACACTTTTATATGAACTAATCTGGTTATATGACAGTACTGTTGAATTGACACCTGGTCATAAGTATGTGTGCTTTTTGAGCATCGCATTCCACCTTCAGTCCCAATTTGTCTTTCCAATTTCCTCCACTCTTCTGGGAAGATGTGGGTGAGGTGAGGAGTCCCTGTTCCTATAGGGTATATAAAATAATGAGTTTTAACACACCCTGAAACATCTTATCACACTTGAGCAGCACATGCAAACTAACTTTCTACACACCTCTACCTTGTGCTCAGACACTTGGCGCCACTGTTCGACAACCCCAAACTGGATCGAGAGCTGCGTTCCATGCTGAGAGAACGTTTCCCTGAGTTCTGCAACTCGCCCTCTCCAGCCACAGAAGGTCTGAGTCTCCCATCTGGGTCCCATCTCCCAAAAATCTCCCATCCGGGTCTCTAGTGCATCCAAAATCAAATACAAATTGTTGATCTATTTCAGTGAAAATGGAAGAGTCCGTTTCCTTAGAGATGGACAATCACGTCCTGGATAAGGAGGACGTTTGCTACGACAACACGGACGCGACGTTTAGCGACGACGAGGAAGAGTTGAACAATAAGGGTAAGGGTTCGACTCGCACCTCTGACTTGCGGGAGCGAGGGATCGGTGCCTTATAGTGCAATTTTCTCTCTTAAGGTAAGAAACGCGAATTCAAGTTTCAGCACGTCAAGGAGACGTATATAGAGGAGCCGGCGGACATCTCGCCCTACGTGGACCAGCTGGACGAGACGCTGAAGGAGAAAGTGTTACAGTTACAGAAAGGGAGGTGAGACTGAGACCGGTGTGTGGGTGTGAATGAGGTCGTACACTTGAGTAATGTAGCGGTAAAGCAACCGACACCTTTTGCAGCAAAAGCCTTTTTTCATTCAGGAACCCAATTCATCTGATGTTCAATGTTCAGCTAGTGGATGTGGATGATCTGTTTAATTGACTGTATAAAAAGAATAAAATCCGAGGATTTAGGAGGATATGTTTCATTGTTCGTAAAGTGCATCATGCTCAGAGCAGTTATATTAAGAAATGTTCTTTCAAAACCTCATGATGAACCACGTGTTGTTCTGTCACAGCGACACGGAGATGCACTGTGAAGTCATGCAGGAAATCGTGGACCTGATTCTCGAGGTGAGTTTTTAAATCCACAGGGTGAAGGAGCTCTTTTTTTTTTTCATTTGTATTTGAGTGATATCCACATTTCTCTCACTTATAGGAGGACTTTGACTCGGAGCAGATGTCCACTTTGGCTTCCTGTCTAGCTGAGCTGTTTAAAAGCCATTTTAGAGGAGATGTGCTTCCTGAGGAAATCACTGAGGAGTATGTCTGTTTCTCTTAGTCTGTGTGTGTAAACGTTAGACGCATGGGTACGGTTAAGAAAAATGTGCTTAATGGTAAAAGTGCAGAGGATGGACCTGGTTCTTCTTAACCATCTCCGGTTTTCTTTTCCCTCCTTCGCCTCATAAGATAAGACGTGATGCGGAAGATTGATTTAATGAAACGTTTTCTGGACCACACAAGCATCTCCATTGGGGGGGATAAAATAATTTAGTGCTCGGTTAAGGTTGTTTGCTAACAATCTATTTGTGTGTGTGTGTGTTTTTGATTTGTCGTCATATTGGTCTCAAATTTTATTCTTAAAGGTCGTCTTAAAAAGTCACATTTGAAAAAACATGTGAAAAATGTCTGTTGTCGAAAGAAATGTGACTATAAATTAAAATAAGGCCCCTGTAATACTTTATTAGCCCTAATTGTCCACATATTGTGTGTGTGTGTGTGTGTGTGTGTGTGTGTGTGTGTGTGTGTGTGTGTGTAGGTCGCTGGAGGAGTCGGTGTGTAAGCCAGTGTGTCTGATCTTCAGGAACCTGTGTCAGATGCAGGAGGACAACAGTGGCTTCTCAGTGCTGTTGGACATGCTCGCTGAGCTCTACCAGAAACAGCCCAAAATTGGATATCATCTCCTGTACTACCTCAAGGCGAGGTGCGTCCGCCATTGGTGCCGCTTGTTTCTCACGCTTTAATTCACCCGACTTCTCCAGCCACACACTCACTTTTAATTGTCTCATGCACTTTATAGCACTGAAGTTAGCTCTTTGCATATCCCAGCAATGTTAGGAAGCTGGGCTCAGCCATGATACAGCGCCCCCTGGAGCACAGAGGGTTAAGGACCTTGTTTGAGGGCCCCAATATTGCCAGTTTGTGAGACATCAAAACTTGAAACCACTAAAGATCAGTAACCAACCCTAAAACCTAAAACACTGAGCTCCCACTTCAGATGTGAAGCATTTACATTTTCACTTTACATGAATTAGGAGACCCAAACCTGTTCCACCCTGACAATGTTCGTGTGCATGAAGATCTGCTTCACATGGGTTGAGTGACCTGCTGAAGACCCCAACTCTGTTGAACACCTTTGGGACGAAAGTGTATTAGTGACTTTATTAACACACTTGTTGTTGAATGAATCTTAAACGAATCTCTACAAACCAACTTCAAAATCTAGTGGAACATCTTCAAAGAGGTTGCGAGGTTATAATAAGAGCAAATGGGGATTAATTGTGGAACGGGATGTTGAAGAAGCACAATCTTGTGCTCAGGTGTCCCGATACTTTTGTCCATATACTGTAGTGTTTATGTAGTTTCTCTTGATCTCTCACTCCGGTGTGAATAGAAAGATCTGCGTAATGCTTAAACACACTCTCTCTTTTTCTCTCCCTCTTTCTGCTGCTTGTGTCCCGGCAGTAAAGCGGCGGCGGGGAAGATGAGTCTGTACGAGTCGTTTGCTCAGGCCACAGCACTGGGGGACCTACACACGTGTCTCATGATGGACATGAAGGCCTGCCAAGAGGATGATGTGAGACTGCTGTGTTACCTCACACCCTCCATCTACACAGAGGTATACAGTATACACACACGTATACACACACACTCATATCTTCATCGGCACCATTATCTACTGTCAAACACAGTAAATCCGAAAAGGGCGATTTCGTCCACACTTTCCTATTCAGTCGATTCCCAAACGTTGCTCATCCGCACTGAAACGGATCGCGTCCATGTGCTGCGCGTATTTAATGGAAACGTGGCGGCGACAACTAAAAACGTCGTCTCTTTTTTATTTATTTATTTTACGTCTTGGTTTTCACGCGCAGTCCACGCTGCGACAACAACTGCCTTTTTAAAACGTATCCACTTTGGAGGGCATTTTTAACAAGCTGCATTCCGTCGAGTGAAAACAGCGCCTCAGTGTGGACTGGAGGCGAAAACGAAGAGAAAATGATGCGTTGTCACAGAAAACGTATTAGTGTGGACAATGCGAGAAGGTGTTTTTTTTTATTTTGTTTGTTTATAAATATTTTTTTTTACCTCAAACACAGATTCTGTAGGCGCTAGTGGACAATATGCCCGATTGAGTGAATTTTTCTGAAACACCAAATGATACACCACTACACTATTCAAGAGGTGGACAGGTTTTCATAATTGTGTGTGTGTGTGTGTGTGTGTGTGTGTGTGTGTGTGTGTGTGATATTTCCCCAGTTCCCGGATGAGACCCTGCGCAGTGGAGAACTCCTGAACATGATCGTAGCAGTGATAGACTCCACGCAGGTTTGTTTTTAATCAGCATTGGTCACATATCCCAACATTTCAACGTTTTTCTTTTTATAACGCTCCTGTTTTCACAGCTTCAAGAGCTCATGTGTCACGTAATGATGGGAAATCTGGTGATGTTCCGCAAAGACTCTGTGCTCAACATCCTCAGTGAGTGTCCAAGTCTATCTCCAAACGTCTGACTGATACCATGTCTGACTGTGCATGTGTCTCAGTGGTCTGCTCATTAGAGAGTGATGTCTAAAAAGGTCCTCAGTGTGTAACTGTGCGTGTGTGTGTGTGTGTGTGTGTGTGTGTGTGTGTGTGTGTGTGTGTGTGTGTGTGTGTGTGTGTGTTACAGTTCAGTCACTGGACTGGGAGACATTTGAGCAGTATAGCACATGGCAGCTGTTTCTGGCCCACAGTATTCCACTGGAGACCATCATCCCTATCCTACAGCACCTCAAATACAAAGGTGAGTGCACGTCTTCTTCTCTTCTTCTATCTGACGAACTCTACTATGGATTTTTTCAGATAGTTACAGCGATCAGCTACCGGTGTCGATTATTGTCTACACTGAAACTAATAAACTTTACACAGACTTGTGTCTGTTACACGGCTTGTATCTAAACAGTAGCCTACTAAGAAAGTCATTGTTCACTGTCTTCCTCCTTCCTTTCACAACAATTTCTCTCTGGAGTTTTTCTTTTGGCATCGTCGTGCGTTTATAAAACCCCATCGGTGAAGTTTTTCTCCCGATGCCGTGCAGCTCAGAACACAGGTGAAGTGTTTTTTCATGCCCGGTTGTTTTCAGCATGACGAATGATTCGCATTTCCTGTAGACGGTCCGAGTGAGCGGCAGGTCAAACGTCAGAGGAACATCATCCATATTTATGATGTGGTGCGGCCCGATTCAGTGGGAGCCCATCTGATTTAATATAAAGAGTTTCATTAGTTCACCATAACTCGTTCGGCAAAATGGTCTAATGTTATGGGGTTCAGTTTTTTGGTGGCAGGAAGCTTGTGAAACCGGGAAAAACCCAGGAAAAATCCATAAATTAGCCGCTTTGTTGTTTAAACCACGGGGTTCAAAACGTGGGGAAAAAGTAGCGGCTTATAGTCCGGACAATACGGTAACTCAGGATTATTTCTGCTTCATTGTCTGTGTTTGTGTCTCTGCAGAGCATCCTGAAGCTTTATCCTGCTTACTCCTGCAACTCCGAAGGGAAAGGTACGCATCTTACTGAGCAAAATCTTCTTTTTCCTTTTTTTTTTTCGATTTGTTTGTATGCTGGTTTTTTTTTTCCCCCTCTCATCCTATTTGTGCGTTTGCTCGTTTGCAGTCCCACAGAGGAGATGGTGAAGATGGTGCTCAGTCGGCCGTGTCACCCAGAGGATCAGTTCACCACCAGCATCTTGCGCCACTGGGCGGCCAAACATGACGACCAACTGGCCGAGCACATCAAGGCACTTCTCATCAAGAACAACAACATGCCTCGCAAACGCCAGAGGTATCACCACGCTAAGATGTAATCCGTACCAACCAAAACCTCATTTGTTTGTTCATTTGGCCCCTTAATAGACAGAGAATTTGTACTTACCATAGTATGGTGTGTGTGTGTCTGTGTCTGTCTTTTCTTTTTTTTTCTTTTGCAGTTTACGGAGCTCCAGCAGTAAATTGGCTCAGCTGACCCTGGAACAGATGTTGGAGCATTTAGACAGTTTGAGGCTGAGTCTCAGTAACACCAAGAATAACTGTGAGTCTGTTTCAGTTTTGTTCCCCAATCCTCTGATATAGTGTTTATAAACAGCACACATATTTACATCTGGGTGTGTGTGTGTGTGTGTGTGTGTGTGTCTGAAGTTTTTACCCAGACACCCATCCTGCAGGCTCTTCAACATGTCCAGGCCAGCTGTGATGAAGCCCACAAAATGAGGCAAGTCTCTCCTCAGTATAATACATACCGTCGTGTATTGCGTCTACTCGTATACACCGATCAGACATAACATTGAAATAATAACATTATGACTGGTGAAGTTCATCATGGCACCTGTTAGTAGGTGGGATTTATTAGGCAGCAATTGAACATTTTGTTCTCAAAGTTGACGTGTTAGAAGCAGGAAAAATGGGCGAGCGTAAGGATTTCGACAAATGAGGTGACGTCTAGACGACTGGGTCAGAGCATCTCCAAAACTGCAGCTCTGGTATGATGTTTCTGGTCTGCAGTGTTCAGAGTCTATCAAAAGTGTTCCAAGTAGGGAACAGTGGTGCACCAGGACAGGAGCACTGTTCTGGCAGCAAAGGGGGGGACCAACACAATATTAGGCAGGTGGTCATAATGTTATGCCTGATTGGTGTATAGGTTTTACTTATACAGTATCTTACAAAAGTGAGTACCCCCCTTAAATTAGAATTTTATTACATCTTCTCAAGGGACAATACTGTAGAAATGAATCTATTTTAGAGTATCAATGTGCAGCTTGTATACAGTACAGAACTCAACATACAGCCATTATTGGACCACTATCCAAATTTAAGATCTATAGTTTTGTCCCTTGAGAAGAGATACTAAAATGGTTGCTGAAATGTGAGGGGTGCACTCACTTCTGTGAGATACTGTTCATACCAATAACATAGAAGAATTTGGGTTAAAATGAAGTCTTTTATTACATTCCATTTCTTCTCACCAGGTTCAGCGATCTTTTCTCCTTGGCCGAGGAGTACGAGGATTCCTCGAAGCCACCCAAATCCCGGCGTAAAGCTCCGGCGTCCTCCCCGCGTTCGCGCAAAGGTGCGGCACCGCCAGCCAATAACGATGAGGACAGCGGCTCAAGTAGCGCCTCAGTGAGTTCCTGTCTATATACCATCTATATATACATGATTTCTTTCTTACATGCCAGAAATAATGTCTACAAGCCAAAAGTAGGTTTTCCCACTTTATTAACTGCCCACCATATTCCTGAGATTTCAAAACACACGGTTAAGAAAGCTGGCTTCTGTCGGGTTGCCATTAATTACAATTACTATCGATGCTCATTATACAGGATCATATTTGAATTTCTAAACAGGTGATGCTGATTAACACCTTTGTTGTATGTGATCATTCTTTCACATGTTAAATAGTTTTTGGGTTTTGTAAGGGATGATCAATATAACAATTATTCAAGAAAAACATAACACTGCATATAAAAATAGTACTGAACTTTATTACAAAAAACAGTCCTGAATCATGAAAATGTGTTAGATGAAATAGATATGGACATATTCATTGTATTAATAAACATTGAAGAAAATAAAAGACTAAATTGTAACTGAAACCGAAAAGTAACAAGCCAAATAAATTCAAACATTTACATAAAAAATGAATTTTTAAAAAAAGACACCACGTGGCATCAGTGATTTGACACTTTTGTACCGTATAATGACAGCGGACCTTCTCAGCCGCTCCAGCAACCTGGAAAAACTATCGGTATGGATTAGATCATTGATTGCTGGAACTATTGGCTATCGGCAAAATCCATACCGATAGTTTTTCCGGTCCGCTGTCATTATGCTGTCATTACTACAAGTTTACATACATTTTACAAATAACGTGCTCTGTTTCCCAAATATAAGTGTATTTATGCATATTTAGAAAATGTCCTGCTATTGTAATAGATTGAAATGGAAATAAAATTTGGCCTGAATTGTAACAGTCTGCTCATGTCACCGCAGGAGGAGGAGGACTCCAAACCCAAAGCACCCAAGAGAAAGCGAAAAGGCTCGTCAGCCGTGGGCTCGGACAGTGACTGAGCGTACAAGCCAATCTCCACAAGAACCCCCCTCCCTCCCTCCCTTCCCCCAAACATTTCCATGACCACGCCCGTTCCAGTGTGACATCACTGGAGAACAGACCACCAGCCAGTCATCTGCTCCGACCACTCATTAAAGGGAAAGCAATGGATTTCCTTTCCTGGGACTTTGACTGCAGCCAGTCAGGAAGGTACTTCCTTTAGCTTCTCTCAGCACTAGTGTGATTGGCTGCTTGGGGATGGAGGGGGCGTGTTTGAGACTGAAGGACGCTTAAGCTTCAGCAGCCTCCTTTCCTCCCTCGACCGGGACGGAAAGACGGATAAAATGGCACACAGAAGTCCTTCTGTCGTGTCTCTCCACTCATCGACCCACTTACCTTGACTGAGCACAACGGCTGTGCTTCCGAGCACAACGGCTGTGCTTCCGAGCGGAAGCCCACACGAGGGAGAGGATCTGCAACCTTCACCACAAACGTTTGAACGCACCCCTTTTTGAGAAGACGCATTTTATCGTTTGATAATGAACAAACCTTTGCTTTGTCCCTTCTGAATCCCTCTTTTTTCCTGATTGGATATCGAGGTCCAACAGAGGCAGAGCCGGGGGTTTTACCCGGAGGATGAAACGCCTCCTCTTTCTGAACGGATTTTTACCACGATTGCACAGCGAAGGTGCAGAAATTGGATTGTGTTTAAAAAAAAAAAAAACACGGAGGACTTGACATGAGACTTTTTAAGAAAATTGCTTTCTACTGACCTATTTTCATAAAAAAAATAAATCATAACTATGTAAAAGGATTATGATGTTAATAAAAAAAGGCAGGGACGAACACTTTTGGTCTTTAATAAATGGTTGTGAAGTTTGAAACGAATTATTTATGTATAAAGGATAGCTTGTTTTTTTAAGAACATGTAAGGTATCTCCTGTGCCTTGAGCACAGATGGGAAAAAGCTAAACCCTGGTGCTTATGAAATCAACACTGAATGTTCCAAGAGCGTAATCTCAGCAGCTTTCTTCTCGATCTTGAATGAAAACTTGAACACGTTATTTTGGCAGGATGACAAGTGACGTAATTTTCATAACAAGTCAAGTCAAGTCAAGTTTATTTGTATAGCGCTTTTCACAACAGACATTGTCTCAAAGCAGCTTTACAGAAAACAACAGTGAAGGTGAATGGTGTGCGTTTGTCCCTGATGAGCAAGCCGTGGCGACAGTGGCAAGGAAAAACTCCCTTAGATGATATGAGGAAGAAACCTTGAGAGGAACCAGACTCAAAGGGGAACCCATCCTCATATGGGTGACATCAAAAGTTTGGTCATAAATCTTTCAACAATACAGAACAATTTGTGATCATCATAGATCCAGCATCAGCTTCTCCATGCCAGGGCCTTTAAACACTCGGCATCTACTTCTCCATGATCATCCATAGGTCCATAATCTTCACGAGGTGGGACGTGACTGGAGCTGGCCAAACCTCAGGATGCCTCGGGATGGGGAGAGAAAGAGAAGCAGTGGAGAGGAATTAGCGTAGCTGCTGTTCATGATATTAACAGCACAAGTTGATAATGTGCATGTGATCAGATGTTCTGGAGCACAAGGTTATGATGTGATAACACACTCAAGATCAGTCATGAAGGGGACACATTGGGAAAGCAATCAACTTAGATCAGAAAAAAATAAACTTCCAAAAATTTAGGAAAAAGCTAGAAATTCACTTTTCTTGAACGTACACGAAGGCAAAATCATTGAGGTAAAAACTCAAAGTTTTCCCCAAAATATCTGCTAGAATTTTTTATTTTTTTTTTTAAAGAGGGAATAAAACAAAACAAACTGTAGCCTATTAACTTCTGAACAAAACCAGGATTGATAATGTAGATCTCACCTGCTTTGTGTTTAATTCTTGCTCATTTACTCACCAGTGTTACAGACAGGCGCTAAAAGCTGCTAGAGCTAAACACCTGAGCAATCTCATAGAAAATAACAAAAACAATCACAGGTTCCTTTTAAGTACAGTAGCTAAACTAACTACAAACAGGGCTCTGAAAAATGAGTTCCATCACAGATTAGTAGTGAGGACTTTGAATTTCTTCACTGAAAAAAATAGATAACATTAGAAAAACAATTGTGGCAGTTCAACCTCTGAGACCATCTCCTGACACAGTGTCACCTTCAACTCCACAACTACACTGTTTTACATGTATAGGACAGGAAGAGCTGTATGATGTTATTATCAAAGCTAAATCAACATGTCAGTTAGATCCCATTCCAACAAATCTACTAAAGGAAGTGTTATATACAGCTGGTGAGTCTCTTCTGAATATTATTAACTCCTCACTATCTTTAGGACATGTCCCTAAATCCCTCAAACTAGCAGTTAATAAGCCCCTCATTAAAAAACCTAATTTGGATCCAAACACGCTTTCGAATTACAGACCAATTTCAAATCTCCCATTTATGTCTAAGATTTTAGAAAAGATTGTCGCTGCCCAGTTATGTTCCCATTTGCAAGAGAACAATATCTTTAAAGAATTTCAGTCAGATTTTAGGCCCTATCATAGCACCTAGCTGCTCTAGTTAAACTCACTAATGACCTGTTTTTAGCTTTAGACCAAGGCTTCATCTCGCTGTTAGTTTGACTAAATCTTAGTGTTGCGTTTGACACTATAGATCATGATCTCCTCCTAGATCGCTTACAGAATTACATCGGCATTCAGGGACAGGCATTAAGCTGGCTTAAATCCTACCTGTCCAATCCTTACCATTTCGTAGATCTAAATGGAGACCTATCCAGGCTAATGCTAGTGAACTATGGTGTGCCACAAGGTTCAGTTCTAGGATCCCTACTTCCCTTATACATGCTTCCCTTAGGAAATATTTCCAGAAGGCATGGAATTAGCTTCCATTGTTATGCTGATGATACCCAACTATATATCTCATCTAAACCAGGCGATACAGCTCAATTAACTCGGATAACTGAGTGTGTTAAGGAAATAAGAGATTGGACGACCCATAACTTTGTACTTTTAAATTCTGATAAGACGGAGATTTTGCTCATCGGCCCAAAAACCAGTATACAGAAGCTCCAACATCTCAACCTGCATTTAGACGGATGTTCTGTAACCACTAGTTCAACAGTAAAAGACCTGGGAGTTTTTTTAGACAGCAACTTATCTTTTAAAAATCATATCAATCAAGTTACAAAAACAGCCTTCTTTCACCTTAGAAATATTTCTAAGCTTAGAAATATGTTATCTATATCCGATGCAGAGAAGCTCGTCCATGCGTTTATGACCTCTAGAATAGACTACTGTAATGCATTACTAGGTGGATGTCCTGCATCATTAATAAACAAGCTTCAGTTAGTTCAGAATGCAGCAGCAAGAGTTCTTACAAGGTCAAGAAAATACGACCACATAACCCCGATCTTATCGTCCCTACATTGGCTTCTGGTTAAGTTTCGAATAGACTACAAACTACTGCTACTCACTTATAAAGCACTAAATGGTTTGGCTCCCATGTATCTCTCCTTTTAACACGCTACAATCCGTCACGCTCCCTGAGATCTCGAAACTCTGGACTTCTAGTAGTTCCTAGAATAGCAAAGTCCACTAAAGGCGGTAGAACATTCTCACATTTAGCTCCTAAACTCTGGAATAGTCTTCCTGACAGTGTTCGGGGCTCAGACACACTCTCCCAG
This sequence comes from Silurus aristotelis, assembly GCF_946808225.1. Classification (NCBI taxonomy): domain Eukaryota; kingdom Metazoa; phylum Chordata; class Actinopteri; order Siluriformes; family Siluridae; genus Silurus; species Silurus aristotelis. Next base: position 4,076,299 of record NC_139579.1, read on the forward strand.
GTTAAGTGCAGATTGAAAACATATCTTTTTAGGAAAACCTACACATAACACACATCACATCATAACCTTGTGCTCCAGAACATCTGATCACATGCACATTATCAACTTGTGCTGTAAATATCATGAACAGCAGCTACGCTAATTTCTCTCCACTGCTTCTCTTTCTCTCCCCATTCCGAGGCTTCCTGAGGTTTGACCAGCTCCAGTCACCTCCCACCTCATGAAGATTATGGACTTTGAAGAAGATGCCGAGCTCGCAAACATCCTAAACCATCTAGAGAAGTACCAGTGCCAATTGGATCCCACTACATGTGTGGAGTTTTGACCTTGGACCTCCTGAAGTGTTTAAAGGCTCTGGCATGGAGAAGCTGATGCTGGATCTGTGATGATCACAAATGTTGAGCTCAATAGCTCCTACTTTTATACCAAAGACTGTAGAAAAAACATTTACTTATAATCTTATACTCTAGAACTATATTAGTATGTATGTTAGTTCTCACTCTCCAGTATTCAAGACTATAATCACACTCTTGATGTCACCCAAATGAGGATGGGTTCCCCTTTTGAGTCTGGTTCCTCTCAAGGTTTCTTCCTCATAACATCTAAGGGAGTTTTTCCTTGCCACAGTCGCCACGGCTGCTCATCAGGGATAAATGCACACCATTCACCTTCACTGTTGATTTCTGTAAAGCTGCTTTGAGACAATGTCTGTTGTGAAAAGCGCTATAGAAAAACTTTACTAGTGCCCATTGTAGACCAAATCTTACTATTTCTTTTTCTTGCCCAGGAAGTGCATAATCTTCTGTACCACTGAGTGTCAATTTATTGCTTGGCAGCAATAAAATGTTTTTTTAAGTGGCAAAATGCCATTGTATAAGTTATACAATGGCATTTTGCCACTTAAAAAAAATTAACCAAAACAAAGAAAAAAATAAAAATAAAAATAAAAATAAAAAAGACAAGGATGTCAATATTTATAGAAAAGTCATAAGATGAGATTAGTGGAAATATTTTGCATTAAATGAATAGAGGAATGTAGAGAGTCCTGCTTTAGGTGAGAATTTAGCATTAGGGAAGTTGTATTTAGTGCAACAGCTGGAATTCTGATTAGTAAAAAGGTACACTAAAGCCGTTCTGTAGGAAACTTCTTAGAAGAAAAAAATAAATTAAACCTCAGTTGTGCAGTGTGAAATAGCAACCATGGTTGACGCCATGATGATGGTTACCATCTGTGTGCTATTCAAGTAGACGTTTTTCAAGAGACTGACAATTGGAAGGTAATCGACTGTAAAGGAGTTAAACAATCAGCACACTTGACCTCTGATGTTGCCAGAAAAAAAAAAAAAAAAAAACTTCTTAAACTAAACATTTATAAACATGTGCCACTAAAAACAGCATTGTAACATTTTGCAGTTGCAAAAACTAAAAAAAAAATTAATTAATTAAAAAAAAGGTCTTATAGACACCATTACAGGGTTTTGTGTTAGAATTAAAAATCATTGTAGAAGCACATCCACTAAAATTTTACATCAGATTCTTTAATCCGCTAAAAGACTGAAAGTCACTTTTGAATTTAAATTTACGGAAGTGTTCAACGATGTCAAGACACCTGAATAGATCAGAGTCATCCTTGTTCTTGGTTGAAGGTTCAGAACATGTAAACAGGCACTATAGAATCTAAATCGAGGTTATTAACTGCAGACTATGAGGGAAAGAAAAACCAGATGATGGAAATCAAATTAAAAGAGCAGTTTAATGCAACACTGTAGAAAGATTACTGTTAAATACAAACAACTCAATTTAATAAAAAAACCATTTATTAATTTCCTTAAAATTCACACTTCATTGGTTTGTAACTTGCCAACAAAAAACATGTCCTAAAGAACATCCTGCACTTTCCGGATATGGGTTTTCCTGCTTCTGGGTGTAAGAGTCCTGAGCGCTGTCTGCGTTTTGCTGAGGAGCATCTGCAGTCGTTTTCTCTCCGATTTTCGAGCAGAGCTGCACGGTTCTGGACTTTGATCCGAGATGTTCAGCGTTGGAGAGTCTTCAAGCGCTGGAGAAGCAGGTGAGCACACAGGACTTTGACAGCCTTCTTTTCCTCTGCGTCTGTGGAAAAGTGATTCCCTGCGGCTCACGTTCGGACTGGAGGCCAGAGTTCGGAATCCGTACGGGGTGGTGACTTTCTCCACGTGCTTCAGGGACATCGCCGCTCGGGTTGACGGGTCAGAGGTTTCCTCCTTGCTGGGTTTCCGTCTGGACTGCGGGGTGAATCGGAGCTTGACAGGAAAGCGTGGAGAGGCTGATGGAGACTTTGAGCCAGGAGAAGGTGGACTGCTGGGAGGCAGGAGTTGGTACTCATCGGACTCCTTGGGTCTTCGGAATCGAGGAGAAACACTGAGGTGCAGTTTTGGAGGAATGTAGAAGCTTGGAATTCTTCCTGGTGTTAGTGGTACATTATGCCAGGCTTTCAACTTCACTGCTGGGCTTTCTCCATTACTGCCAAAAGCAAACATTTTCAGTGACCACCTTTCGTCTTCACAAGGCGAGAACTGGTTTGCCAAAAACAAAAAAAAAAAACCCACCTTGTGTTTGGTTGCCTGTTCTTAGCTTTTAAAGCCACCACAGAAATGAGCTCCAGGTGAACATAATGATCATCACCACACACAAATCACTCAATAAGGAGCTTAGTGCACGTCCTAGATTTCTGAAGCTGTTTTTTTTAAACACCCAATTGAGTTCACAATTTTAACCATCATCTCTAAGTGGCTTTATGGAAATAAATAGTTACAAATAGGAATTTTAGTATCATAAATACGTCCCTATAGGTTTATCCTTAATGCATGAGGAAGTGAGGATGCATGTGTGAGGAAGAAACCTTGAGAGAAGCCTGACACAAAATAGATCCTGTCCTCATCTATGTGGCACCAAATGCCCATTCACAACTCAATATGACTACAAGTCAACTAACAGCCACATTGTTTCAAGGCTTCAAGCCACCATACATTAATCAGGCATAACATTATGACCTGCCTAATATTGTGTCGGTCCCCCTTTTGCTGCCAGAACAGTTCTGACCCGTCGAGTATTAACACCATCAACTTATTCAGCAATTCGAGCTACATGAGCTCGTCTGTTGGATCGGACCACAACGTGCATCAATGATTCACCACTGTTCCTTCCTTGGAGCACTTTTGATAGACTCTGACTACTGCAGACCAGAACACCACACAAGAGCTGCAGTTTTGGAGATGCTCCAACCCAGTCGTCTAGACGTCACATACAAATCCTGCTTCGAACACGTCAACTTTGAGGACAAAATGTTCTCTGATCGATATCTGTGAAAATTATCATGAGCCCCAAACCCTAATTTTTACTACTTAAAAAAAATCTCACAAATAAAGGACATGTGATGTGGTGAGTTCGAGTCTGGAGTTTCTTCCATTATTTATTCCTCTCGAAATGTTCTGCTTGATGTTAAACCGACGCTGAACTGTATGTTGGTGATCAGTAGATACACCAAGCGCCAATCAAAACAAGTTTTGAACAGAGCGCGGACTCTGATTGGTGCAACTGGTTTTGCTAAATGTAGTTGAGTAAAAAGTATGATTTTTGATTTTGAAATGTAGTGAAGGTAAGGTAAAAGTCTCCTCAAACTCCCCAAAAAATACTAAAGTACAGTAACAAATTACATTTACTTCAACCCTTCAAACCTGTCCACCGCTGAAGACAATAAATTCTTCTTTTTTTCTATCCGAATGTGTGGACATTGACTGTTATTTATTTTTATAAGCTCAACTCTTGTTTATTTGTGATAGAGCTGAGTTCATGTACTGGAGCTAGTGAGCTCGCTTTAGTTTTAGTTTCAGTCTTAATGGAGCTAACTTTGTGATCATGCTGGAACAGTGTCCATGCTCCATCGTCCATCATGTACAGTTTTGTGTTTGTGTGATGGTCAGGTGTCTGAATACTTTTGGCCATATTATAAAATAAGCAATGAAGTCAGTGTTGTTTTAATCATCTTGATATATATATATATATATATATATATATATATATATATATATATATATAATATTTTATAATGGCAGAATGCTAATTGGTTAAAGGAATAATTTAGTGGTCCATCAAAGGCTGCATTTGAAAACAATAAACAATAAAAATAAATAAATAAAATGTCCAAAAGATGATGGACAAGTCTGTAGTTATTAAAATCGTTAAGGAAAAAACAAACAATAAATATTTTAAGTAAGTAGGTAAATACACAAACAGATAAACAAATAAATTATTTAATAAATAAGCAAAATAAAATGATCGTCTTTAAACTGCAGCTTGAACCGGATGCCGTTAACCGGATGTGACGTTTTATTATGGCCCCGCCCTCCTGTGTAGCACTCTGTATCTAACTGGCGGGTATAATGAAAGTGTCTGGAATAAATAATAATATAATAATAAACAAACAGTAAATAGAGTTTGATTTTCAGTAGTAATTTATAAAATATGAGGTTATTAAATGTTAAATGTGTTATTTAAATAAGACGCTAAAGCTGGCTAACGCTCCTGTGGTGGCTAAGCTAACAGTTTCTGAAGCTTGTGTACACTTTTATATTTCCGGTCAGTGAGGAAGGAAACCCGCAGGTTGTGGAGGTGCAGCGTAGCTCCGAGTTCCTGAAGCATGCAGAGGTGACGTGGACATGAATCCCTCAGTCAGGCGCAAAGTCAGCGATGGCAGAAGCGCAGGATCCCGAGCCAGGAGTCACCAAAGCGGGGAGCAGGACGAGAGAACAGGAACCCCGAGTGGGGCTTCATCTCCATCCAGAGAAGATCCGAGTGCTGAGACTGAGTACCAGGAGGGTCCGAGACCAGCAGGAGCGAGGGAAGGTGCTCTCACACACACACACACACACACACACACACACACACACACACACACACACACACACACACTGTAAAGTGTAATTCATTACATCTCTCTCTCTCTCTCTCTCTCTCTCTCTCTCTCTCTCTCTCTCTCTCTCTCTCTCCATCTCTGTACCCCATACAATCCATTACCTCTTTCTCTCTCTCTCTCTCTCTCTCTCTCTCTCTCTCTCTGTCCATCTCTGTACCCCATACAATCCATTACCTCTCTTTCTCTCTCTCTCTCTCTCTCTCTCTCTCTCTCTCTCTCTGTCCATCTCTGTACCCCATACAATCCATTACCTCTCTCTCTCTCTCTCTCTCTCTCTCTCTCTCTCTCTCTCTCTCTCTCTCTCTCTCTCTCTCTCTCTCTCTCTCTCTGTCCATCTCTGTAGCCCATACAATTCATTACATCGCTCTCTCTTGCTCTCTCTCTTTTGCTCTCTCGCTCTCGCTCTCTCTCTCTCTCTCTCTCTCTTTCTCTGTCCATCTCTGTACCCCATACAATTCATTACATTGCTCTCTCTCCCTCCCTCTCTCTTTCTCTCCCTTTTCCTAGAATGGTTTCTTTTACATTTATGTACAAAATCCAGATCACTGATGGCAGATCTCTGTATTAAATCGTATACTTTCACTATAATAAAATATATATATATATATCACTATAGCAACAAGCCCTGTAGACTGTACTACTGTAAAACCTTAATGTCCATAAACTCTTGTCTCTTTCACAGAAGCGCCGCCTGGTGTGTCATCAGACGATGATGCAGAGAAGAGGCTTATCATCACATTCGGTAGGTTGTTCGGGGGGGGGGGGGGGGGGGTATTGAAAAATAGCACACATCCCAGATTCTGACTCTGAAATACATCAGAGATCGTAATGTCACGCGTGATATAGTTGCGATTATAAATCTTTATTTTAGATTTTTAATTGTAGTCTTAAAAACCTTTAGGGAAGTCTGCATATTTATGTCTGGAAAGTACGGAATTTTGAAATGAAAGTTGTGTCAGATCCCTGAAAGACGCATTTATTTATATTTTTTTACGAGAAAACGTTACCACGGCAACAATTCTGTTTTGTAAGAGGAATTAAACACTTCAGGAATCGCTGTCGTGGGAAAAGAATCGTCTCCAGGATGCTAAAAGTTTGATGAACAGATCAGTAATAATTCATTACGATTTTTTCCCACTCTTTTAGATAACGAGCAAATCGGCCCACGGCAAAGCGGGAAAGCGAAAGGAGGAGTGAAGAGGAAGAGAGAGATGAGCGAACCAGGGTCACAGGTAGGGTTGCAAAGAGGTGGATTTTAGTGTGTGCAAAATTTCTGGAAAAACTTCCTGGAAACTTTTCATGGGAAATCTTTGGACATATTCCAATTTGGAAATTTGGCAGGAATTTCTGGGAATTAATGGGAATTTACAGGATTTGCGGAAATTTATCATATAAAAACATTAATATTAACTATTTGTTTGGTCATAAGCCAACACACAACAACTCAAGGAAGTTTTAAACATAAATGTATGTAACAAATTATCCTGCAAAACTACATTTAAGTTATAAGCCAACCTGCAATTTGGTAAATTCACAGTTATTTAGTATTCCTATTAATTCCAATGGAAAGTTTCCAGTTTTGAAAATTCCCAGAATTTTGCATCCCTATTTGCAGGGACGAGAGGACGAAGAGGAGGAGGATGAGCTCAGGCCCGAGGTGGAGATCGATCAAGAGCTGGACAGGGAGCTGGAGAACAAGTCTCGGCAGCATAACCTGACCTCGGCGAACGTGCGCAGTATTTTACACGTGAGTGTGGAGTGTTCATTTACGTTTTATTACGTTACAAATTACCCACCTGGTATATCAAGAGGTTTTGCTGTGTTGCAGGAGGTGATTACCAACGAGCACGTCGTAGCGATGATGAAAGCCGCTATCAACGAGACTGAGCCCGTTCCCGTGTTCGTGAGTATCCGACGCTCAGGGACCGTATCAGTGGTTCTAGATCGGACCTGATCACTGCTCCTGTTTATTTGTGCCTTTCGTTTTTTTTTATTTCCTCCAGGAGCCTAAGATGACTCGCTCTAAACTGAAGGAGGTGGTGGAGAAAGGAGTGGTGCGTTTGACTTTTTTGTCTCCTTCAAATAGATATTTTTCGTTCCTCAGTCACGTGTTTTTGAAGCTGAAGGCAGGGTTTATTAACCAGTTAGCATTTTTACTGGATTAGCACCATACCCGGAAAATCCTGGAATATGAAAATGTCTTTTATTAATGGTGCAGTTTGTGGTGTTAGACATTTTTTAAAAATATATAATTTTCAAAGATAGGTCCCCTGGTGGTCTAGTGGTTAAGATGCAGCGCTCCCACCGCTGCGACCCGGGTTCGATTCCCGGTCAGGGAACCATCCCCAGCCACTCTTAGTGCCGGTCCCAAGCCCGGATAAATTGGGGAGGGTTGCGTTAGGAAGGGCATCCAGCGTAAAACATGTGCCAAATCAAACGTGCGGAGGATCCGCTGTGGCGACCCCTAACGGGAGAAGCCGAAAAGAAAGTTTATATAATTTTCAAAGATACATATTTCTATTTTTTTCTACCTTTCTGATGAATTTCTTCCTATTTGCGGCTTTTGTGTGGATTTTAGGGCTACGATTTAAAAAACAATTTATTGGGTTTTTTTAATTAAATTTATAATTAAATTTATTATTATTATTATTATTATTATTATTATTATTATTTATGAAAAAAAAAATTTTAATTGAATAAAAAAACCCCACTTTTTTATTTTATTTATTTAGATATTTTGCTTATTATAACTTTATAAAACCCTAATTCAGGGTATTGATGTATAAACTTGAAAAAATACAAAAGCTACATATATTGCGATCTTTAATTTTTATATCTTTTTTGGAATTTTAACATGTTTTATAAACCTGTGTATGATATGAGGAAATCTATCCTACAGTGTGTGCCTTTAACGTGTTTCGTTTTCTAAGACTATACATTTTTTCCATTTCGCAGGTCATTCCTACCTGGAACATTTCCCCGATCAAGAAACCAAACAAATTGAAGGTGAGTAAATAATGAGCTAAAACACACCTGTTCTGGAGGTCATTATTAACACATGTCTAAGGTCATTCCAAACCCTTTTTTTTTTTAAGGCTCCTCAGTTTGTGGACATTCCTTTAGAGGAGGAGGACTCGTCTGATGAAGAGTATCACCCTGACGAAGAGGAGGAGGACGAGACGGCAGAGGAAGTAAAACGGAATTATTGTAATAATTAAACACACTTGATGCATACATACAGTATATCGAACTAAAGTGTGTGTGTGTGTGTGTGTGTGTGTGTGTGTGTGTGTGTGTGTGTGTGGTGTAGACACTTCTGGAAAGCGATTTGGAGAGTACAGCATCATCACCACGTGGCACACGACTAAGCCTCAACAGATCCTACAGCGAATATGATCAAGAAAACAGCTGCAGCCCCAGACAGGTAAGTCTGACACACACACACACACACACACACACACACACACACACACACACACACACACACACACACACACACACACACACAGTCATATAATAGTCCATTATACGTCATATTGTTGTCATGTATGATTGGATTTTTCTAATAGCAGAATAATTAGACTTTTTCCCCACCGTTAGAGCTCACGCAGGCCACAACACGTGCGGGTGGCTGTCGTGCCCATGGGCCCCCCTCCACCCCCCCAGGGCCTGGAGCCTCCTCGACCCCTGACTGAGTGCAGCTTTATGGAGAAACTCCACGCTGTGGATGAGGAACTGGCTATTGGTTCTGACTGCATGGACTCTTACCAGGTAGATCTGCTACACACAGTAGGGATTAGTATGGCTATGAGACATGTATCCCTCTTTTTCCCTCCCTCCTTCATTTTTCACTCTCTCTCTCTCTCTTTTTCCTTTACATCCCTATTTCTTTCTCTCAGTCTCTTACCAGTAACGGAGAAGAAGGTGAAGAAAGCATGATGGCTTTCCGCACTCGTTCCAAGCGGCCGCTTAGAAACGTGCCTCTGAACCGTTTAGAGGCGGAGCTTCGGGCTCCTGACATCACTCCAGATATGTATGAGTTTGGCTCCGCCCCCGAGGACAGGGAGTGGACACATTGGCTGCAGGGCCTGATGAACTCTGACATGGAGAACGAAGGTGCTCACTCACTTTTACCTCAGTTAGGACTGAAGTCACTAATGGCTGATATTTTTTTTGTGATATTATAAATAAACATACTCAATAACCTTCTCTGCAAATCTCTGATTAGAGGAGGGTGACGACGAGGACGATCCGGAGTATAACTTCCTGGCTGACATCGATGAGCCGGACGTGGAGGATTACCGCAACGACAAGGCCGTACGCATCACCAGTGAGTAATTACATAATCATATATATATATATTAGGGGTGTAACGGTACACAAAATTCACAGTTCACTACGTACCTCGGTTTTTGCAATGGAACTGCAAAACTTAAAATGCTATTGTATTTAAAATGCCTGCGTTATTAAATATTATATACAATAATATTTTAGAAAAAATGAAATCGAATAAATTAAATGAATGCAATACACTTTTTTTCTTATATTGATTATATTAAGTACTTAATTAAATTAATTAAATAAAATTATTATTTTTTTTAAATAGTTGACCTTTGTTAGACCTTTGTTAGTGTGTTGTGTCTATATATATATATATATATATATATATATATATATATATATATATATATATATATATATATATATATATATATATCTTATGTGATCTGTCATTTATCTTCCTCACTCCAGAAAGGGAAGTGAACGACCTGATGGAGGAGCTGTTTGATGCTGTAAGAGATTTGAATATTTAAGTATTTGAACATTCTGCTTTTGTCCGCGTGTCTTCAATTAAACGCAGAGTTCCTGTTTTATAGTTTCAGGATGATTTAGGGGGCCAGGATGAGGAAGGCCATGAGGAGGAAGAGGAAAAAGAGGAAGAAGACAATCTTCAGCATGAGCCACCAAGTATTCTGGAAACAATTCAGTAAGAAGAAAAAAAAGAAGAAAAAATTTATTTGCTTTACGTCATGACCGGACATAATTAAAAACCAAAATACTAATGATGGATGATGAGATCATGATCCATAAGCCTGTAATTAATGTCAATTAGAATTTCATGAGAGTGTGAATGAAAGTTGTGGGTGTAAAGGTTAAGGAGAAAAAAAAAAAGAAATGGCAGAAATATGAAAAGTTTTTTCGACTGATGTAACAAGTTCTGATGTGTGTGTGTGTGTGTGTGTGTGTGTAGGTATGAGGACCCTCTGGCAGACATTCTGAATCAGCGTTACCGCACAGTGAAGGAGCAGCTGGATGCTATCCGCAAGCGAAAAGCTCTGTTAGAGAGTAAAGGAGTCGCCATTCCTCATAAACGCCCCACTAACCCCGCCTCTTTCTACATAAGCCCCACCCAGAGGCTCCGCCTCCAGCAGCACATGCAACAGGTCAGCAGATATAGATTTTGCATCCGAAAATTTACTAGGAAATATCTTATTAGCAGAAGTGTCCAAAAAAGTTAGCATTTTGTCAAAAGATAAATTTTTTTTTTTTAATTCTTAAATCATTGTATTTCACTGATATTTCCTTCGATGGATGGAATAATAAAGATAATAAAGTGATGTTTATTTTTTTGGCAGCCAGTAAAAAAGTAATGGTTAAAACCCGAACCACCTACAGTTGAGAAGTGGATTTACAAAATATATAATGAAATGGAAAAGTTTTAAGAACCGAGATGTAAGATTTTGTTTGTTCATGTACATAGTTGCTGTTAAAATGAGGAGAATACAAAAATTTGTGTATAAACTTTAATGAATACTTTTCACATTTTTTAATACTGTAATTAACAGAGCATAAAGACAAAATATATATATTGTTTTTTTTCCCCTAACTTCTTTTACATTTATTTGTGTATTTGAATAAAAATTTTATATATATATATATATATATATATATATATATATATATATATATATATATATATATATATATTTTATATTGATATTGTGTTTTTGAGAATTGATACAGTATCGGCAAACAAAATATCGCGATACTGATGAGTATCGATTTTTTTAACCACCCCTCTTGAGCATGACCCTAAGTGTTTCATTCCTTTTATCCTAGTTACATGATGTATAATTTTCACCTCATTTTTTTTCACAAACATTTTTTTGGTGGCTTATAAGTGTGACTTTTTATATATTTTTTATTTTATTTTTTTATCAAGTGTGTGTGTGTGTGTGTGTGTGTGTGTGTGTGTGTCTGTGTGTGTGTGTGTGGGTATGTTGCAGCATATACAGCTCCTGACTCAGGTGAACATGTTAAGCCGGTCAGTGGAAGGTCTTCAGACGGAGGCCTCCACAGCTCGACAGTTCCTGGTGAGACACCTTTTCAGCAAAAGTCCTGATTGGAGTTTTTGAAGATTTAGCATACGATGACCACTGCAATACTTAGATTAGTATACTGTAGTGTTCATTTTAAACACTCTCTCTCTCTCTCTCTCTCTCTCTCTCTCTCTCTCTCTCTCTCTCTCTCTCTCTCTCATATATATTCATGATTTTATGCTCAGTTAGAGCTGCAGTTCTTCGCACAGCAAGGAGAACATCTACAGCAGGTCACGAATCCTAGATTTGTCAGCATCTTTAGAGCTTGTAACCTGCAGGCTGCTCTGTCGCTCCTTGACGAATTGGATCAGTCTCCTAAATCGGACTCTCAGGGCCCTTGTCCAGTGTTCCAAGGTGAAAAAACAAACAAGCACACGTTCACTTTCTATACTTTTGAGCTAAGATACACTATATAGACCAACAGTATTGGAACACCAGACTTTTTCGATGTGGTTCTTCCCCAAATTGTTACGACAATGTTAAAGGCACACAGTTGTAAAGGAGGAATTACAATGCTGTAACATTTAACGAATTGAATGAAAAGACTTGTTATAGAGCTCTGACCTCAACCTTATTGAACAAATTATTTTTCCCCCTTTAAATTAGCTATTTATTGCATTTCAACTATACATATAAATTTTTAATGGAGAACAAGAACAAAATAAAAAAAAATCTGTATTTTACATTAATTTGCAGCATCACCTCTTTTCTCAGTCTTTTTTTAAAACATTTTTAAGATTTTAAGAATAATTCAAAAGGTCCCCAATTAAAATTATATATTTATCTTTTTAAAATCATGGGTTTTTTAATCGGGCGGTTTGCGACCCCTAGGGGGTCAGCGGCGGTACTGCAGGTGGTCCGCTAATGAATTAATTCACAAATAATAAAAGAAACAAATAAATAAAAATCGGTAAAAACAGCAAAAATAAATGTAAATGTTATACAGCGTTTGGGCTGAATGTGAATGTTGACTGCACCCCAGGCCACCTTACCTAAATAAATAAATAGATCTTTACATTATAAAATATATAAAAATTTGTCCTTTCACTCAAAACACTTTACTGAAGTTTATTGTGTCAGAAACAGCTTCTAAAAAGCTTTACTTTTGCTGTAAACGTTTGACACTAGAAACCCCTTTCAACAATAATGGATAAATTTGTCCTAATGGAGAAAAAAACCTAAAGCCTGACAACTGATACTGATGCTAAAGTCCTGAAATCTGCCTCCAAGTATGAAAAGAAATAGTTCTTATATTTAAAATTGTTGATTAGTCCAATTAATTTTGAGGCACTGTGTGTGTGTGTGTGCGTGTGTGTGTGTGTGTGTGTGCTCATTTCAAATACATTTTGCATTGCCGTCCAAATACTTACGGACCTGACTGTATTATTTTGTGCTGTTGCTTTGACTGTTTACATGATTTTTTCCAGGGTCTGAGATTCCAGCCGATCTGGCCTGGTTGATGGTGACACGGCCGGTGTTCCTCTACCCACAGCTACTTCCTGTGGTCCGAGTGCGTCCATTCAGTCAGAAAGGGCCGTTTACATCAGCAGAAAAATGGTGGGGTTTTGTCTGGTACAGTTTTGTCTATCAGCGAAATGTATATGTATGTTGATGATCTCAGTAAGTGATCTTCGTCCATTCGTGTTACGCTTCCATCAGTTTGGTGGTTTTGGGCCACCAGCATTTAAGCGGCACCGTGAATCCTTTGAAGCTGACCAGCCAGTACCTGCTCGCAGCGAGGAACTTCATCTGCCTGAGAATGTACGTCCGCTCGGAGTGTCGCAAACCACATCCCAACTTCATAAAGGTGCACAAACACACGATGTCTCTGGGAGTATTTATTTCCTCAGCCGCACGATAGTCAACATCCTTTTCTCTCTGTGTGTGTGTGTGTGTGTGTGTGTGTGTGTGTGTGTGTGTGTGTGTGTTTGATTCAGAGATTCTTTTTAGAAGGAAAATGTCCCCCCATGCCTTTGGCCAGTGAGAAAGTCAGTCCCAGTGATCAGCGCCCCCCGGTGGAAAGAGAGACGCGCCTCATGCCTCGCTGGCTTTCGGTAATATTATTACTTTAACCGTGATTAGATCTACATTAGAAATTTTTTTTTTTTAAGATATTTTCAAAGCATTGATCACACTACAAATGAGACCAACATGCAACAGCCATTCAAACATAGTAACCACTGAGCTCCCCCTTCCCTCCACACTTTTAAAATCTATGATGATTTTCATTTCCATTCATTACAGGAAAACCTTAAACTAATCCACGAAGAAGTCCGAAAGTACAATCTTCAGCTCTCCGATCCTGAGGAAAGTTCTGCCACAAAAGATCTCTCGTCCTATCCGTCCTACAGTTTCCCCCCAGGTACTCGATACCCTCCTAACCTTCCTGAATCCCTCTCCCTCACCCTTAAACCACGACTTCTCCCAAGTGCTGCTTCCTGTCGAAAAAAGGCAACGCGCGCCGCATCTTCGCGCTCTCCACCCCAGTCCAAACCACCACCATCAACCGAAGATGTGGAGAAAGCTCTGAGTCGTCTCCCTCCTCTTCTGCCGAAGTTTGCGAACCGGAACGACGCTCCCGCTCAGACTGGGGCTTCAAAGAAGCCAAAAAACAAACCGATAAACAAATCCGCTAAAAGTTCCATGAAGCCTCGACCCGTGGGTGCAAAAAATAAGGTTATAAATTCGAGAAACCGACGGAAAATCGAAACCCAGAGAGCGGTTCAGAGTCCCGCGACAGCAGGTCCAAACGTCATAGTGACTTTACCGCTCATTTGTTCTACCCCGAGTGCTACGCTTCTGACACCTCCATCCTTCACCCCACTGGTTAACGAGAACATGAGCCAACGCTGTGGCACTCTCCTCAAACTGAGCATGGGACAGAAACCAAATCTAAACCCTTTATCTGTATCTTCTCAATTCATTCTCCTGCCTACAGGCTACGTTCTTACCAACAGCACTAATCTCCATCACAGCCAAAAATCCACCGCAGCTCATGAACCAGGGCACCTCGATGTTGTTTTAGGGAACTTTTCAAAAAATACGATCAATCCTCCAAGTAGCATTGAAGATATCACCGTCCAAAAAAACGATGAAACGGCACCGAAGGTTCACTCGGACGACCTCGAGTGCGGAGAAGACGACTTCAGAGAGCCGTTCCTCACATTGTCGGAATCTTCCGGAAGCCCGGCGCCTAGCTTGTCTGGAGATGACGCCACGGAGGCCGTGACGGACGGGGAAGTGAAAGATGTAGAAGAACAAAGGCTGACTGACGGAGAGGAAGATGAGAGGGAATACGCAGGGATACCGGAGGAGACGTCGAGATCCATTGGAAACATCACGTCACCTGCTTCTGTAACGTCAGAGCTTCAGGTGAGGTCCAGCAGCCATTCAGCGATTTCAAGCCTTATATAAGCTCAATAAACAGGACATTTTTTTTTAATATATGAGAGGACTGATTGGTATTTTGGATTTATTTCTTCATGAAAAGTAGACGATGGACAGATTTTCCAAGCTGGCATCGGATTCGAACGGAAAAACACTTTCGGCTGATGGGGAATCGGATGGTGGTGTAACAGGTTGCCCATGAATCTTACGTTTTCTTCCCCTTTTTATGTGACTGCTTCCACCCCCCAATGTCTCATCATGTGGTATTGTGCTTAGGAGCCAAAATCCCAGAGCCAGAGCTTCTCTATGACGATTTACCCGACGATCCTCTGAGAGACGTGAAAGACGTAGCCTTTGCGCAAGCGTATTTAGAGAAGGTATGATGATTCCAAGATTTTCATCTCGAGGTTTTTCATGAGTCTTTGCTGTACATTTATTTAGAATGTAGTTCTAAAAGTGTGTGTGTGTGTGTGTGTGTGTGTGTGTGTGTGTGTGTGTGTGTGTGTGTGTGTGTGTGTGTGTATATAATAGTAATTTTTTATCAATGCATTTGTTATCATTAATATTTGTAATCAACATTTGAACAGTTTACATTTTTAAAACATTTTTAATAAAATGCCTTCTTGATTAAATAATATATACAAATTATTTTAGAAAATTTGATCAATAAAAATGAATACATTCAATGAATGGTATACACTTTTTCAATTGTATTGATTAATTTGAGTAATCAATTAAATTGCTAAAAATTTAATTGTTTAAATAAAATGAAATAAATGAAAGAAATGTAATTAAATAGTTTACATGTTTTGGTAAACCCCATTTGGGTAATACAGATGTGTGTGTGTGTGTGTGTGTGTGTGTGTGTGTGTGTGTGTGTGTGTTACATTTGTTAAACCCCATTTGGGTAATACAGGTGTGTGTGTGTGTGTGTGTGTGTGTGTGTGTGTGTGTGTGTGTGTGTGTGTGTGATACTCTAACAAATGTCTTTATTCCTTCCATTCTTTATTTATTCACTCCCTCGATATGCGGAATTGTCAGGATTTTCTCCTTTTAAGGGAACGATCAAATAAATTGAATTAATAAAATACATTTGATCAAAGCTTTTTTCTGTTCACATGTTTTATTTACAGCAGCAGCAGCATCATCATGTGTATTAACTTGTTAGGAGAAAACCGGTCGTTCTATGTGAAATCAGACATTGAGCGCCCCCATGTGACCAAAATAGTATGATCCTCGTTTCATAACATGTCTGCAAAGATTTGACTGTGGGTTTGGTAGCTAAATCAGCCTCCTCCAATCGAAGCATCAAATCTTCAACATATATGGGGTCACCCTTAACATGTGTGTATATAAGGTATATAAAGTATATATATATATATATATGAGGTGGTTGTTCTGCTTCGCGCAGGTGTGCGAGGCTCTGCAGGCCGTCCCGGGGAAGGTGGAGGATTTCCTGAACGTGCTGTACGAGTTTGAGCGTAACCCCGACGGCAGGACTGCAGTGGAGCTCTTCAGGAGACTCAGACCCGTGCTGATCGACTGGCCTGAGCTGCTACGGGACTTCGCCGCATTTCTGCACCCAGAACAAGCCCAGGAGTGCGGCCTGGTCAGAAAAAAAACAAAAATCACCTTAAATTGCGCTGATAATCCACAACATTTCACGTCAATAGTTGATTGACCCTTAATTCAATTGATCTTTGGGTCTGTTTTTTTCGTCTCCGTAGCTGAAGGAGCAGCAGGCGTTCGAAAGGAGTCGGAGGTTCCTCCGTCAGCTGGAGCTCGGTTTCGGAGAGCACTCCATGCACTACAGGAAGGTTGTGCGCACTCTGCAGCAGGGGCTACCAAAAAGCCACAGAGGCTCAGAGGAGGTACGTCAACTCCCGAACGCATGCACGAATGCACCGGACGGAAGTAAAAAAAATACTACAAAATCTCTCGTATTTGAATATGTGCCTTCAGATGAAGGCTCAGATAGCGCTGCTCTTTCGTGACCACGCCCACTTGCTGGAAGAGTACTGGGTGTTTTATGAGCAGCTCCACCCCACGATGCAAAGTGTCTCCGATGATGAAGACGAGGAAGAAAACGAGGTAGAGCCTGACAACATACCCAGTGCGCAAATGGTGGAAAGTCTGAAGAAGGCGGAAAAAGATCAAAGCCACATGCAGGTAAAGGTTTTATGTTAATAACTTTTCAAGAGCCACTTAGTCGTGTGAATTTGTCTTCAACCTTTTTTTTGCTTTCAGGGTATCGATGGTCTTGCAGAAACAGAGATGATGGACGAGCAGAGCGGAGAAGAAGATCCACAGTCCCACTTTCAAGCATCACAGAGTCCCGTTTGTGCCAAAAACTGTTCACGCATGCCAAGCGGAGAGAAAGTTGTGCTCTGGACCAGGTGAACAAGTCAATACACCTGGAGTCTGAACTTATTATCCTGATCTATATAATGTGTTTATGATGAGATCTTCAACACTGTGTAACGTGGAATTGCACACTTGGAGATCTTCATCTTAGACCATAGTGATAGTACAATTGTGTGCATCCAACTTTGTGGGAACAGTTTGGGGAGGAACCGCATATGTCTGGAAAAGTCTTCCAATACATCCATATATTGTATTTTTAACCATTTAAAGTTACATTTACTAATATGGAAGCAGTTCTAAATATTCACTCATCAGACTTATTCTTCAGTAAATAGAAATGGAGTTTGTCGTGTTGCCGAGGAAACAAGGAAACCCACGGAAAAGTGATGCATCGAGAGTCGTAAAATTCATTTTCATTGAGAAAGTAATAAAGTTTGAGATGAACAACTGCTACTGTCAGAGCTTCAGTCATAGACGATAAATCCACACCTTTTGACCAATCAGAGTCAGGAATAAAACAAGTTCATTTTATATCATGGATGGATACGTGTTAAGCAATATGATGGATTCAGTGACCTGTTTTTTTTGTATTCTGTATTATGTTATACATGTAGATGTTTGTGTTTTTACAGAGAGGCAGATCGTGTGATACTCACTGCATGTCAGTGGAGAGGAGCCTGTCACAGCACTTTTACTTCTGTTGCAGCTCAGCTGGGCAACAAAACTGCCACAGAGGTCAGTAAAAATCTTTTAGAAATCCAGCACACACACACACACACACACACACACACACACACACACACATATATATATATATATAATTAAATTTTTATGAGCGAATAAAAACACACATTGGCACTTGGTGTATCTACTGATCACCAACATACAGTTCAGCGTCAGTTCAACAGCAAGCAGAACATTTAGAGAGGAATAAATGATGAAGAAACTCCAGACTCGATCTCACCACAACACACGTGACCTCATTTGTGTGATTTCATTTGAAATAGTTGAAAAGGTTTTAAACTCATGATCAGTTGAAGAAACATCAGTATTTGAGTCGTTAATATCATTCTATTAATAGATTGTTGTGTTAAGAGTAACAGAGTCTTTTCATATAAACTGAGTGATAAAAGGAAACTTAGCCGTAATAAATCATAGTACTTTGGATACTTAAGTACATCTGAGGGCAAATACTTTTGTACTTTTACTCAAGTGAAAGTGTAAAGGAAGCATTTTTACTGTTACTGGAGTATTTTACTGTGTAGATCTACTTTAACTCAACTACACTGTTTGTGTACTTTGTCCACCACTGGCTTTAATTGGAAATTAATTTTAAAAAAATTATAAATTTTATTTAGTTTCTTGTCATATATACTTTTTCATTTTAGTTTGTTGGTATTTTTTAAAATGTCCGTGCTGTGCTTAGATGATAAGGGGAAAAAATGCAAAAAAAAAAGAAAAACTTCAAAACAACTTTTTTTTTTTTTTTTTAAAGGTTTTTTTTTTGTTTATTTGGCTTTTTTTTCCCCCCATTTCATTTTGTTTCTTTTCATTTTTATTATGTTTTTTTTTCCTTTTCTGTAAAATGGTTTCAAACCGTTCCGCAGATTTGATTTAACATTCTCCAGACAGAATTTAATCTTTCTCCTGCTTTTATTCCCAGGTTGGTGCACGCTATCAGGACCTCATAAAACTGTTCCACACGTCCACAAAGCCGCATAACAGCACCCACGTGGACCCCGAGGGCCATTTCCGTCCGACTGAAGAGAAACCAGACTAGTTGCTTGTCCACGATTCATAAAAAAAAAATCAAAAATCAAAAAACTAATATTTATTGTATTCGATTAAGAACGCTAGGAACACCAACTCAGAGGTCAGATAAACCAGTCTTAGACACAGGAAACATCTGGGGTCTCTTGTTTAACTTAATTGTTAGACTGAAAGGCAGCTTTTTTTTTACTAAAATCTTAGTGTGAAAAAAATTGTGGTTTGAGGTAAAAACACTGAAGTTGGACGGTGGTTGTGTATGGTTGAGCTGCGTAACAGTGAACTTTTGGAAAATTTGCTACAGACGAAGTTTTTCTCCATCGGAACAATATATGAAATTGTATTTTGCACTAGGAATGTTCACAGGACACGGGAATATGGGACATCAGTGCATCCTACACTATACACACATTAATGCACATTCATAAACTTGGCTTAATCAATGGACAAATTATTACACCCAAAATATTTCCTGGAGGAAACCAGAGAACCAGGATGAACGTTACGGAAAGCCAAAAGGGTGTTATGATGGTCAAAGGTAGCATGACTCAGCTGGTCTGACATTAAAATGCGAAGAATACTTGAACACACAAAATGTTTTTGGATAAAAATGATCAATGTATTTATTAGTGTGAAACTGTTGAGAGGAAATTAGCTGTCTTATTTATATTTTTATGGTCAGTTTAAAAAAAACAAACAAAAAAAACCATGACAGGCTGATAAACCTTGTGTGAAATTGAGGTGCTGTGACATTTTTGTAATAATGTGGTGCTTATGTGGTAATAAAAACAAAAGAAAATGCTGTATTTGTCATCAATTATGAATTATGGGGCAATTGGAGGCTATTTGACTGACAGAGTTTTGCACCAATCAGCGCCTTACATCTCATGCCTTGTAGCGAAGATGGACCAATCACCGCGCGCCTTTTGGTCCCGCCCCTCTCATGGCCACCCTGCTTTGGGGGGAGAGAGGAAATAAAGCGTCTTTTTTCCAGTTTTATTTCCCAGCAGGACTTAAAGTCAGGTGTGTTCTTGAGCTTTCATGGCTGATGTTGTGTTTCTCCGCTTTTTGTTTTGTGTTTTATCAGCTGCTGGTTGGAGCTCCGTCCTGGCCGGGCGCGGTGATGTAATGAAGCTGAAGGACCTGGATTTTGACTACATCGCAGCCGAGCAGGAGACCATGCTGGTCAAGTTTTATGCTCCCTGGTAAACAAAGAAAAATGTTTTCTTTTCGATTATTGGAAATTTGTTCCTCAATTGTAGATGACCACAAAACGTCCTGTGTTTCCACCCGAATCTTGTGTGGATCATGCAGGGAGCTGTCCATGGTATCTGACACTTGCAAAACCCAAGCTTTTAAGACTTTCCTTCTCAAATTGAGATTTCACCCCTATCTAGATGTTCACTTATCTTTTCCAGAATGTCATTGCTGCAATTAGGGACACCTGTATATCTAATCAACCAATCATCCAATCAGGTGGCAGCATGAACATACAGGAGCAGGTCATCATTTTGTTCTTATTAGATTAGTTTAGATTCAACTTTGCCATTGTGCAGAATAAAAGAACAGAGTACAAGCAAATACAAATCGTATATACACAACTATACATGTATATACAATAAATATAAAGGAGTGCAAAGGTGCAATATTGACTGATCAGGCAAAATATTATGACCACCGGCCTAATATTTAGTTGGTCCCCCCTTTGATGCCAAAACAGTTCTGACCCGTATGAAGCATAAATTAATAAACACTGTATAATATGATGAGCTGCATATGTGTATTTAGTTCCCATGTTGAATGTAATTGTATTTGTGCTGTTGTACGCTGTATTTACGACGATCCTTGTTTCGTTTGTCGTAGGTGTGGCCACTGTAAAAAACTCGCTCCTGAGTTTGAAGCTGCTGCTACAAGACTAAAAGGCATAGCAATGTTAGCCAAGGTAAACGGTCTTCAGAAACGTTTTGTTCAATAGTAAGCTTTTAGATTCGGTGATGTTCATGAGTACCGATGGTCGAAATCCAAAGAAATCGGGATGCTCTCGTTTTGTAGTCGTTTCATGCACCGTTATTAAAATGTGTCTCTCTTTTACAGGTGGACTGTACGTCAAACACAGAGGTCTGTGGGCGATTCGGGGTCACCGGATACCCTACTCTTAAAATATTTAAGAACGGTGCAGAAACTTCGACATATGATGGTCCACGTTCAGCAGGTGTGTATGTAGGTAAACTTCTGGTTAGGGCTAGGTTGCATTTAAAGTTATGTATTTATGTATTAAACCTCGCAAATATCTTGATGTGGTTTTCTCGTCTCCGGGAAAAGCTGCTTGAAATTTTCCACGCACCAAATCAGGTCTGAATCTTTGGTCTGAATCTTCTCCTCGCCCCCTCGCTGTTTTCTCTCCAGAGTATAGCGGGTGGTGCGTCAGTAATAATGGTCCGTGGTGAAACACAGTGCTCCGTGTGTAGTTACATGGACGAAGCGTTGAATTTTTTGACTATAAGGTTTCAGTTAAATCCACTAATCATGAATCTTTAGTTTGAAGATTTTTCTCAATGCATTTTGACACGTGCTCCATTGCAGATGGCATCGTGGACCACATTAAAAAGCAGGCGGGGCCTGACTCCAAGCTGCTGAACAATGAACACGACCTGGAGGCTTTCATCAATTACTTTGATCCTAGTGTAATCGGTGAGTGCTTAAGAGCAGGTGCGTGTGCGCTGTTGAATTTCTTGATACTGATCCTTAGTGGTTCTCAAAGTGAGAGGAGCGCCGCTCTGGTGGGGAATAAAGGCATGACTTCTGGGGCACATTGAATAGCAAGATTTCTAGAATTTTTTTTGTGTTCATTAATCTTCATTTATGATTTTCTCTATTAAAAATAAAACAAATTTACTCAAAGCAACCACATACAATCAATTAGGTCTAGGGCTTCAGCAACTCATCGATAAAATCGATAAGGAAATTTGTTGTCAACGAAAGCCGTTATCAATTAGTTGGGCTGCTCAAGTTACGGTTTAGCATGACGGTAAGATAACAGCCGCTTGGGAAAATGGCGGAGAGTACATGGTCAACCGGGCAACAGGAAAAAGTGCGTCCCAAGTCATCCAAGACATTGGGAGCATTATATGTTAAACGCAACAAAGAAAACTGTAACCTGGAAGTTATGCAAAGCGAAGCTTTTGTTGGAAGAAGTACCACAGTGATGCACGAGCACATGAAAATAAAACACTGGAGTCACGGATGAAGGTGAAACATCAGCACAGTAAACAGAAACTGTTTCCTCATCATGTGAAAATGTAGAATTTAATGAAGTGCTATTGTGTAAACTGTTTGTAACTTCGGGAAAGTCGCACTGAATCTGTTCTGTCGTGACTCGCAAGCATCAGGTTGCGCAATCGGCTCGCTCGTGACATCAGGATGGATTCAGTTAAAACGGTGCAAACAAACACTAAATCTAAAAGCAGCAAATAACAGCCGATTTATTTTTAGTTTACGCTTAAATGATTACGTTTTTTGTGTGATTGAGGAGAGGAGAGGCTTGAAAATCCACCCATTCCAAATTGGGGAATGGCAGAATAGAATAGTTTTTATAGTAATAACCTCTATGGGGATTTGTATGACGCATGCATTAAATAAACAGATTAAAAAACGGGTATAATTGTTAATATGGTAATTTTTTGCGTATCAAGATGTTTATACAAATTTGAAGGAGACTCCAGTGTCAGTGTTGTAGAACAGTCCGAAGTAAAGCACTTTGTCATGAGTTTTGTAATGGCTGCTGAAAGGAGTTTAGAAAATATTCATTATAAAATCCTTGATGACGTAACTTTTGTGGAGATTTCGCGTCATTAAATGGATAAATATATGGCTTTTCTTCGTATACAATGTGCAGGAGTGTTTGAGAGCAGTGATGGTCCTCTGCTGCTGGAGTTTCTGAAAGGAGCCAATCTGATGAGGGACAGTTTTCGTTTTGCTCACACCACCGACATGCAGCTCGGCCTCAAATACGACCTCACATCAGAGTAAGAGACAAACACACCTCAGTGATATATATAATAATAATCTATAATATTTACTGTTAATATAACACTTTTTACTGTAGTATAATAGTATGTGTGTGTGTGTGTGTGTGTGTGTGTGTGTGTGTGTGTGTGTGTGTGTATATATTTATATATATATATATATATATATATATATATATATATATATATATATATACACACACACACTATTATAGGTTCTCCAGCCATACACAACTTGTTGTGTTGAAATAGATTTGACTTAAAGCCTGTTTCAAAGCGCTTAAAGTTTAAAGCAATTTAAAGATTTTGTTAATATGAAGATTATAAAGAACAGGAATGATAGAATTATTCAGAAAAGCATATCTCTCAGATTTTCTTAGTAGAATCATTTCCTGCATATACAAATGTAGAGTTTAAAATGAAGTGAGAGAAGGAAGGAGGGATCATTATAATTATAACAATCAGGGGAAACGGTGCAAGTCACAAAAATGAAGGGAGTTTTTATCACACAGCGACAGTCGTTTTTCTGCATGTTGGAAAAACTGTGGAAACCAAAAGGCAAACCATGTTTCCTGGGACTGCTGTGTTATTGAGGACTATTGGAGAAGAATACATATTGCTTTATAAGATCTTTTTTTTTTATGCGTAATACCTTTTTTGGTAAAATACCCCAGAGATGGTTCAAAACAGATAAATATTTATTGAAACAATTGACTTAAAAAATGTACTTAAAAATTTAATCAAAAAAAAAAAGAAAAAGGCTGTGACAGTAGAGTCCTACACTGAATGCATGGATGGAAATCACAATAGTCTTTTATTTAATGGGGTAAATAACAGCATTTGTAAAGTATAAACTGCATATTGTTCCTATTAGGTTTATTTCCAGTTTTTGTATTCATAAAGTCATGAGTATTGTTCAGTTTCTGCTAAAAGCAAGTTAAAAGGAAAGTGGAAATGTTTAACCAGGATACATAAAGTCCTGTAATGTAAATGTAGTAAAAAAATATATATACATATACACTATTTCCAAAAGTATTGGGACACCTGACCTTTGCTGCTATATGTGGTTCCAAACTGTTACCACAAAGCTGAAGGCACTCCTTTCTTTAGGAAAGAAACTTGTTGGAAACCCAAACTTGTTCCAGCATTGCAGTGCACCTGTGCACAAAGTGAGCTCCTTGAAGATCTGGTTTACATGCTTTGGAGAGGAAGATCTTGCTGCTATAGAGCTCTGATCTCATCCCTACTAAACATCTTTGGGATGAATGTGAACGCTGATGCACCCCAGGTCTCCTCACCTCATCTACATCAGTACCTGCCTTTCATAACACCCTTGTGGCTGATAAACACAAATATCCATAAGCACACACCAAAAACTAGTGGAACATCTAACCAGAAGAGTGGAGGGAATTATAAGAGCAAATTGGGACTAAATGTGGAATGCGATGCTCAAAAATCACATACCGTACTAATGACCAGGTGACCCAATACTTTTGGCAATATTGTGAAATCGATTCATTCTTTTATGAATAACCCTGTATATTTATATATTAACATAACATTTTTTAATACACAAATTCTTTACAATGTTTTGTCTCTGCAGAGGCGTCTTACTATTCAGACCTCCCAGGTTGGCTAGTAAGTTTGAGGACAGCGTGGTACCACACAGAGGCTCGTTTTCCGTCACCGGGTTACGCCGTTTCATCAGAGACAACATGTGAGCAGTTTCCTTCTCGGAATTTTGTCTAGACGAATTGAATTTTCTTACATTTGTCTGATGTTTTTAGGTTTGTAGTTATTTAGAATGCACCAGAACATGACGCTAATGCACAGGAATGTGATTTCAGATGCACGAACTTTGTGCTAAAATATACCGCAGCTGGTGAGGTTTCAACTCAACATCATATTTAAATCACAGTCTGCAAACTTAAATTAGTTGGGCATCAAAAAAAAGTAAAAAATGACAAAAACTCACCCTAAAAAGTAAAAAAAAAAAAAAATTACACCGCTGTTTTTAATTTTAAACGTGTCCGGTTTTCCGATGTCCATGTAACGCTACGTCTAATGATCATTTAAATGCCCCCGTGACACATTACAGTTTTTGTTTGATGTTTCATTGATGTTCTTTTGTTTTGCGAGTCAAATCTAATTCTCTGTATTACGACGACAAAATGGTTTCAAAAAAGGTTTTAAAAAGTGTGTACAATTGTGTAGATTTGGAATCTGCCCACACCTGACCAAAGAAAACAAAGATCAGCTGCGGAAGAGAGACCTGCTGACGGCGTACTATGACCTGGACTATCTACACAACCCCAAAGGCTCCAATTACTGGAGAAACAGGTGAGTAATGAAGTAGCGTAGGTCATCAGAGAGTCTGCAAAGACCAATGAAGCACGATGTCTTTACTATGTCTACACTGCTGATGCGTGCCATTTCTCTCAGAGTACTAAAGGTGGCGTCTCAGTACAAGGATCACGGCCTGCACTTCTCTGTAGCTAACCGACGAGACTTTCTGGACGAGCTCGAAGAAGAGTACGGTTTGGGTACGACAGAGGGGAGCGACATGCCTTTCGTCACAATCAGGACTCGGTTAGGACACAAATACACCATGCGTGAGGAGTTCACGTAAGTCACGTGCCATTCACACCGTTTCTTTTGCGCTTTAGAAACGACACCAAGTCTTTTAGAGGGCTTGAGACACGTTTGTTTGCAATAAACGTGGTAAAAGTGAAAAAACACAAGATTCAGAAAGTGAATGATCGGAAGAAAGTTTTGTGGACAAATGAACCCAAATTTGACTTTTGTGAGATGATTTGATCAGACTGCCTCACACCCACAGTCAAACATGGAGATGGTTGGAAGGATGGAAACTTTTAGGTAAAATGAACCAACATGGCAACCATTCCATACTTCAACACCATGCAATTCTGTCTGGACTGCAGATAATTGGAACCAAATTCACCATACAACTAGACAATGACTTAAAGCGAAGGTCCAAACTATTTAGAGAGCAAAACTGCCAGCTGGATTGTTATCTATTAAGGCGTGACCTGCTCAGTCACTGCACCTGAATCCTAATGAACTGCTCTGGGATGAACTTCGGCGACTTTT
Source organism: Silurus aristotelis (assembly GCF_946808225.1). Taxonomy (NCBI): domain Eukaryota; kingdom Metazoa; phylum Chordata; class Actinopteri; order Siluriformes; family Siluridae; genus Silurus; species Silurus aristotelis. The sequence goes on from NC_139579.1 coordinate 4,102,284, forward strand.
ACAAGAGGAACAACAAAGAATTTCAGCTAATCGACCTGAGAAACTGTCCAGACACCAACACTGTATAAAGCCATTATTCATACTAAAGGAATAAAACAATGTTTTTGTCTCAAAAACTATAAAAGACAAGGTGTTCCCAAATGTTTCACAGGTACTGCATTATAAATGAGATTAAACCTATTTTTACTCTTTTACACAGTGAATCTGAACTGTCATTTTGAACTGTTATGATTGTTATTTACATGGTACTCAGAAAATTCACTTTAGCATTTATTGTCCATTTTTAGACATTGGGTTTTGCTTAAATTGAAACATATATTTGGATCACTGGTGAAAATATCAAATGCTTTAAAACATGCTCAAAAAAAATCATTTGATTTCTTTTCCAGACGAGATGGAAAATCTTTAGAAAGGTTTTTGGAGGATTATTTTGCAGGCAGACTGAAACAATATATAAAATCAGAGCCTGTACCTGCTAACAACAAGGGTCCAGTTATGGTATGTATACAGAGTTTATCAAGTTTTAATAGTTTGCGTGTTTGTTTTTAAGCACAATAAAAAAATCTTATTTATACTCCCAGTATTTACAGCTGAAATCAAATGGATATTTGTATATAAATTGTAATATAATCTGTATACACTATAGGGACCAAATCAATTTATACACAGAAATAAATTTTTTTTTTTTTTTTTTTTTTTAAAGCACTGCAGCACAATTCTTACTTCCTGTATTAGTTAAACTGGATTTAATTCCTCAGTGTTTTGTTCCCCTTACAAAGTTATAATTATTAATGAACCCCAAATCATTATCTTCATACAGACACTGTGAACAAACATTTGTGGACATCTTAACATATTGCATATGGGCTTTTAATAATAATAAAAACCCTCCACACTTCTGGGAAGATGTTCCACTAGATTTTGTATTTTGATTTTCACTCGTAGAAATCAGTGTCTTATTTTTTGAGTTCGGAAAAGTACAACCCTTTAACTAACGTGTCAAAAAGTGATTTCTGGGTTTTTTGACGTTTGTGTTTTATTTTATATCTGTACCAGACGTTGCTTGTAAACTATTTGTCCTAAGTAGGCATGTGCCAAAAATCTGGATATCAAATCCAATTTCTAATTTACATTCGAATCCTTACTCAAAATTAAATTCACATTTAAGTTCAAATTCAAATCCAAATTTAAATCCAAATTTTTATTTTAATTCAAATTTAAAAACTGAATCCAAATTCGAATTTAAATTCAAATCCAAATTTTTATTCTAATTTAAATTCAAATCCAAATTCAAATTTAAATTCAAACTCGAATTCAAATCCAAATTAAAATTTTATCAATCACATACACATTCATATAGAGTGTGACATATAGTGAAATGCTTTATACGACTGTCCAACTTGAGTTGTCATATCGTCATATTTAACATGCACTCCATTGTTAGGAATGTTTAATAGTCAAAAATCTGAAAAAATGAAATTGTTCCAACAGCTGTAGCTGTAAGAATATGCTTTATGGATGAAAGTTTGTGGGCACATTTACTATAAAATTCCTATGTGATTCCTGACTATCCCCTTCCATATTTCCTGTTCTAATTCTCTCCACTCTTCTGAGAAGCCGGTCCACTAGATTTTTGGATTGTGCTTGTGAAGACTTGTGCTCATTCAGCTACAATGGCATTAGTAAAGTCAGGGTAGGGATTCCAAACATAAGATAAATCAGCCGACGGCTCTGTTGAGAAGATTTTGTTTGGGGTAAAAGACAAAGCAAGCCTGGGAAGTTGGAAGAAGAGGATGGTCTTTACCAGTCACTTGAAGATAGCCAGTCCACTGTTCATACATCTAGGGGAAGTTCATTCCACCACTTTGTCCAACCCATGTAAAGCGTATCTTTATGGAGCTGGTGCATACGAAAACATTTTATATAACCGTGTGCCTCCAACTTCTCCTCAGGCAAGAAACCCTGAGAAGTATTTACTTTTTAAAAATCGCTCTTTTGCTTTCGTGACTATTCAGGTGGTCGTCGCAGACACGTTCGAGCAGATTGTGAACGATCCAGAGAAGGACGTACTGATTGAATTCTACGCTCCGTGGTGCGGCCACTGCAAGAAACTCGAACCTAAATATGCAGAACTCGGACAGGAGGTGAGCCGCCAGATTTGTTCAACATTGTCGCCTGCTTTTATGTACTATGATTCTTTTATTTTAATCTAATAACCACGTTAACTTTTTTTTTCCTTCGTCAGCTTGCTAACGATCCCAGCATTGTGATCGCTAAAATGGACGCCACTGCTAACGATGTCCCGCAAGGCTACGATGTAGAAGGGTGTGTATTTACAAACGTTCATAATTCGCATCAATACACAGCATTTACTTTGAAAGTTTTTTTTTTTGCAGATTTCCAACTATATATTTTGTTCCCGCTTTGAAGAAAGATGAACCGAGGCGATACGAGGTAACGTTTACGACGATGCTAGCTTGCACCCGATCTTCTATTTTGAAATCAGTGTTTCCTTTTTTAAACAGAATCCTTTTAAATTTAATTTTACTTCCAACTCCATGTTTCTATTTTAACATTTTTAATCCTTAAAAAAAAATTTTCCCCTCACGGGATTCGCTGAACCTCTGTAATTTGAGTGTATTTTATTGGACCTGATTCATTTTGGCAAGTAACAGCTGCCTTTTTGCAAGTAATCGACAAAAATTATACCATTACATGATTATGGCTGGTAGTTAAACACAAATTGGCTTAAATATAAACACACAAAACTCCTACCACACAAGTTAAAAGTGTACGTTTCTCACGTGTGAACGTCAGTTAACATGCTTTGTTCTGGTGCCAGGGAGGCCGTGAGGTGAAGGACTTCCTCAACTTCTTGAAACGGGAAGCAACCAGCCCACTGGTGCTCAAGGGGGCGAAGGAAGAACTGTGATTTTTTTTTTTTTTGGAATTTCTGGAATTTTTGTTTTGTTTAAAGCGTCTCGTTTTGTCTGGTTGTGCTCTAATGGAAGTCGCACAGGAACTCCAGAGGTGACGAGAGGGAGCATGAACGTGGTCATATTTACGAAGAAAAAATTCTCAGGAAGTGATCGGAGTTACACAAGTTTATAAACGTTCGGTTCTGTAGGTTTCGGAAAACCTTTTCATGTGGTGAAATTGTTTTTCTTTAAATACGGTTAAAGACGTAACACACACGTGGCTGGGAAATAAGAAATCACTTATAGGGTCTGATGCAAAGTAGTTAAAGTTTTTTTTTTATAAAATTGTTTTCCTCTTACATACTTTTATCTATTAAAAGTGTCATTTTTTTAAGCATCCGTCATTAGCATTAGTTACTGTAATGTGGATTTCAGTTTGAGGGAAATTATATATATATACACATGTGTGATGTGTAATAGATTTTCCCAGACCAGGTCAGGGGTTCCTGTAGCCTTCTGCTGTTCCACTACTGATTTCTATTTTCTTTTCCCTCACCATCTGCTGTACTTTAATGTGCGCGTTGTCATCCATGAGTCGCGCCATCTGACTGCATTCGTTTGGCCGTATTGTACATTTATTCATTGCTTTTTTATTTTATTTTTTTATAAACTATTTGTGTGTGACACGCCTGATTAAATGAATCTGATTTGATTATTTTCCTGGGTCCACCCGTGCTGTTTTATCAGACCCTGATTTTACATCACACACCCAAAAAGCTCTCAAGTTCACGTAATATAAACATTTTAGAAATGCTTTTTTAAATTTATTTATATATATATATATATATACACACACATAATAACGTGTCTGTGTATATACGTAGCAAAAGAGGTCACGTGTGTTGTCGAGTTCGAGTTTTGAGTTTCTTCCTCTCTAAATGTTCTGCTTGATGTTGAACTGTATGTTGATCAGTAGCGTCAATCAAAACAAGTTCAAAACAGAGCGTGCGCTCGATTCCGATTGGTGGATTTCTGCATGTTTGACCAGTAAATAAAAAGGAACGACTGATTTTGCAAACGTAGTCGATTAAAAAGTAAAAGTCTCCCCAAATAAAGAAAAAAAGGCTACTTAAGTACAGTAACAAATGACATTTAATCGCTACAGTCCACCACTGAACCTGGTTTGGAGCTTTGCACATTTTATTCATATATCTAAATTATTTCAATCATACCATATTATTATGTAATGGAAAAACAACTCACCCCTAATGCAGAATCAGCGCACGCTAAATTATAAATGCAGAATAAAAAATAAAAACTTGCCTAGTCAGAAATGGTGAGATTTTAAAATGTGAGAAAGTCAATAAAATGGAAATGAAATACAAAAGAAAGTGTTGGTTGTGAAAAAGGTTTCTTTACAAGGTCTGATTCATTAACAGTACTGATGTTTTTTTTTTATTTAGCACTGCTGAATCAGCAAATTCAGTTTAAATCTAGCTCATGATAACAGTAAACGTGCACAAGCTTAATTCACGTGTTATGTGGATGATGGCTATATGATAGTGGGATGCAATTTTTGTAGATTAAAACCCACCCTCATATTTTGTCCCGATTTTTTCCTATTTCACAATTTAAGATGAAGAAATGAATAAATGTAAGATCTTGTCGTTAACGTGACGAATCTGACGAGTACCGAGGTCCGTGAAATCGCTTGCTAAGGGAAAAATCGACATCGATGTAGAGTCAAAGAACAAAAAAGGCACAATTTATAGGAAAAAAAAAAAGTTTATTTTGAATTCTGAACCCTGGTTCCTCAACAGCTCTAAAGGGGGAAAAAAAATAATCAAAGGAAACAAGAAAAACACAAACTACTAACTATAGAATCATTGCATTCAGTTAATCTTTATCCTGCAATCACATGCTGTTCTATGAAACCAGAGATGCACAGTTAAGAACAGGAAGGGAAACTAAAACACATTTGCGAAAATGCGGCCGATAGAATAAATAATGACGGAAGGAACGCTGGCAGGATCGAGCGGAGCAGGAGGACGCCTGAGGGGAACGTCCTACGCTAACGTCCTAGGCAGAGACTGTTGGATCTCGGTTAAAAAAAAAAAAGAAAGAAAGAAAAAGCAGCAAAGATGAACATTTTGTGAAAAATTTGCCGAATAGATTCGTATTTTCTAGGAATTTTGCGTATATGAAAACTAATCTAGTGTTCCTGAATCCTGTCTTTTTTTTTTTTTCTCCAACAGTCTCTACCTGTCATAGAAGGGGGTGTGAGAAGGAAACACATGCATGAGGTGTGTAGGGCAGAAACTATTCCAGTCTGGGAAGCGTCACTGCCTTTGTGATCACATGACCACACCATATTATCCATCATATCATATAACTTCAGCTGATACTATAAAGAAGGGAGGGTTTTTTTTAAACAAGGAAAACACCAATGACAGCATGGCATCCCTATCCTCTGTGCATGTGTGTGAGAGAGAAGAACATGTTTATAGATTATCCAAAGTGTGTGTGTGTGTGTTCCCACTCTCTTGATACTTAAACAAACCCAAGATAAAACAAAGCGGTCTCTCTGTGAAGAGCGAGGCGGTGTACAGACAGACGCAGATTCTCTCCTCGCCTCATCGACCCTCCCTTCCCTTCTTTTCAAACGATTTAGCGGATGGCCTTGACGGGGCTCTTGAAGCTGGACGCTGCCTGCAGCTGCAGCTGGTACGCCATCGGGTGGATCTTGAAGCCGTACAGCCTGGATTAGACAGGACGGGAGAAAAACAAACAAAAAACCCAAACAAGGTTGATGTAGACGAGGGCAACAAAGACAATCGGAAATTATCCCTGAAACAGCTTAGTGCTAGATTGCCTATTACATATATTATGGCTGCAACGTGATTATTTTGATATTAATTAATCGGATAAAGAATAACACAGGGTATTTGTGTGTAAAAGTGTACATATTGAGTGTAACCATATTGAAAAGATAGTTTTTCCGGGTTGCCTCTGGGCTGTTATTATACAGTACAAGAGCGGCCTCTAGAGGCGAATCACTGATGTGCTGTTTGTTTTTGATCTTTTCCATTCTCCCGCTGTTTTGATCTGCCAGTAAGGTTTTAATACACTTTATTGACCAAAAAGATATATAAACTCTGACCATCACTTGCATGTCCACTTGTAGAATGTCCTTGTTAATTATTAAAATACTGTTTTTGGACGCTTCTGATGTCAGGGTAGGTCTTGGGAGCAGTCAGTGCTCCAGTTCATCCTAGAGTTTGAGGTTTAGGGCACTTTTACACCAATAGGGCTCCATTTTTTTGTATAGGGTCATTATCATGGTGGAACAGTGTTTGGGTCCCTCAGTTCAACCTCTAAACAATTGTGCTTTTAAAAACTAGAAGGGTCTTACGATTTACGAAGGTCGGTGCTACCTGTGACTGTGCGTTCAGCCTTGTGCTGCCATCTGTTGGCGTGTTACAAAACTAGCAATAAAACCTTTTGATACCAAAAGGTTTGATTAACTCAGGAAAAGGTTTTGTTTTCAAAAACAGGGAAAACGATTTCATTTTTTTATTCAGAACAGATCACCAAACAAAAACATATCCATCTTTCAGCTGTTCCGCCACACACACAAGCCTCACTGATCCCTGAACACCTAAACACTAAAGAGGTTTGCTTAATGTATTTGTCATTCTCACCCCAGTCTAACAAAGTCCTGCTGAAACACAGACTTTCAAGAAGATTAATAGAAATCACCTCTCGTCTATTTACGGTTGTACTCGGGTGACAACCTGTATTATACCAACCTGTATAATTATAATATAATATTATACTTGTTCACTGCCCCTTTCAATTTATTTCACATAATGAATAGAAATTTTGTCCGGGCAAAGAGAACACATAAGGACACTGACCTGGGTACGAACTGATTGGCAGGCCTTTTTGGCCGGTACTCAGGGTGCACCATGAAGAGCATGTGGGGGAACCCGGTTCCAAAATAAGCTCCATCGGTGTGATGGTGCCGGGACGACTTTGGCGTGTACACATCCATACATTTTGGACAGTAGAGCTTGACCATTGCCTCGCCCGGGATATCAGACAGCCCTAATGACACACAAACACATGCATGGTACATTGAAAGCCTGATAACACACACACACAAGTTCTTACACAACTCTTCCAGTATGCACAAATAAAACTGTTACTATAACGACAGATGCAAATGTCACTACAGCAGGAGTAAACAAATCAGGGGTGGACGACTCACAAACCTGGGCACATGAACATGACCGTGTATCTGAGGACAGTATGTTTAGTAATGTATGTTTAGTAAAAGCAGTGTTCTTAATGGGTTCTAATTCAAAAAAGTTTATATTTTTTTTATGTACGTTTAAACTGTAAACGCTACTGTCTGAAACATGAAAATATTTGATTTATTTTGAGAGGATTCCATAAAAATTAATAAAAAACTGTCCGACTAACTGACGTAAAACAGAATACCGAACTTGTATATCAGCTTAGTGTTTTTATACCATATATTAGGGCTGCACCTAATGATTATTTTGATTAATTGGATAAAAGAAAAAAAAAAACTAGATATTTATGTATAAAAGTGTACTTTAAAAATGCAAAAGCCACACATTGTGTTTAACTATATTTAAAAGATAGTTTTTCCGGGTTGCCTCTGTGTTGTTATTATAGAGTACGAGAGATGCCTCTAGAGGCGAATCACTGACGTGCTTTTTTTTTTATAGTTCATAGTGCATTAACTAAAGTTAACAGACGAAAGGAAAAATATTTTAATAAAAAATAATTTATTAGTAAAATGTTCAACAAAAATTGTTTCTAAAAGGATTTATTAACTTAATTTAATGTTAAAAATGGACTCGCCATTTGGCATGCTTAAATCTTTAAATGTCTTAAAAGGCCAGAGCATTGAAATTATTTGTTTTTTATTTTATTTTTGTAAACGTTCAGTACAGGATTAAAAAAAAATTAAGAAAAATATACATTCGAGCTGCAGGATACAAAATAAATGCTGTATTTTCCAGACTATAAGCCGCTACTTTTTTCCCACGCTTTGAACCCCGCGGCTTTAACGACGAAGCACCTAATTTATGGATTTTTCCAGGATTTGTCCCAGTTTCACAAGCTTCAAGCCAAGAAACTGAGCCCCATAACATTAGACCAATGAAATTGCAGAACAGGTTCAGGTGAACCAATGAAACTCTTTACATTAAATCAGATGCGCTCCCACTGAATCGGGCCGCACCACATCATAAATATGGATGATGTTCCTCTGGCGTTTGACCTGCCGCTCACTCGGACCGTCTACAGGAAATGCGAATCATTCGTCACGCTGAAAACAACCAGGCATGAAAACACGCACTTCACCTGTGTTCTGAGCTGCACGGCATCGGGAGAAAAGCTTCAGCGATGGTGATTTTTAAACGCACGAAGATGCCAAAAGATAAACAGAAGACAGTGAACAATGACGTTCTTGGTAGGCTACTGTTTAGATACAAGCCGTGTATCAGACACTGTCTTTCATTAAAGCCTGTGTAAAGTTCATTAGTTTCAGTGTAGACAGGTAGACAGGTGCGGCTTATTTATGTTCAAAATAAAAATCTTTGTAAAATTCAGTGGGTGCGGCTTATATTTGGGTGCGCTTAATAGTCCGGAAATTACGGTACACAAATAAAAACACCTACAAAGACCGCGATCTGACTGTTAACTGTGGAACTCACCGATTGGCAGCATCGGCTGGTTCTCGCAGTAAACCCGAGGACAGTATCCAAAATCTCCCTGCTGATATTTCTCCAGCTACAACAGGGGGGGAAAAAAGGCAGAATGAAAAAGATCATATTTTCACACATAACACAAGTATTTATTAATAAGTGTGAACAGAGTGCTGTACCATCTGAGCGATGCCACGGTTGGTGAGGATGTAGCGCGCGTGAATCAGGCCGTACAGCATCTCGGCCGCCTGCTCGATCAGGTCACTCTGATTCGGGTTGTCTTCCAGCTCCTCATCTGCCAGAACACAGCGAGAGAAAGTGCCTACTGTTAACACCATGAAAGAAGGAAGAGGCTTTAGACAGACAGACGGAGAGATAAATAGAGACACAGACAGATGAGCACTTTATTTAACCCTGAGGGAAACTAACGTTACAGCAGTCGGGTGCGTATTCGGACATTAATTTGCGTTAACGAGGTCGAGACACCGTCTAGCCGTAACAGACGTCTTCAGGAATGATCAGGTAGTGTATTGTCATTTTTTAAATGATTTGAATTCAAAAATGCTGCTAAACAAATCAATTTATAGTAGCGTAATATATAAACTGTACATTTTATTCTGTATATGTTGCAGGGGGCATGTAGACGAGCGTCGGTTAGTGAGTTGTGGGCGGAGCCAGACAAAACAAGCTGGATGAATCGAAGACTAATCGGGGCGCTATGTTTCAGTGTCCTGAGAGCTAAAACTGGGCGTTAAACGGCTGGAAAGAATTGGTGTTCTTTAGTATTTTTTTTTTTTGTCTCTCTCGACTTCTCTGCCTCTTACTCTCTATTTTCAGTCTCTCACTCTTTCGTTCACTTGAACGGTTTCTTCACCTGCTCTGTGATGTCATCTAGTGTTTAAAGCGAGATTTTATATATATATATATATATATATATATATATATATATATATAAATACTAATCTCACTAATATATATATATAACTGCAAACCTGTGCACAGAGTAACCCCAATGAACATAAGTTTTGCACAGTTTGGTGTGGAACATCTCCTGCTGTAGAGCTCTGATATCAACACCTTTGGAATGAATGAACGCTGACTGCACTTCAGGCCTCCTCACCTCACCTACATCACTACCTGACTTTACGAACACCCTTGTGACTGAATGGGCACAAAATCTAGTGGAACATCATTCCAGAAACCTTTTTTCCAAATAAGTCCTCCAATGGACATAAAGTTCTGACAGGATTCCAAAATCAGTCTGATTGATGATCTACTACTAACCTGGCTCCAGATCCAAGATCATATCCAGAGCTTGTCTGTAATGAGGAACCTGCTCGTTCAGTCCGGTGAGATTGAATTTGTCCTGGATATAATCTTCGTCCACCTGTGAGCGCAGAGAGACGTTTATCAGGGTGTCTGGTGGATTTACCGAGAACAAGGAGAAAGCGGAGGCGAACAATACGAACCTCGCAGAAGAACTCGTTCCCGCGTAGACCGCAAAACCAAGAGATCCACGACACTTCCTCTGAGCTGCTCATTTTGGAGAAACTGAGGAGATAAAGTGAAGGAAGAGGAGGAGGCATTAGAAATTTATATACAAAGAAAAATACTCACAAATGGCTTCCTGTGAGCCGTGTAAAAGACACTATTAATACTCTATTCATACTCTTTAGTGCACTTATATATACATTTGGGACATGAACAAAGTTTATTTTAAACAGAGAATAACAAACCACACCACATGATCCCGCAGGATCTATAATCTACACCAAGATTCACTCCATAGTCCATAATCCACAACATGATCTGTATATCATTATCTATAATCTACACAATGATCCAAAATCTACATTATAATCCATGATCTGTAATCTTCATTATGACCCAAAATCTACACCATGATCTACTCTATAATCTGCACCATGGTCTAGCATATACACCCCAATCTATAATCTACACCAGAATCCACACTGTGATCTATGATCTACACCATAATCCATAATCTATACAATGATCTACTCTATAATCTGCACCATGGTCTAGAATATACACCGAAATCCATAATATACACCAGAAACCACATCATAATCTATGATCTACACCATAATCCATACCATGATCTATAATCTAAAATATGATCTACACCAGACTCCACACACATGATCTAGGATCTACACCATGATCTAGGATCTACACCACGATCCATAATCTACAACATGATCCTAAATATACACTATGATCCAAAATCTACACCATAATCTACACCATGATCCATAATCTACAACATGATCTATGATCTAAACTATGATCCAAAATCCACACCATAATCCATAATCTACACAATAATCTATAATCCACACCATGATCTATAATCTACACCATGATCTAAATTATGATCTACACCAGATACCAAACCGTGATCCATGATCCAAACCATGATCCATAATCTACACCATGATCCACACCATGATCCATAATCTACACCATGATCCATACCATGATCCATAATCCACACCATGATCCATAATCTACACCATGATCTAAATTATAATCTACACCATGATCCATAATCTACACCAGAATCTACACCATGAACCATAATCTACACCATGAACCATAATCTACACCAGAATCTACACCACTATCCATAATCTACAACATGATCCATAAACTATGATCCAAAATCCGCACCATAATCCATAATCTGCACCATGATCTACACCAGACTCCAAACCGTGATCTATGATCTACACCATGATCCACACCATGATCTAAATTATGATCTACACCAGTCTCCAAACCGTGATCCATGATCTACACCGTGATCCATGATCTACACCGTGATCCATGATCTACACCATGATCCACACCATGATCTAAATTATGATCTACACCAGTCTCCAAACCGTGATCTATGATCTACACCATGATCACACTTTTGTTTAGGATCCACACTATATAAACTTGGAGAAATGCTAACATCACTGTTCACACACTCATATCTGAAACTAGCTACACGGCTAAACATCGGTACACACCGATTTCAAACACCACCTTCTGAGTCTGGTTGAAGATTAAAACCTCCATAACACATCCATAAAAACCTCCTCAGTGTCTCCATTCAGTCGCCGAAACACTCCGCCCAGACTCCGGTCTCTCAGTATCCCTGACTGGATGAACCCAACATGGCGGCCGCTTCCCCCCCGCTCTCACTAGGCCGCAGATACAGCGCTAGTCCCGAACCTCAACCTCAGTCTCTAAACCCCAAAAACTCACACCAAGGATTCGCCCAGACCTCCACAGCTTCTTCTATATTCATTAAACTGATATAAAGTGTGTATTTGTAGATATTTGAAACACAAATAAAGTGTACGGGTTTCAGACTCACCTCCGGCTTCGGTGCTCAACTGCAGCAATAAGAGTGGCTCGACTCGGCGTGTGACGTCTTAAACAACGTAATGACGCAAAATCTGACGCTTACGTGCCATCCTGGGAAATGTAGTTCGGGCAGCCATGCAGTTTTAGAGTGAGTGTGTGCAAAACAATACTTCAGTAAAAGTAAAAAAAATGCTCCCTGTTAACTTTAGAGTAAAATTACAAAATAATTTGCCATCAAATGTACTTAAGTATCCAAAGTACTATGATTTATTTTGGCTATAATGTTTCTATGATAATTTTTATCACAGGACTCTTCACTCAATCGCTGTTACTCTAAGCACAACGATCAATTAAGCAGGGCTTCAGACAAAAAATAAAATAAAATCAATTAGGTGGTGTTGGATTTTATTTTTTAGCTCTTTCCATTCTTTTTCGTCACACAGTCTGCGTGCAGGAGACGCTGCAACCGCTTATGGTGTTTTCTGTGGATCGCTTTTTCGCGATGATGTGCTTTTGATTATCGCCGTGTTTTCTTACTGTCTCTTTTTCTTTTTTTAATGATTTGTTGTTGTTTTTGTTCTTGTTCTTGTCCACCTTTTTTTTCTCTGCCTGCTTCAGAGCAGAAGTTGACACTCTTGATGTCACCCAAATGATGATGGTTCCTCTCAATGTTTCTTCCTCATAACATCTAAGGGAGTTTTTCCGGGTCACAGTCACCATGGCTGCTCATCAGGGACAAATACACATCATTCACCTTAAGTCTTACATTCTGTCAAGCTGCTTTGAGACAATGTTTGTTGTGAAAAGTTCTATAGAAATAAACTTGACTTCAAAAGGGGGAACCCATCCTCATTTGGGTGATATCCAGAATGTGATTATCGTCTTTAAACAATACAAAACACCAGAGTGTGAGAACTAACATGAGCACCAGAATGTAAGATTATGAGTAACGTCCTTTCTACAGTCTTATAGTCATTTGACGTTATGGAACCAGGACCTCTCAACATTTGAGAGATGGAGACCGATTTGAAAAAGTCTGATATTTTCAGTTATGACGTTTATTTTTTTTCCTGATGCGGAAAGTTGAGTTCTAACACACATAAAAAGTCATAACATGCAGAATTTACGGTCATAATATGTAAAGTTACATGGTCGCCTCAAGGTGGCGTTCTCACAGTCTGTATTAGAATGATATTAACAAGTCAAACACTAATTGATGTCCATTAAATCTGAGCCCAAAACTTTCTTTTCAACTACCTCAAATATTTCATTTATTCCTCTCTAAATGTCCTGCTTGCCGCTGAACTGATTCTAAACTGTGTGTTGTTGTTAAGCGCCAATCGAAACATGTTCTCGCCCCTGATTGGTGGATTAATCTCCCCAAATGGAAATATTACTGTCATTACTGTCCAGAATGGATTAAGCTGGAGCATTAAAAATTCCCTTCAATTGAACTAAGAGGTCCAGATGTGATCCATAATCGCTTAACGTTGCAAGACAGAATTTTTAAAAGACAAAACTCAGTAAAAAAATTTATTAATTGTATTAATTAATAATCAAGCATATTATGTACTGACAAGCATACTTTTTTTTTTAAACGCTGTTTAATGGCATTAAGCAGAAACGTTGAACGTGATCTAGAACTTCATGTTTACATTTGCAGCATTTTTTTTTCTCCATTCAACTTGTACAAACCTTCTGTGCCGTACTGGTAGGTGCAAGTTTCACCATACCTACTGTTTCAACAGTGTCTCCTTGTATTATGGTGTCCAGTTTTGCTTACATTAAAAGTTGTGCAACTCATGTAGTTACTTGTGAGTTTTGTGTAGTTCTGTGCTCTTTTTTGTTCATGTGGGTCATCTGATGCAGTGGGGGACGGTAAGGAAATGTTGCTTTTTGGTGTATCTGTACTCTACTGAAGTATCTCCATTGGGGGAGATCAATCCATCAATCAGTGCAGAGAGCGTGCTGTTTTGAACTTGTTTCGATTGGCGCTTGGTTTATCAACTTATGACCAACATACAATCAGTAACTCATATCACTCTTAATAGATGAGAGAAACAGCATCTTTTCACATAAACCGAGTTGAAGTACATTTGAGGACGAATACTTGTGCACTTTTACTGGGGTCATATTTTACAAAGCATTCCTCTACTTTTACTCAACAAACATGCTTTGTGTACTCCATCCACCACTGGTCTGATGTGGCACGGTGGTGGAACGTTGTTTCCTGCATTGTATTTGGTTGAAATGACAACAAAAGCCGACTTGGGAAAAAAGTCACATGTCTGTAGACTAAACACCACATGGACACACAGACTGGGAAACATCTACAGAAAGTGCAAATGAATACGATCAGGCTGATGATCCTCAGATCCAGAAGACACCATCTGCTGTAGCACCCTGCTGCACCCGTGAGCCTGCACACCCTGTAGTTTTACCCGAAACTCGATCCCGAATGAGAAACAAAAAATTTCACACGACACGTACATTCCATTAAAACAAAAAGATTTTTATTTAACTCTTTTTCTCTGTATACTTTATTATAATAAGACACTTCTCTGCTTGTACATTGCTCCCATGAACTTAAAAATGGCAACAATCTTTTTTTCTTTTTCTCTTTTTTTATTTTTTTTTATTTTGGGAATGTAAGTTGGGGTAGACGAACTTAGATACATACCAATATACATACATGTGTGTATATCAAGGCTCCAGTAATAAACCATAAATGCTATAAACGCTGTAACCACTTCAGGTACCTTAGTGCGGTCAGAAGTATAGTACAATCTTTGAGTATTCCAGGAATACGCTCGAATGGGTAGTATTACTTACTCGTTAAACATGGGTACATACGATAATGACCACGTCGAGAGATAGCTAAATGTCTAGAAGCGAAGAAATAATAATAAAAAAAAAAAGGATAGATAGCGCTCGGAACCAGACACGTGGCTGCAAACGTTCAGGCTCACCGAGGTGCGGACGAGGATGCGGTCGTGCTATAATGTCAGTCAGGGGCCGAAGGAAACAAAACAAAAACAAAGAAACGAACGAACAAAAATAAATGCCAGAGAGACGAGATGTCAAATGCTTTTCATTACTTCATTCGGATAAATTTACACACACTTGAATGCATATCCATGAGTGTATATAATGAACACAGTATCAACATCCTATTATTATCCCACTAATGGGTTAAAAAAAAAAACTGTCCCACAGAAAAACAAACACCACACAACCCCCCCCCCCCCCCCCAAAATATAAAAAAAAAATATACATACAGTAGAGATAACGCACGCACACACACCCGCACTCATTAGTTGCCGTAGTCACTCACGCATTTCATTTATAGAAGCTCTATTCGATTACCCAGACTACACTCGGACACACGGGAACGTCCAGAAAACAAACCCCAACTTACAGCAGTAGTAAAATGCTGGTCAGAATACACAAGGGCGTGTCCTTGCACCTGTTTCAGGTCAGATCTGTACTTTTAGTCATTGTATTTTGAGTGTGGGCGCATGCAAACCTGACTTACGCAACGTTTCGGGTGCAAATTTTTTTATTATTTTTTACATTTTTTTTTTTTAAAAAGGTGACTGTTTTAAGAGTGGGGGGAAAAAAAAAAAAAAAAAAAAAAAGCAAGTGTGTGTAAATGTTTAAACACAGAAATCGGGCGCGAAATTTCCTACCAAGACGGCGCCGATACTCCATGTAGCACCGCCACCCACCAAACCCCCCCCCCCGAGCAGGAAGCGGCGTTTCGGTTGGTTTTTGTCGAAAAAGCAAGACGTGATCGGAACTAACCGACGGTGAAACAGAAAGCGCGCTTACGTTTTCAATCTATAAAAAACAAAACAAAACGAAACGAAACAACGAAGTAACAAAAAAAAGTAACAAAAGCGCAATACTTACAATTTTGGTTTAAGAGGAACCGTAATATGACACTTAATAAATGAATCAAACATGGCAGAGATGTAAAGTAAATGAAAAAGAAAGAAAGATAAGAGGGGGGAAAAAAAAAACAAAATGTGAAGTTTAGGAGTGCGAGGGTATCTGCGGTCTAAACAGAAAAGTTTCCACCAAAAAAATTGTAATCTATAGAAAAACTGTATTCTGGAGAAAAAAAAAAAAAAGCCTTATGATGATGAAAAAATTGTGATGTTCCTGGAGTGGGGGATAAAGTGTGTGTGTGTGTGTGTGTGTCGAAATTTTTTTTTTCTTTAAATAATAGAATTAATATTCTACGCAGAGGCTGAAAAAACAACCTGCTGAGGAAGAAAAAAAATTATAATGCAGGAGCAGAGAAGCGATCGTCCGACAACCTTGAGTTAAAAAGTCACACTAAATAGTTCAGGAGCTACAGCAGTGATATTAGAAACAGTAAATGTGGAACATTAGTACTTCGGAGGTTGGACAAAGCCAAAATGATGCAATGAACCGAAACAAAAAAAATATTCAAGAAGGATGTTGATTTAAAAAATGTTGTTTTTTTTAATGACCTGCTTTGCAGAGGAAAAGAAACATTACAGCCCTAACTTTTTAAGGGAGGGGATATGAAACGTAACAATGTGGTTAAAAAAAAAAAGCAAAATCTATGGAATATATCTTCATATTAAAAGAGTAACTGCACACCTAACCCCGATTCCAACCTGAAGCACACTCTGTACTGCTAAACCCCCGACAATGTATAAATATACACAGGGACATCACGAATTATCGGCCTTCCATAAATACTTCCAGACTCTACTGCGTGCTACTAACGTAGGCCTCCTACACGCTGCAGTCACACGTCAAGCATCTGTGTGTCAGTTTTGAGGTCATATTGTGCTTTTATATGCAAACTTTTTTTTGTTTGTTTGTTTGTTTTTTTTGTTTATTTTTTTTTACAGCTGAATTGTTGTCAATTAAGGTAAATGCGGCGTCGAATCGGAAAAGAACTTGGGGCTCGTGTGAAAGTAAAGCAAAGTGTGAACGGACAAATAAAAAGGGACGAGACACAAAGCATTAAACAGAGGATGCTAGAATGAGTGTGTACATCATCTTCATAACTATATCTTGTACAATAATAATGGTAATAATCTGAGGGGATAAGAATCAAGAGAACGAGGGATGAATCTGAAATGTTGCTAAATTAAAAGGAGAAAAAGGATTCACTTCCTGTTCTTGGGAGATGACCAGTTGCCACGCCTCTCACCACGATTGGGCCCGCCATTACCCGATAAACCACCCGGTCCTCCACTGTTAGGTGGACCCCTAGAACCTCGACCACCTCCACTGCCTCCGGTGCTGACCCGTCGATTCTGCCTTTCCATCCCAGGCCGCTGGCTGGAGAAGCTCCTCTTATTGGCAGCCGAATCTTTATTATTTATCTCTCGGTCAACAGCTCCCCCACCTCCGCTTCCTCTTCCAGAAGGATGGTGGTGGTGATAAGAGGAATAGGATTTTCCACCTCCTCCTCCACCAACTCCACCACCACCACCTTCCCTCTCTCGAAACTCTGCAAAGTCACTGCTTTCAGAGGCAGTTTCCCATTCCTCGTTGGCCTGATCAGAGTTATGGTTGGAGACATCTGGAGATTTGGCGCCACCCGTCTGGTTGTGGTTATGGTGGTGCTGAGAATGGGGCAGGCCAGAGTTGCCATGAAAATGATGATGGTGATGGTGGTGGCTATTCAAATTCAGGTTTCCACCCCCAAGATAGCTGCTATTGTTGGTTGCGGCGATATTGTGATTCGCATTTGCAACGGCGGCGGTACTGGATACGTTAGACGTTCCGTCTTGCACCGGATTCTGGGATGGCGAAGCAGACGGCTGTGCCTGTGCACCTACAGCTTCGATTATTCCACTGCTTCCGTTGATACGGGCAGCATTCTCCCGCTCCTGTTTGAGCCGCCGAAATCTGGGCGGCTTGTCTTGCTGATGTTGGGAGCGACCGTGGCGCCGACGACGAGGAGGCCGCTCAAATCCCCTGTGCAGGACATTTCGCCCATCTACATTAGGTAAAGGAAGCGGTTTGGGTCCAGAAGAATTGGAATTGATGTTGCTTAGATTCTGGGCCACACCCCCGTTTTCAGTGCCCAACAGGGCAGTTGTGGGCACTGCAGGAGCAGAGATTATTGAAGAGTTTACACCCTGGTTTTGAGAATGACCCTGCTCAGTATCTTTTTCTTTCTTTTCTCCATTAGATCCATGGCTTGCTTCTTTTATTAGGGAGGGCTGTGGATGTTGCTTTCGAGCTGACGCAGAGGATTTAGCAGACATACCTTGAGAAGAAGAACCAGGCCCAGAACGGTGTCCACCAGACATGCCTCCTCCACCACCTGAATTTCTGTAGACACCTCCTCCGGCGGCACCTCCACCCCTGCCGCGTCTCGAAGGCACTCCTCTCGGCGTAAACACTCTGGTTTGGGTATTTCTTGGTGGTGCTGAAGATGTTGCATTGCCCAAAGCTTGGTTCTCTCCCCCTGTTCCTTTCTTAGTAGGTGCTTTACGATCCTCCCTATCGGAGTGTGCAAGGTCACTAGCCGCGCTCTCACTGCCTGTCTCGGAACCTCTTTGCCTCCTTCTTTTCGGCACTTCTTCATACTCAGAGCCTTCGCTTCGGGTTTCACTGTGGTTCCGGGCACGTCCAGGGTTTGGCTGGGAGCCTCCCTGGCCGTGTCTGCCAGATGACCCTTCCCTCTTGTGATCTTGGTTAGTGGAACCGTGGTGATATCCACTGTTGGCAGTGGCTCTGTAGTCTCGGCTGCTTCGGCCTCCTGCCCTACCACGTGCACTTCCTGCATAACTGCCTCTGTAGCCTCTGCCCCGACCATAGAACTCGCCCCTTCCACGGCTCGCTCGGCCTCCTCTGGAAGAGCCCGCGTGGAATGTACCACCTCCTGCATTGCTACTTGTCTCATAGGAATGCTCTCTGTCCCTCCTGGAAGGTGGAGCTAAAGAACCAGTGGTTTGGACAGAGTTTTCTCCTTCTTTGGAAGATTTACTCATGGCCCCACCAGCACCTCTATCCTTGCCACCGTTTCTTGGCTTTCCCGGCAGAGCGCTTTCATCTTTTCTGGACGATCCGGATGGGGCTTGAGAACCGGAGGCTGACGTTTGTTTAACTGAAACATGAGAGGCAGTTTGGTCTTTATCTTTCGCAGAGCCAATGCTGTTTTTCTCTCCTCCCTCACCTTGACCAAGTTCTCTTTTTATTTCCTTCAGTACAGGTCGCTTAATAGGACCCATTCGCTTGTTGGGGTTACCCCCCCCTGACTGGACAATGGGCTTATCAACCTGATGGGTCAAATCCTCTCCTCCTGTGTGTCCTCCCTTTCTGTTATGCACAGATCCACCACTTGCACTACTGCTTCCAGGTCTTGGGCCCCAATGAGTTTCAGTCTTTTGCTCCCGACTACGGGAGTTAGATTTGGGGTGGTGCTGCTGCACCGAATGCTGGGAGGACTGTGAGTGAGAGTAGGTATTGCCTGGTTTGTCATGTTTCCGTCCACCAACACCACGAGGTCCAGTGTCATGATCATGCTGGTGTGGGGAGTGACGTAGTGACTGCTTCCCGCTACCATCCTCCCTGGCTGAAGAGGCGGAGGAGGTAGAAGAGCAGGAAGAAGAAGGGCATTGCTGGGGAACTGGAGGAGAGGATCCGGTCTTCTTGGGCTCTCCTCCTCTCTCTCTACCGTTCTCCTGTTTGTGTGGATGCAAAGTGTAATGTGAGGGATGGGCATGGTGATGCTGCAAATGGGTGTTGTCCAAGGGCACGAGATCAGCGCGGCCATTACGGTCAAAGTGGGGATGTGGAGCACCCCATATTTGATTCTGTTGGCCACTCTGTGGTGGTTCATCATGATGACCAAAGCCACGGACTTCTCCTGCAGTATTAACCCTCTGCTGTGGGTGAGAAACCATCCTGGATCCTGGATCTGGGAAGCTGCTGTAATTGCCACGCCCTCCCAAGAAGGGTTGGTGATGGCCAACTTGAGTCCCCACAGGGGATATTGATTTATCAGTAGAGCCAGAAGGAGAGTTTGTACCCACAAGAGGTGGCTGAATGGAACCTGGACCTCCGTCTTGATTGCGCACCGGAGGAGTGTCACTCCTAGTATATTTATATATATAAAAAAAAGGAAAAAAATTAGGGCTACAGTAGGAAAGTCACATTGTAACTCCAAATTCTTCGCTGATAATTTGAGTGTTTGTACATAAAACAGATGCGACAACACAAAAACTATTAAATACACACCAAACAGGCATAAAATTATGGCATTACACATGATGCAAGGGAAAAAAACTTACACCCAGTCTTCCATCTACCTGAAATAGAGCCTAGAGGATGAAACCATAACCAAGTCTTTACCTGGCACCTTTGCCCATGTCCTCCTCTTCCAGAGCTTGTTTCTGCCTTAAGGGGGAACTCAGAGCCCGTCCTTCTCCGCTCCCTGGGAAAACCTCTGGTCCCCAAGCCAGTTTAGGATCCATTGGTGGTGTACCACGATGAGCATGGGGGGGACCTCCATGTTGCTGCCTATCAAACTGCTCCGAGCCAGAGCCACCGGAATCCGAACGCTCCCGACTCATCAGCCCTAAAAACAAAATTATGTGATGTAAAATATAGTGTCGTTCAATTCAGACATCACGTTTAATGTGAACATGGAAGGTTGTGAACAAACCGGTGGGATGCATGCTGGCCGGATAGTAATCCATTGGTGGGGGGCGACCCTGCATTATACGAGGGTCCATGTAGGGCATTATCATCCACCGAGGATCAAAGTTAATGGGCAGTGGCGGCGGCCGTCCCATGGAGCCAGGGAATAGAGCAGGCTGTTTAGGACCTGGCTGTGGAGTGGCGCCGGGAGTCTGCTGAGGTGCTTGTGGCTGGAGCTGAACTTGGGCAGCTTGGCTATGCTGCTGTTGCCACTGCTGCTGCTGTTTCAGGAGCTGTTCCTGTGTGCAATTAAACCGCATAAGAGTTTCACTCGTTCGCCGAATACAACCGTTCTGCAAGTTCAGGAATACTTTCAGGTAATCTATTAACAGACACAAACCTGCTGCTGCCTCTGGAAACGAGGCGGAAGGGACTTCTGATACTTGGAAAAGCCCTGGCCAGGCATCCCACCCCCTGGCCTTCCGGCTCCCGCTGAAATCGTCTCGACCTTCACCGTCTCGTCACCACTTCTGCTACTGCGAACATGAGTGCTGCTTGGCACGGGTTCCTCCTTGACTTCCCCTGGTGCTGGAACATCATGGGGCTGCTGATGCTGGGGGGCAGGAGGTGGAACAACCGGTTGTGCATCTGAAAAAGACAGAAATAAAACGGAATAAGCAAGAGGTTTTAACTTCAGTCTGGAGTTAAGATGACCTCATATTTCAGAAACACGAATCAAAACTAACCAGTGTTAGAGTCATAGCTGCTATTGCTGCCAGCTCTTTGTCTGTTATTAGCAGTCAGCGCCAGTGTAGCGCCACCTAACTGAGCAGATGCGAGAGGTGGTTCCTCTGTGTCTACACAGGGTGATGGGGGCTGACTGGTGCTGGATGAAGAAGCTGAAGTGGTTAAGGACGGAGTGGGGCTGGTCGCAGCAACCTCCACGGCAGCACTGGGCTTCTGTTGCTGTTGTTGCAGCTGCTGCTGCTGCTGCTGTTGTTGTTGCTGCTGCTGTTGCTGTTGTTGCTGCTGCTGCTGCTGCTGCTGCTGTTGCTGCTGCTGCTGCTGCTGTTGTTGCTGCTGCTTCTCATCCAGCCGCTTCAACTTTTCAGCGCATGCAGCACGCCGCTCTTCCTCCATCCTACGCTCCTCTTCCTCGCGGCGACGCCGAGCACGTTCGACTGCCGCAGAGATCTCCGAAGACGACTGCTTTCTCCGCTGGCGCCATGTTTCATCTTCATCCTCACCCTGTGTCTGATTAATCAGGGCTGGAGGAGGTGTAGGTCCTTTCGGCTGCTGGACCTGATTATTATTATTATTAGACAGCTTTTGGGCCACCGACTGGTTCGAGGCCCGTTCCTGCTGAGAAGATGACAAAAGAAAATAAATAATTTGGTGACTAAGTAAACTTGTTAACACACAAACAGCGCATTGCCTCTAACACCATGACCATGCTCACATTAGGGGCAGGCGATATTGAGTTTTAAATAATAATATTTTCTGAAATTTGTTTGTAAGAGTGGTGCAAAAATAGTCCTGTGTAGTCCTATTTAAAAGTTCCCCTTCCCCTGTCACGGCGTCTGCAGTGGTCTTGTACACATAAAGGCAGAGGGCGGGACAATTAGATCTGAGGTGGAAAAAACAAATAATGTGCATGAAAGGTATCCTTTATTTTCAAATCTCTACCAGGGTCTCATTACCACCACTCACCACTAGGGGTGCAAAATTCCAGGAATTTACATGACTGGAAACTTTCCATTAAAATTAACAGAAATATTTGGGAATAAATTGGGAATTACAGGGGACTTAAATGTAGTTGGTGGAAAAAATGCACAGCAAAATAATTGTTGGTGAGTATGTTTATGTTTAAAACATCCTTGTGCTGTGTGTAAGCTGTTGCACAACAAATATATATATATATATATATATATATATATTTTATACTAGCGATTAAAACCAAGTCAAAAATTTATTAATTTGCATGCATTTCAGCTTATGGCCAAACAAAATGTTTATATTTTTGTTTGTATATGATACAGTTTATATACATGACCCCAAATTTCTAATCAATTCCATTAAATACCTGATAAGTTTCTAACTTGGAATGTTTCCCCAAATTGCACGTTTCCGGAAACTGACCGGAAATTTTCTGCCCCTTTGCAACTCTACCCGCCACTAGGCAGATGTTGTCCCTTCACAACCTGGACCCGTGCCCCAAGTTACCGTTCGGTAGTAGGAGTTGGGTCCCTGCCCAAGAAGTGAAATTGGTGGGGGGGAGGGCTGCTCCCGAGGACCACCGTGTCCAGGCCTACGCTCCTGCATACAGGCAAAAGCACCTGGCAGTAAGTCATCCAGGAAGGACTTTATGTGCCCTTTAAATCGTGTTCCTGGCCTTAGTTTGACTCGTACCATTGCTGGCTGGTGCCAAAGCAATAGAACGGTGTGTCGGCATCTGCTGTGTCAGTCATGTGGGTCTTACCTGGTAGGGTCCAGCGCTTGCCTGACCACCCCAGCTGCTTCCCCCCTCCTCGGCCCAGTTTGGCTTGCTGGAGGGTCCCGGGGCAGTCTCATCAGTGGGGACAGGAGGTGTGTGCCTTGTACTGCTTCCACTATCAGATGCCTGGGAACGTGAACTTAGGGCAGGTCCGTCTTGGGATTTCTGCTGCTCCCTTTGTTCCCTAAAAACAGGAGGTGACGGATGCGCACGCATTATAATTATATACATAAAATCTAAACCGGCGTTATGCAACCGTGCATTTCTACGAAACCTACAGAATTCCGTTGTTGTGTTCGATTTCCTCATCATCCCCCTCTTCCTCCCCTTCATCGTCGCTGAACTTTAACTTGGCCGAGTAGTCAATCTCCTCTTGTGCCCCTGATTAAAAAATAAACAAACAGGCTTATATTAAAAAAAAATAACTGAAAAAAGATTAAAAGATCCTAGAAACTTTTCATACACCCTCCTTACCAGCCCATCCTTCATCTATCTCATGGTCTAACTCATCCAGCTCCTTAAGGTCATCCTGCTTTAGGATGGAGGGGCGTTTGACCATCTCGCCACGGGGGCCACCAGGTGGCCTCCCCTCTGGTGCAGGCCCACCCTGTGAACGAGAGAACCTGAAGAAAAAAATAAAGAGAGGGCAGACTGTTGCTAAGAGATCATTGGAATAGACAATGCGTATTAACATTTAGCGATAAGTTGCAACAGTAACCAAAAAAATAATAATTTAATAAAAAAAATAAATATGTATCTGCAATATATATATATATATATATATATATATATATATATATATATATATATATATATATATATATATATATATATATATGGCACTGCAAAAAAAAAAAAAATAAGCAAAGGAATTCACGATAACATTTTTCCTTTACGTGCACTTTTAGTAAATAGAATGTGTTCTAACTGCCTTTAAAATGCTTTAAATGTAAAATAAATTTTTTTTTTTAATTAAAATCATCAACACATTTACATAAAAGATACGTTAATCTGTAAATGCTTCCACAGGGAGATCATAGAGACGATATGTACACGTCTTACCTAGGGGCCTCATTGGGTGTTGGAAACCTGTAAGGCCCTTGTGGACCATATGGCGGTGGGAAGGGCAAGAACGGTGGGTACATCTGAAAGAGAACAAACAGATTAGAGAAGTACTATATACATACACCGATCAGGCAGAACATGACCACCTGCCTAATATTGTGATGGTCCCCCCCCCTTTTCTGCCAAAACCTGTTCTGACCCACAAACTTATAATGCAAATGTAAAAGTTCGATATCATATAACCACTTATAACTACCACTGTAATAAACAACATATCTACAAAAAAAAAATCTAATAAAAATTCTCAGTACTCACGAAGGGAGGCAGGATTCCTCTGTAAGCGAACTGCGGGCCAACCGGAGGCTGGGGGAGGGGAAGGGTGGGACTGCCTGCAGGCGGGTTTCTAGGTGGCCCATGGGGGGGATTTTGAAGGAGAGGGGCCCCAGCTGCACCCTCCATTCCCATGGCTGCCACGAGGCTGCCCTCCGCCATCCCCTCCCCAGCTATGGTGGGTGCCATTCCACGGCCCCCACCATCCCGCCAACTCGTCACATCTGGAAGGGAAAGGCGGGTTTTTACTATAAAGCAATGCGATCGGCATTCTGATTGCGGAAAGGTAACAACAAAAGGCTGCACGCCGACTGAAGAGAACAAACAAACAAACAAATAAATAAAAGTGCAGTATACGTACTCTGGGGGCGGAGGCTTGGTCCTGGCCCATACCACTGATCTGCAGTGGCCTGTTCTTTGCCAGCTTTGTCCTGGTCGCCCGCCGCCTGCAGGGTGGGAAATTCCTCGCGAGAGAATGGCGACGGTTGGTTTGATCCCTTTCCACCTGAACGGAACCAAAAGCGAGTAGCGATTACAGCAGTGCCGTAAGGTCATGTCGTGCTAAAAACGTCTTGTTCAATCAAACGAATGAAAGCAGCTCAGGCTCATTCAACATTTTAATAAAACGGCTCCTTTAAACAATACATTTCAATTGAGGAACCAAATCTCACCATCTCCTTGTACTCCAAGTGTAACACTGGCCTGAGCCCAGGACCTTGTCCCTGCGACTATAGCTGTAGTTGGGGCCTAAAAAAAAACCAAGATCGAGTTCATTGGTCCTTAAAAAAGATGTATTTTGGCGATATGTGTCCTGGGAATAACGTCCCTATCGTTTAACGTACGGTGCTGCAAGCAGTTAAGACACATTTAATTGTACAATGAAGCAATATATTGATATTGCTTTTTATTGATAGATATTGACGCAGTGATTTGTGAAAACTGGCACCTCTTGAGCTGGAGGAGTTCTCGGCAGGCTCGGCGCAGGCGTCTGTGAAGCCGCAGGCTGCTGCGACTCCAGCTGCGGTGCTGACGATACATCGGTACTGCGGGAGTAAGAAGAGGCGCACGTCAGACGAGTACGAAAGGAGCGAGAAGTTGAAATAAGACGTAATAAATAAATAATGTTGTCAGGAGCAACTTTTGAGCAACTGGTTTCGTTTTTCTTGAAATATGCAGCAATACAAAAATAAATAAACCCATGGATTGCTACCTATCCTGAACTTATTTCTGTAAATTATGTCTTGTAACAGCACCTTGTGTGTTTCCAACACAGTGATTTGCAATTATAAAACGTATGAGAAGTCATGGTTCTGTTTTAACTAAAAACAAGCGGTTCATCACATATATTACAAAACGATTAAATCAGCACCTTTCGGCTGGACACATCAGATCAGTGGAAAAAATATATATATAATAAAATTATAATTCTAATCCAGAAAATTGCTGGATTGAGTTTTTGGTTCATAAAAAAAAAAATAATTATAATAATAATAATAATTTATTTTTTAAAAAACATTTTAAATCCTAATCCTATCTAGAAAATCGCTGGATTGAGGTTTGGATTTTTATTTATATATATATATATATATATATATATATACACATACATATATACACACACATACATCCAAATATAAGAATAGGTTTATATATATATATAAACCTAATAATAAATGTAAAAAATTTATATTAAAAAAAATATATTTTTTAATACATTTTTTTTTTAATTATTTAATTTAAGTCCTACTTCCATTCATAAAATAGCTGGATTGAGTTTTGGGTTCATAAAACAAAAAATATAAAAAAAATATATATATATATATATAATAATAATAAAAAATAAAATAAGCGTTTAATGTAACCAGACGCTTGAGGACGCTTTAACCGCACTGCAGAAATCAGGGTTTAACTATTCAACACACGCACGCGCGCGCACGCGCGCGCGCACACACACACACACACACACACACACACACACACAGACACACACACACACACACACACAGACACAGACACACACACACAGACACACACACACAGACACACACACACAGACACACAGACACACAGACACACAGACACACAGACACACAGACACACAGACACACAGACACACAGACACACAGACACACACACAGACACTTAAAAAAAAAGCTAACAAGGTCTGCATGGTGTATGACCCTCTATAACCCTCTAGGACCAGTTGTTCTTTTGTTGCATTGAAGCGTTTTTCAGATCAGAAACTACTTGTCCAACCTACCTAATGCTTCGGTACATTCCCTTAATTGATTATATATTTACCACTGTCAGCTTATCTTGTTTGTCAGGTTGATGGAAAAAAAATGAATCCCCAAAAAATCTCGATATTGGTTAATTTCATACAGCATTGAATCAAAATGGTTGAACCAGTTGTCACAATATATCAAGCTAAAATTTCTAAGAAACTGTTTTTTGCAAATGTGTCAGACGATCGTCTGGTTCTCTAACACAGGTCAGAGGTGAACTTAGTGAGCGTAAAGACGGGATAGCAATTTCCGAACGCACACTAGAACAGTAAAAAACCCACATCCCAGTAATGTGTAACTTTGTGCTGAAGAAATTCTGCGATGTAACTAAACGTTTTGACTCGTTTGTGAACAATGACAACAAAAAAAACGTGTCATTCTGATTGGCGATAAGACGTTCATTTACACAAATACTTTCGAGAGATGAACTAAAGACTTTTGAGAACTTAATTATGGGCTTTTTTTTTAACAAAATCCATTGTGCTGTGCTGTTTGTACTTATTGTTTTGAGAAATGCTCATTCTGGTTTGCAAATACAGTAATCCCCTGTTTTTTCCGAATCTCTCGCCCCCCCCCCCCCTCCCCCCCGGTTTATGAGGAAAAACTGTAAGACGATCCTCTAGTAAACTTTCGCATCTGCCCCGATTACAAAAAAGACCCCCGGGAGGTTGTTTTTAAGAGTAATTTAGTAATAACGACTCCGATACGATATTATACAATTAAACAGACTTACCTCTTTGGGTCTGCTGATTCTGGCTTGCTTGCCCATCCTGTGCCGTCTTTGGGAACGAGCGAGACGTTGGGGTCGTTGCCTTTGTTCTCCGCCTTCAAACTGGGCAGGTTGGCAGGGGGGGGCATACGCCGAGCAGAGGCAACTTTACCAAGAGACTGCAAGCCATGACGAGGGGCAACTAAGAGGATAATATGAGAGCAGGTTAGAAGAAGTAGTAGTATGTTTTCCATCACACGTTTACAGCTCAGGGATTTATAGCTCTCTGTTGTGACTTGGTACACAAGATAATTACTGCTGGAACAAGTACAAGCAGTACACAGCAAGGAAACAACGTTTTGAAACGAGTCACAAGCCTGATGCACAGCCAAACAAAAAAAAAAAAAGCGAGAGCACGAGAGAGAGAGAGAGAGAGAGAGAGAGAGAGAGAGAGAGAGAGAAAAAGAGAAAGAGCTGTTCACCATGTCTGGGGGTCAGACTACAAGAGAGCTAAGATGAAAAGAAAATGATCAGCAAGCACACCAAGCTTCCTGTAGCATTTTTAATTATTCGGAAGGAGAAGCCTTCAGTATGTTAACACTTTGTACACCAGGCAAAGCCCCTTAGCAGAGTGCTTCAGCATGCTCCTAGTCTAATCGTGTTCATTTCTCCTCAATACAGTATCCATTATGTGCCCTCAAACTACATATTCTGGGAGTTTGATCTTTTATTAGTTAGCACTTTTTGGCTAGCTTGCGTTACAGTTCCAGATCCCACTGCCATAAAACCATGTGAAGATCTTGGATTGGTGGTAGAGGATAGGATTTCCTTTGGAGAGTTAATAACTAGCGATCTCAAAACATCTACGCAACTGTCAATCGTTCCAAATTCACATTGATGACCGGCTCATCTCGCACATAGTATCCACGTATCCTGGTCATGGCTGTGGTGGATGAGGAGCGCAGCAGGCAAACATATACATACATTTATATACTGCATAGTTTATACAATTCAGTTGTGTGAATTGCTCCGTTTTGCTAAATTATGTACTGTAAATTATCAACAAATTACGGTATACTACCGCATACTGATCACCATCCATAAGACTCCTGCGTAGGCTAGACCATATCTTGACGATATTTTGAAACACATCTAAATTATAAATCGGGGACTCTTCTATATATACACATTAATCACACAAACGAAACTGATCGTATTCTGAGGTGAACTTTTTAGAATTTTTTTTTTTTTTTTTACGGATTTGTCTAAACCCGTAAACACACGACCATCTGATAATCGACTGGCTGAAGCAGTTTTGGACCAAATCTCCTGAGGACTCTTTAGCGAGTTCACTGCGGTCATGTAGATCGCATGCCGGATTGCACACCTGACGCTCGACAGAAAAAATACCACCCTGAACGAAGGCCACGGTGAAAGCCACAGGTATCTCTTTTACACCCGAGGACGCGAACTGAAACCTAAACCGAGCAAAAGCAGTGAGACTCAATTTAATCGACCTCCTGTTCTAGGACAGAAGGAAGGATCGGAGGTGGACAAAGCATGAGCCCAGGAATCCAGGACAAGATGGTCAGATAGTCAGGCTTATACACAAATTCTTTTCGAGCTCAAGTGGGGCTTCGTCTTGCATTCAGCATACAGAGACAGAAAAACCTGTGGTCTGAGATGTGATCGTACAAAAAAAATAAAATAATTATAATAATAAAATACTCACCAACAGGCTTCTGTACTTCAAGGCTCTTTCCTTTGTAGGTATCAAACAGGTTGAGAGACGCATACTTGGTTTTGCCATCCTTCCCCTTTGCTGTTTGCCCAGAGCGCTCTGACATTGCGCTGCACGCTCATTGAGTATGGTGAGCCCTGAGACTGGCAGACACGCAAAAAGAGAGAAAGCCAGGATCAACTTCGATGCAAAGGAACATCAGCTCACGAATCGGCGGCTTTTAATTATGTCTGGGAAGCACATGAATAACACGGTGCGGATCTTCTGTACTTTCACAGACGGATGCTTTTACAGACAGGTGACAAATTAAAGAGGGGGGAGAAGGAAAGAGCAAACGAGTGAAGTTAATGACAGATGGACTAGATTTAACCATCTTTGTGGTATGTAGAAGACACCTAGGCATCAAAGCTCTAAGTGACTAAAAGAAAGGCATTATTAGGGTGGATGCCAGAGCTTCAGGCAGACTGAATGTTAATGCAGGACGTGACGAAACGGTGAGATCGGATGAGTACAGAGTGAGATTATTACAGCGGGGTTGCAGGAGGATTCATAAGCAAAAAAAACCCAAGAAGAGCAAAAAACTAAAAGTGCATGTTAGAGTTCAGTGGTGCAGCTGAGACACACATATATAAAGGTGTGTGTGTGTGTGTGTGTGTGTGTGTGTGTGTGTGATGACAGTAACCTGCTACACGTGATCATGCCATGGCTGGTTACACAGCTCCTCATAAATCAAAATTGCTGCATCAGCAACTGAATAAACAAGTCTCGAATCGCATAAAAGATCCTGGACTGTTACTGAGAATGAACAGGTTTCCCTCAAAGTAAATAAAGTTCAGCCAAACCGCAAAACGTTTAGGACGTTATTTCACATACAATTACACGCATTTCGAAATGCGTATAATGACACGTACAATTACCTAATGCGTATAAGTATAAATTATATACACTGCAACGTAGGGCTGTGCTTCTCGATCATTTCATTAATCGATCATTCTACCAATTAATCCCCCAATTAATCAAATAAATCGGATAAGAAGTACGAGAGAAAATAAGACGGGTCTCTTAACGTCAACAAGTAGTTAAAAAAAAAAGTTGGAATTGCGAGAAATAAAGTTGATTCTCATCCAGGTTGAGAAAGTCATAATACACTGTCGAAATACTTTTTGCTGTCTAGAGGTAGGTCTCTTCTTTTCAGTATTCTTGGAGGTGCAAATAAACACAAGCGCCTGACTGATGGAAATGAAAACGTTTCTGATGATGCTCATGGGTGTGGTCTCTTCCACAAGAGCTCACTGAATTGCTTGAATGGGGATGAAAAATGATTTCGGTCCGATCCTATGTCCCAGAAAATCCACCAGATTTCGACCCAACGAGTCTGGGATTCCCCCCCAAGTGTTAAAAGAATGTTCTCCACCATGAGGGACTAAAAGGCATAAATACAGATCCAGGCGCCTGTTCGCTGGTGTCTCCATGTCTGCTACTGCTTTAATTTAATCTTGGATTCACTCGTGATTATCAAATCCTATTCATAACATCAGAATGCTCTTGCTTTGCTTTACAATGCGTTCTATTCCTATTATATAATTATATACATAATATACATTTTACACACATATACTTTTTTTGTTGTTTATACCAGCACATGAACACTTTATAACAATTACAACACACTGAGCCACTTTAATCTGTACTTCTGTCACACGCCTGTCAAATACCCATCCATCCGTTTAATTCATGTGTGTATTTTTTATAGTGTATGTGTGTGTAATATATATAGAATATTTTAATAAACTTTTATACTTATTGTATTTCTTTTATCTTTATACTGTATTTTTCTTTCATGTTTACAAGCTGAATTTGAATTTTTGCCATCAATCTAATCTCACAACTACGACAGGGTTTATAACTGCCCATACGAGAACAGACGTATTAAACGAAAGCGTTATCACGTGGCGCATTGCTGTATTTATTTAGTGAGTCAAAGACACGTGCTTAAATCGAATCATGCACGTTCCCTTCAGACAAGCAAACGTAATCCTACGATTTTAATAATCCCAGAACTCAAAATAGCAAACGAACGAGACGGCCACTGCAGCCACGATCAACTAATCCGTGCACCAGGCAAAAGAAGAGAAAGAAATCGTGCCTTTTGTTGATACACTGATCACAGGCTCGAGCAACACGCGAGTTTCGCACTAATTCGGCTCGACTAATTCTTCACTCCGACACGTTTCATTTTCTCCTGGATCTGTTTATAAAAAAAAAACTTTTTCCAGACTTGTATTAATTCTTTAATGAAGGAACGAACATGTCACGATATCCTACAACAACGTGGCATATGCTCTCTCCCCAAACGTGAAGAAATACAAACATGCGATTTCGGATTTTGCCTGTAAACCGGAAAGAAAAACTAAAAAAAAAAAAAAGAAGCTTTGGAGCACCTGAAACTATGAAGAGTGATAGAAAGAGAAGGCGAAGGTGCAGGGATTAAAAATCCCACACCATTTGCAGCCTGTGTGATGTGAACGTACAGGAACAAGTGACTTTCGCACAGACCGGACAGATGTGGTTGCCATGGTGATGCATTATAACTGATGTCCCTATGCATGCGAGTGTGTGTGTGTGTGTGTGCACTGAGAAGAGGGGGGAAGCCGCAGCCATGGCAACACCGGGGTTGATGTGCGAGTTTCTCTGCTCGCCAATAAAAATCCCACACAGATTCAGTTCAGTGTGTACACTAAAGCGTGTCGGGTTACGCAACGACAGCGTTTACACGGCGTCGCTCCACTTAGAGTCAGAACACGATTAAACTCCTCGATGGGGCACTCGGGTCCTGAACCAATGACCCATTTCTAAATTCGACATAATCCATTTCTATAGAAACCGATTACGTGCACATTAATCGCGAATCGGACACGGGATTTGTGAGTTTTTTGCCAAATGAACACAATCGCGTGCAAATCTGTTCGTTTACATCTTAACAAACGACCAAAATTCTCACTCTTAATCTGTGTGTCTATCCATCCATCTGTCTATCTATTTGATAGATAGATCGCTATTCATCCTGGTGGGGGGAAAACACGCATTGCAGCAGCACAAGGCATAAAAAGTATACTAAAAGCGTTACAATAAACGATAGTATGAGAATAAGTAGACATTTGTGTGTGTGTGTGTGCGCGCAGTATATAAGGTAGACACACAAAACAACATGCACGGATGTTTCATTTCCACCACCACGCTGTGTGTTTGTAAGATCGATAATCGGTCGATTAATATCGTGACCCGTGGATTATACCGCCAAGAAACATCAAACCGCAACAGAACTACAGAAAAGCGCCATCAGCACCGTGGAGCGTCAACACACCGCTACCAACCCGGAGGATTACAACCTTTAATTCGGCATCATTATGTTCATAAAACGATGCTGATAAATTAATAAACACTAAAAAAAATCCCGAAACACGTCGTGGTTTATAAGGATCTCACGGCCTAACCCGTGTAGCTTAGCCACAAGCTAACGTGGACGGAACCGACACGATACGCGAAAGAAGAAAATTTACGTTTGTTTTTTTAACATTGGTGAATAAACAAATAAATAAAAAAAACCTCAAAATAAATAAAAATTACGAAATAAATGGTGTAAACGCTACAGACTATGTTAGCATCTCTCCGCTAGCTAGTTAGGCCTCTTAACGGTTTAAAAAAAGCAGCAATGTTTGAAAATAAAACCAATATCGTAATTAATTAAATATATTTGTAAGCTGATTTGTTTAATAATTTGTTTAATAAACACGTAATAAATAATCTCTGGCTAAACAGAAACCCGACACCAGGGATTTGTATTAGCCGAGACGACATTTTTAGGGGGGGTATGTGTACGACTTGTTTTGTTCCCACACACGAATACATACAGGTGTAAAAAAAAATGTCACGAAGTGGCGAATAAACAGACGTGTATTTACACACGTTTTTCACGTGATTATAAGAATGTTTGGTGTTATTATTGTCGGAAATACAAGTCGTGCGTTAGCGCTCGCGTACAAGAACAAAAAAACAAAATGGCGGCCACTCCGGCGAAGGCCGTTAGCATCGGAGCTAAATGTCTGTGACGCTCCTGTATTTGATAATTTGACCCCGTTTTTTGTATTACTCCTCAAAATACGCGTTTAAAACGACATTCAACAACTCGTTCAGCATTTCCGATTGTAAATCGGAGTATTGTACGAGTCCTAAGCGGAGTTTGGTTTCTGGAGAGTTAGCATTCCGGCTAACAAACCACCGAGTGGAGGTTTTTAACACATTCAAACTCACATACACTCGTTTTTAATACAATTAAAAACCCTAAACGCGTTATTTATACTATAATTTATATATTTTAATGTGTATATGTGGACATGTTGATGAAATCTGTCCCAATGTTATGCTAAGGTACGACCAGGGGACATACAGTGTACATAGGAACGACTTAACTATCATTAAAATCACCATACATACATAAATATACATATATACCTATAATAATTATATTTATTTTATAACACGGCGAACATGTAGGTATAAAGTGCAGGTTCTGTGTCGCTAACTCGAGCTAGCTGTGCGCTAGGTTAGCATCCCCCCCCCCCACATACACACACGGAGAAGAGCAGTAATTTGGTGAGAAATAAAGTGGAGTGATAAAGAAAAGCCGGGTTACTGACCTGGTCTTGTTCCGACTCGTCTCGAGGTTGTAATAGCAGGATTATGTGATGAATATGTGGAGTAAACCGAGTCCTACAGTCCTGATCCACACCGCAGCAACAAACCTCAAGAAGAAGAAGAATACAGTTATTATTGCCCGGATTGGGATCACTGGAAACGGAGGTGTGTGCGGTCAAAACTCACTTGTATTCCTTTTTTTTTTCCCAAAAAAAAAATAAATGAAAAAGGGAAAAAATATATATATTATTGAGGTGTAAATCGATCCGTCAACTACAAGAGCCGTCAACGGCTACTGAAGCTGTAGCGCAGAGAGGGGCGGGGAAAGGGGCGGGACATGGGTGGGGAAGGGGCGGAGTCGGAGTGGTATAATATACTTTAAATTCTAGATAGATAGATGGATGGATGGATGGATGGAAGACGGACAGACGGACAGACAGACAGACAGACAGACGGATGGAAGACGGACAGACATACATACAGACAGACAGACAGACAGACAGACAAATAGATAGATAGATAGATAGATAGATAGATAGATAGATAGATAGATAGATAGATAGATAGATAGATAGATAGATAGATGGATGGAAGACGGACAGACAGACAGACAGACAGACAGACAGACAGACAGACAGACAGACAGATAGATAGATAGATAGATAGATAGATAGATAGATAGATAGATAGATAGATAGATGGATGGAAGACGGACAGACATACATACAGACATACATACAGACAGACAGACAGACAGACAGACAGACAGACAGACAGACAGACAGACAGACAGATAGATAGATAGATAGATAGATAGATAGATAGATAGATAGATAGATAGATAGATGGATTGATGGATGGAAGACAGACAGACAGACAGACAGACAGACAGACAGATAGAAGACATACAGACAGACAGACAGACAGACAGACAGACAGACAGACAGACAGACAGACAGACAGATAGATAGATAGATAGATAGATAGATAGATAGATAGATAGATAGATAGATAGATAGATAGATAGATAGTTTTATTTGTTTAGTGTTTAAACAGTGGATTTTGTCCCAAAGCAGCTTTACAGAATAATAGTTTTTAGTGTATAAGTTTATGAAGGAATTTATAAATTCACTGCTTATAAATTAATACATAATGATTGAACCAGTGGTGACCAGTGAGGAAAATCTCCCTGAGATGGTATACAGAATAAACTTTGAGAGGAACCAGACTGGAAAGAGAATCCATCCTCATCTGGGTGACACCAAATATTCATTCATCACAGTTGTAGAGGTTTAATGTTCAGTTATTCTCAGGGTTCTGTGTGTGTGTGTGTGTGTGTGTGTGTGTGTGTGTGTGTGTGTGTGTGTGTGTGTGTGTGTGTGGTGTGTGTGTGTGTGTGCGCGTGTGTGTGTGTGTCTGAAACCTGTCCTTGTCTTTTATAAATACATGAGGTTCATTGTCTCGTGATCATGCAAAACATGGGCAATTGAGAAAGCTAAACAACAGAATATGTCACAATGCGTAAAGGAACAAAAAAAGAGCAACGCCCTTTACTTAACTTAGGCCAAACAGAATGATCAAAACACACACACACACACACACACACACACACACACACACACACACACACACACACACACACACACATATTTTGCCCTGAGCCCTTACTTTGTCACATGGGAGCATCAAGGTGAGGGAGAGGACATACAACAAAGTACAAGAAGAAAACTAATTATAGTTTAATTTAAAAGATCACAGTAAACAAGAGGATAAATTATTATTATTATTATTATTATTATTATTACTAAATGAAACAATACACTTACTGTATGGCCAAATGTCCTAGATAGATAGATAGATAGATAGATAGATAGATAGATAGATAGATAGATAGATAGATAGATAGATAGATAGATAGATAGATGGATGGATGGATGGATGGATGGATGGATGAAGTTTGCTTGATACTCCTTAAAAAAATTATCATGAAATGCTCTTTACTTTCATTTAACATCACTTACACCTAAATGACGCGATCGTGCCACAAGATAGCGACATTGTGCTCCTTTTAGGTCTAAACCCCCTGCATACAGACGCTTTGTGACGTCATAAGAGCCACATTGAGACTCAGAAAATCAGGAAGTTCTCATGAACCTTGAGTTCAGAATGTCGTGTCAAATCACCATCAACAGTAAACAAATTCGCACTTTGTCTTGACTTTTCACTGAGTTCACTTTATGCAATGGAGCATTTTTACAGTACTGTTAAAAGTTTTATTTAATGTAGGATTTACAAAATAAATATACTTATCTATTAATAATCATAATAATAATAATAATAATAATAACGATCCTGATTGCCAACCTAGAATCCATTGATTAAACCTTAAATTCTTTGAATCAGGTCTATTGAAAGTTCAAGATACTCCAATGTTTTTTTTTTTATTTAAATAACCTTAAATATTATACTTTCACCACTAGTAAATGTGTCCAAAGCATTTCCTTATTTGCTACTGAGCAAATATATGTTACACTGAACACAGAACAATGGGGCCGTGCACCAGAGCCTGTACTTGCACCAGCACAAACCACAGAGTTACTCAAGAGACAGTCTGCAGGACAAAAGAACCCTTCACACTCCCAATAAGCTAAAATAATGCTATTCTTGTCTGCATGCATGCAGCACTGATAAATAACAGATGTGTGGATATGTAGATGGGTTTCTTTTCAGTGTTTCAGCAGTAGCGCAGAACAGGAGCTGAACCGTTTTATGGAACGGAGAAGATGAAGTGGTGCTTTCAGTGTTAAGAATGAGATCATGTGACGTTTAAGCAATTACGAGCAAAGAACTCACGAAACTGTCGAATGTGGTAAGTAGAGAGACAACCTGAGATGTGGCAAGTGTAAATCAAATAGAGTCAAATAAATAAAAACAGTGAAATAAATCCCAAAATGATATATTTCATTTAATCGCTAAAGCACTAGGTCGTCTATGAAGCATTAGTGATTAATGGGTTACTGATCGGAAGGTCACGGGTTCAAGACCCATTATTGCCGAACTGCCACTTTTAAGGGCCCTTCAGCAAAGCCCTTAAACCCTTTTGTGCTTCAGGGTGCTGTAACATGGCTGAGCCTATGCTCTGACCCCAGCTTCTTACATTTATATATAAATATATAAATAAATGTAAAATAATTGTATATATATATATATATATATATATATATATATATATATATATATATATATATATATATATATATATATATATATATATAGCCTAGGTCTCCAGACCTAAACCCAATAGAGAATCTTTGGAGGGAGCTCAAACTCCGTGTTTCTCAGCGACAGGCCAGAAACCTGACTGATCTAGAGAAGATCTGTGTGGAGGAGTGGGCTAAAATCCCTCCTGCAGTGTGTGCAAACCTGGTGAAAAACTACAGGAAACGTTTGACCTCTGTAATTGCAAACAAAGGCTCCTGTACCAAATATTAACATTGACTTTCTCAGGTGTTCAAATACTTATTTGCAGCTGTATCATACAAATAAATAGTTAAAAAATCATACATTGTGATTTCTGGATTTTTTTTTTAGATTATGTCTCTCACAGTGGACATGCACCTACGATGACAATTTCAGACCCCTCCATGATTTCTAAGTGGGAGATCTTGCAAAATAGCAGGGTGTTCAAATAATTATTTTCCTCACTGTATATATATATATATATATATAATTATTATTAATATTAATTATATTTATTATTTTTTGTTTACTTTGTTTATTCCTGGTTTATCGACATCAAGCGACGATTATTCTGACTTCTCTTTCATTCTAAATCATCTTCAGATACACATTAAATACATTTCATAGTTTTAATATTGATCACTGTACACCTTGATGTTAATTAAGCAGTAAAACAGTACAAATCACAATCACACGCTACTTTATTTTTATAGGAAAACACAGTTATTATAATATATTACATTATAGTTAGATTTGATGTTGTGGAACATTTAAGATAAGAAAGTTTGTTTGTAGCTGTAAACAGTCATTTCCTCGACAGTGATTTGTTTCGTGCTTCGATTTTAGTAAATATGAATTATTTGGGGGAAGATTTTATTGTTTTAATTATAATTTTTTACTGAAGGCTAAAATTGAGACTGATAAAATTCTAAAAATATCATCATTTTGTCTATAATTAACATCTAAAGCAAGTGAGATGTTACAGGTTTTTGTGTGTGATTGGCAGGAAGTTTGTAGAGATGTGCCAGAGCAGTAATGGACCACAGTCAATTCTTCACTCTTCTAGATGAAAAATAAGAAATAATAATCTCTGGTGAAGACCAAATCCAGTCGAGTCGTCAAGTATTTGCATTTACATTCGCACTCTAGTAATGTTGGGTTCTGTAGCAGGGCTTCTACAAGCCACCATACAGACTGATTTTTGCCAAAGAGATGGTCTCGTAATAGTCTTTATGGCCTTTTTCATAAATGACAAAAATGTGTTTCTTGTCATCTTTGACAGATGTTAAACAAGAATAACCGCTTGGACCTGGCCAGATCTGAAATGTTTTCTTCTCCCACGAGTTGCCATTAGACAGAGACCAGCGCAGAGTCAGATTCACCCCTGAAGAACAGAAACAACAGGAAAACATCAGAAAATAATGTTTCTCTCTGAAAGCGTCCATTCTCTCGTTATATACACCGAACATTGACATGATAACATTATGACTGGTGAAGTGAAAAACACTGATTATCTCTTCATCATGGCATCTGTTAGTGAGTGGGATTTATTAGGCAGCAAGTGAAGATTTTGTATTCAAAGTTGACGTGTTAGCAGCAGGAAAAATGCACGAGAGTATGGAATTGAGCGAGTTTGACAAATTGTGACGTCAAGACGACTGGGTCTTGGACAGGTATAGAACAGTTCTATGGCAGACATGGAACTGTCCTATAACTGTCCAAGACCCAGTCGTCTAGACGTCACAATTTGACATTTAATACCCTTTTCACTCACTTCTCTGGGAGTTGGCCGGGTTGCTGAAGTACAGCAGTCCATCCTTTTGCAGAGCTCCAGCCGCCACCACAGGATCCACCAGAACGTGGTCAAACTTCAGCTCTTCCACAGGCAGAGTTTCTCCTCCGTCCAGGCTCCGTACCACCATCCTGCAGTGGCAGTGGTATCTGTTCTGGTTCCGTACATTAATCACGATGTTGCCGTCCTGCAGCTCCACCAGCTAGTGATGAGACCAACATCAGAGTGAGAGAATAACGTACATACAAGTACCATACATGAACTTAGCCAGGCACATTTTTCAAGGCAAAATAACACGTTTAGAGAGAAGTACTGTCTGCCCTATTATACATTCATAAGCTTACAAATGCTCGTGATTGGTTAGTGCATCTCCAGTTATTGGAGTTTGCCCCTCCCACCTAAAAAAAACATGGCCGAATGTTGTTCATGTATAGCTGTGATTTAGTTGTAAGGATTCAAACTCATCCCATTAAAAATAGAAATGCTTTTTTGGTTGCTGTGTGGGAGCCCCAGTCGTAGCCCAGCTTTAGAGAAATCACGAAATCGTTCGCTAATGTGCGAGAAACAGCTCCCGAAGAAGATCAGAAAGACAGGAATGAGGAAGCGATACTCAAAAGGGGGAACTTATCATCCAACAAACCATGACTTAATCAGGGGTTGAATAAAATGATGGTCATTTATCTATGACAATGATTCAAATGTTTACTTCCAAACAAGAAATTTGAGTAAATTATTTGAGTAAATGCACTTCAAATTTGATTTAAGTAATCAAGTCATTAAGTTGCTTTTTAGTTTTACAGACAAAGATATAAGCAACTTTTACATTCTAGTCAACTACACTGAATCATAAATGTATATACCTTTCTACATACTATTACATTTTGCACCTCTGTTGAACGTGTCATTAAGACTTGACTCTTTCCTACACGCATCTGTTGTCTGTGAGCGACTTTTTGACTCTGCTGGCTTCATTTTCAGTCCAAAAAAAGCTGAATTCCCAAAAAACAGCTTTTGTTGAATAAAAACTTCACTTTAAGCTCTAAATATTCGGTTTTCCTTTATCTACAATAATTTACTTACATTTTATTTATCCACTGAATACTAATATTTCTTCTACTTTGTGACATGATACGGTAATTGTATTTGTTAATTAACTTTTTTTAAAAGATTGCTTTACTAGGTTGTATTTTTTTGACCCACGTGTTTGATCTGAAGCGTGTTGAAGTCGAGTTGATGGTTAACGCCGTGTCGAGGTGTACAATTCGATTTGTATTTTAGGAAATGAAACCTCACAAAGCCCAGTTTTGGGCTTTTTCTAGGAGAATTATTGCATCCTTGAGTCCAATACGAGTCAAATACTCAAATGCTGTTCGAATCAGATAGAAGACTTTCTCATATCATTTTGAAATTGGTGACTTGTAATGGAGTTTAACTCAACTATGATTTACAGATGCACTTTATATCTCTGGACAAATATCATATGTTCGTACCTGACACTCATCAGGGTTGAAGTCTTCTTTCTGTTTGGGCTGGTTATAAGGAATGCTCTTCAGAGAGCCTCCGTTCCTCCAGGTGCGCCCGTGATCATCACTCAGGATACAGAAAACCCCGTCTCCCTCGATGGTGCCGTGACCGCACACCACCAAACGCCCCTTCGCAGGAGGATAATGCTTCTGTTAGTGTAAAAAAAAAAAGAGATTTTTCATTGCAATAAGAATGACTGACACGAAATTGCCCAAAAGCAAGACCTAGAGATGGTACCTGAATGCCAAATCCTGGTCCTGGGATGAAGCTCTTGACCCCAAGTTGGACAGAGAGATTTCGAGGAGCGCTCCAAGTCACACCATCATCCAGACTTTCTATTAACATGGTGCTCGAAGGGCTGCATTTATAGCGGTAGAAGCACAAAGAATAGATCAACATCAGGGATCCTGTTTCTTCATCCACAACAACAGAGCCTAAGTTTGAGCCATCAGTGTGAAACCCATCATCCACTATAAAGGAAGTTGGAGACCATGTAGCTCCTAAAGCAGAAGAGACTATTAACACAGGACGGTGACTCTGTATTTGTGAGAGAGGCTACACTGGATAACACACCTTTATCTGTTGAGCGCCGCATGGCTATAAATTTGGCCTCCATGTCAGTTGAGGATGTCTTTCGAGCCTCTGCAAACGCCACCAGATGTCCACGCGGGGTGAAGCTGAGAAGGGGAATCCGGTATGTGTGCACGTTCCCGGCTCCGCCGCCCACCCACAGCAACTGCTCCTCAGTAATAATAGGATTGAGCTGATAGAGATAATAGAAAGTGAGATCTTTTACATGCACCTGTTTCAACAAACAAGCCCATTTTTTTGTGCAGTTTTTGGCAACACGAACCCGAATTCATAAAATTCTGTATTTTTTTTTACTTGATGCTTTCAGATATGAAATCAGTTTATTTCTCTTGATCTGACTAAAACGTAAGATTCTTTGGCTATTTTACAACAGAGCTGGTTTCGAGTTGGTTGCTTAGTGGCATTGGACTTTGGATCCAAAGGTCATGAGTTCAAATTCCAGCCACACCATGCTGCCACTCCTGGGCCCCTGAGCAAGGCCCCTAACCCGATAGCTGAACAACAAAGCAGAAAGAGAGAAAAGCGCATGTTGTGCTTTCAGACAAAGATTGCGAATGTAGGCAAAACTCTATGGTACCTCCAGTGTGCTCTTAATGGGGATAAAGAACTTCAGGCTGTAGCCTTGGTTAAACATGCTTAATTTCTTACTGTAATTTCTTACATGCGTAACGGTAATATAATATGAACAAAATTAAACAGCTGTCGTGAGATTTCGATTCGTAAGTCATTTTTAATGGTGGATCTTGTATAATATTTCAGTGTCTCAGTGTTTAATTCTGATCAGAAGGTTGTGAGATCAAATTCAAATGCTGGGCCCTTGAGCAAGGCCCTTAACTACTCATTTGAATGAATGAGTTAATTATAAGTCGCTCTGGATAAAGGCGTCTGAAAAATACTGTAAATATAAATAGAATTTGAAAGGGGACATAAACTAACAATATAAAACAATTGATTTTCACCCAATCTGGCAACCCTGCAA
Organism: Silurus aristotelis; assembly: GCF_946808225.1. NCBI lineage: Eukaryota > Metazoa > Chordata > Actinopteri > Siluriformes > Siluridae > Silurus > Silurus aristotelis. The sequence goes on from NC_139579.1 coordinate 4,144,409, forward strand.
TCCAACCCATATTTGAACACAGGAATTTTTTTACAATCATTATTGTCCCCTAGCCACTCTTAGTGCCGGTCCCAAGCCCGGATAAATTGGGGAGGGTTGCGTTAGGAAGGGCATCCAGCGTAAAACATGTGCCAAATCAAACGTGCGGAGGATCCGCTGTGGCGACCCCTAACGGGAGAAGCCGAAAAGAAACTTTTTTTATTGTCAAATGTATCTGAATAATACCATCATGCAAACCAGGTGCTTTTCCTGCTACAGGAATTTACATGCTGACCACCTGACACAACACACACACTAATCACCTGACAACAACAATAGATTGTATAAAGAACAGTGAAAATGACAGGAAATAAAAGTTGTAAATAAATGTATATTCTACCTTGGCATCTTTTGAGATGGCATAACGACCACAACAAATCCAACACAAACACCAAATGGAGAGCTTCATATCTGAAAACGTGACTGAATAATTCAGCAGGAACTCAGAAACACACCATGTCTGAAAACCTAGAACTTGTTTGACAACCAGCACACAACTTGACACACCCAAAAACACCTGACATGCAGTGAAAGTTCCGTGCCACTAGGGGCGCTGTAACACCCACATCCACACAGTAAAGCTGTCCCAGATTAGCAGTAAAGTAACTGGACAGACTAAAGTACTAATTTGACACAAGAAGTCGACCGATAGTGGATTTCACCACTAGGTTGGATTGTTCTTGCAGATAACTGATTAATCAATTAATATATTTTTTTAAATGGACACTGGACACTGGAACACTCCATGTAAAATAGTAACAAACAAACAAACAAACAAAAAAAAAAAAAACTACTGAATCATGAAAATGTTTTAAATAAAATACATAATTAATAATTATGTATCAACACCAGCTTCTCCATGCCAGAGCCTTTAAACACTCAAGGAGGTCCAATGTCCAAAACTCCACACATGTATTGGGATCCAATTGGCACTGGTACGTCTCTAGATGGTTCGGGATGTTTGCAAGTTCGGCATCTACTTCTTTTAAGGTCCAAATCTTCAGGTGTACAATATAATTAGAAATTTAGGTAAACAGAACCTCACAAATCAACAGTTTTTTTTCACTTTTTACTAACATGTCTTTGTGTTGTTATAAGCTAGTGCAACTTTGAGCCAATGTTCAATGAGTCAAATACTCAAGTACTGATTAGATCAGATACTCTAAGACTTTAAATCAGGACATATTGGAATTGGTGACTGTTGGAATTGGTGACTTGTACAGGTACTACTGTACAATTTAATGACTGCCGTGTTTGTTGGTTTGAGCAGCACAGAACGTTCAAGAATGTTATGCACATATCCGAACATATCTCCGTATGCTTTTATTATTTAATATGTTGTACAAGCAAAATTTTTTTGTACTTCGGTCTGAAAGCATCACTGGTAATTTTTCACACCTAATAATGTAATGCACTTAAAAACAGTGGCACAAAAGTTCATAGAAAACGGTCTTTATTTACTACTACTAGCATTACAGCCCTGAGTCTCCTTCACAAAAAAACCTTACCTCGAAAAATATAAGATTGAATGATTTGTACTTCTTTTGCAATCATGTGTAAATCCCTCAAACATATTCTTGCAAAAACCCTGCAAGTGTGTACACAATATACTATACGTGAAAACAATTTCAAGACGATCAGGACAATCTATTCATTCGTTTAAGAAACATTCAAACAAGTAAATCATGAGAAACGTCCTAAACGAGCTCACGCTATCAATCTGCAAAATTCGATATCAATTCAAACACATTTACGAGTAAAGAAAAATGTATTTCGTAGGTTTAATGTTGAATAGAAATGCACATCTGACAGAAGAACTACGTGGCACCATCGTAGAGGATTCCTCCAAGACCTTGGAGATGTCTTCATATCCTGTCTATATGTTTGTACTGAGTTCCTCCCAATTCCAAAACACAGGGATGCCAAATCTTTTTCATATTAGGTTGTTTCTAATACATTACACACACACACACACACACACACACACACACACACACACACACACACACACACACACACACACACACACACACACACACACACACACACACACACACAGGATAGCTACTGTGGAGAGCTTAGTGGTTAAGGTGTTGGAATTTGCATCAGAAGGTTGCGAACAAGGCATTGAACCCTTCATTTACTCAAGAGTATAAATCGATAAATATAAAATCGTCCATAATTATAAATGTTGCGAACACACACCTTTGTATATCCAGGTCATAATGTGTAAAAATTGAATCTTTTGTAACGTACGGTACATTTAGCTATTCATTCTAAAAGACACCTGGGTTGATGAACATCTTGCGACAGTTTAAATCCATTCCAGCGACGTTCACATGCTCAGATAATGTCGCATGATCGCCGTACGATACAAAATGTGCTGTTCGGACGTTTTCTTCATCCCTTGGTGCTTGTGAGATGAAACCCCGGGTGCAGAAAGGTGTCAAAGTTCCTAGTTGTAGATGATCTCGAGGTGAACATTAGGTTTAAAAACTAATCAATATTGATCAATCATGATAAATCTATAAACCTCCTGTGGCTTTAAATCTTCGCTTCAGATCTTTGCAAATTCAGATCACAATTGCCACCTTTCCGGCATGAAAGTCATGCGACGTTTAACAAATACAGTCCCGTCTGTTTCCCTTTTGCTTTCCCAGAGCACGCTGACCCTCTACCTGCCGCCGTATAGTTGGATTTTGGCCACGGAGATGGTCTCGACGCAATTGTTGTGGCCCTTCTCATAGATGATGTAGATGTACTTCTTGTCTTCGACGGCGTTCCCGATGAGAGAGGTCATGGAGGAGTAGCAGCTCGGCCCGGCCCAGATCTGCACCGAATCGTTTTCCCACGTCGTCCCGTTCGTTAAAGACCAACGGAGAGTCAAGTTTACTCCTGGAACAGACATATGACACATTAGATTGCAGTAATGCTTCCATTCACTTGAATAGACAGATGCAGAAACCTGTATTAAAACACAGCATGGCTGAATTCTTGATTCTCTTTGGTCAGGACTTTTTTCTAACAGCAGACAGGAGCCAATAAATAACCATATTAGTTCTATTAAAACCTCCAGGTCTATAAATATGCATGATATGCAAATTTATTACAAAATGTCCCGATGTCACACCCCTTCCCCGTTTCCTTAGTAACGAATCAGGGTTTAGATCTTTGTTTTAGCGTCTAGCTAGAATGCATTTCCAAGTCATTGTTTCTGCACCAGGTTCTGCCCTGGACTAAGGAGAAACTCACTGCTCTGGGAGTTGGCTGGGTTGCTAAAGAACAGCACATTGTCCTTCTGCAGAGCTCCAGCCGCCACCACGGGATCCACCAGCGTCTGGTCGAACCTCAGCTCCTCTATAGGCAGAGTTTCTCCTCCGTCCAGACTCCGCACCACCATCCTGCAGTGGCAGTGGTAGTTGTTCTGGTTCCGTATGTTGATCATGATGCTGCCGTCCTGCAGCTCCACCGGCTGGAGGTGAGAACAACAAAAACATCAGAGTGAACTGTCGGTGCTGCGACATGATTGGCTGAGTAAATAATTTGCATGAAGGTGCAGGTTTTTAAACCCATGTTCTAATACGCCACTAAATATCCCAAACTTTCTTCCCTTCCGTGTTCATACCTGACACTCATCAGGGTTAAAGTCCTGGCTCAGTTTGGGCTGGTTATAAGGAATGCTCTTTAGAGAGCCTCCGTTTCTCCATGTGCGCCCGTGATCGTCACTCAGGATACAGAAAACCCCGTCGCCCTCGATGGTGCCGTGACCGCACACCACCAAACGGCCTGCTGCTGGACTCAAGCGTTTCTGTAGAAACACATTGTAAAGATGATCCATGTGATATAAACCTGGCCTCTGGTCCTGCCAATCAAGCTGAAGGTGGTGTGGCTTTGGTGCAATCAGTCAAATTAAAGACGAAGTGTCCAAGAAAGCATATACTCCTCAGAATCTTTCATACATCATATCATGCATTGTATCATTTTGCTGAAGGAAACTAATTTTTTCAGTGATCTTTGTAGGAGTTTGAGTTACACGTTAAAAGTGAACCCTAGAAATCGAACACAAAATGAAGGCCAGGATTCCCACCTGAATGCCAAATCCCGGCCCAGGTGCAAAGCTCTTCACCCCGAGCTGGACAGAGAGATTGCGAGGAGTGCTCCAGGAGAGACCATCATCCAGACTCTCCACTAACATGGTGCTGGATGGGCTGCACTGGTACTGGTGAAAGCACAGAGTGTAGATCAGCATCACAGAGTCTGTTTGCTGATCCACTACAACTGAGCCAAGATTCAAGCCATCCGCCAGACTGCCATCATCCACTATGAAGGAGGTTGGAGACCAGGTAGCTCCTTGGTATTGTAAAAAAAATTGAGAAGGAACTTGTTTATTCGTTCGTATTTTTTTATAGCAGATTGTACAGATGACCATGAGTATTTAAATCACCCCTATTTTCAGAGCGTTTCATCGCGATGAACTTTGCGCCAATGTCGCTCCACGAGGTTTTTCTGGCCTCGGTGAAGGCCAGCAGGCTGCCTCGAGGCGTGAACGTCAGCAAAGGGATGCGATACGTGCTCACTTCTCCCGGTCCTTCGCTCACCCACAGCAACTGCTCATCATAAATCAGTGGCTTGATCCGCATCTGTGAACAGAATAAAGAGCAATGAACGAGTGAACTGAAAAAAAGACATGACTCAGCGGTTTCACACACAACAAAATAACCAGAGATTACAGTCGGTTATAAAACTTGAAATTGATCCTCGAAAGGGCCTATAAGATTTATATCCAGCATAAAAGCTCATGTGATGAGCAGTGACCAGGGTAAAATATCACCAGGGTCAATTTATTCCCCAAAAAAACGTAGTGCAAAAGTTTGTACACCCACCAAAGGATGGAAAAGGCATTCTGAGATATTAATCATGAAATGTGCCTGCCTCATTATATAAATATGTATTTAATAACAATGTATTAGCCACAACCCTTCAACCTCTACAAAACTAGTCATAAATTTATCAGATTCTCTAGATTTAATTTCAAATTCTGTGGTAAGTAAAATATTTTTAGATTTTTTCCCCCCAAACTTTGGATGATCTAGAAACAACCCAAAACGCTAATTTTGGTGAATGCAGTCAGATTATGACTCAAAATCTCATGAGTTCATGATGACTAATATCTTAAAAAAAATAAATAAATAAATAGGCCTTAGGAGGCAAAAACAACCCCAAAGAATCACTGATCAACCACCCTAAATGTTGGGATAAGTGTATTTTCTGCAAAACTCTCCTGATTTTTATGACTAATGTGACAAAGGCACGATGTTTCCATGCAAGCAGTAAATTTCCACCGAGAGAGCTGGTGTCAAGTTCTGCTTGTTTTTGTTTCCACCGATCCGAAAAAGTATCTCCAAAGATCTAGACCTTTATAACCACTGACAGGTGAAGTGAAAAACACTGATTATCTCGTCTTCATGGCACCTGTTAGCGGGTGGGATTTATTAGGCAGCAAGTGAACATTTTGTATTCAAAGTTGACGTGTTAGAAGCAGGAAAAATGGGCGAGTGTATGGAATTGAGCGAGTTTGACAAATTGTGACATCTAGACGACTGGGTATCTCCAAACTGCAGCTCTTGTGGGATTTTCCTGGTCTGCAGTGGTCAGTTTCTATCAAAAGTGCGCCAAAGAAGGAACAGTGGTGAACCGGCGACAGGGTCGTGTTCAGCCGAGGCTCATTAATGCACGTGGGGAGCGAGTGGTCCGATCCAACAGACGAGCTCCTGTAGCTCAAACTGCAGAAGAAGTTCATGCTGTTAAAGGTCAACAGGTCAGAACTGTTTTAGCAGCAAAAGGGGACCAACACAATATTAGTCAGGTGGTTAATATGTTATGCCTGATCAGTGTATCGTGTGTGAGACCCCCTACATGATATACGATCAGGAAAACATTGTTTATTGAATGTTTCATCACGGTGGTGTAGTGAATACTTTCTAAATCTCTGGTTCAATCCTGAGCTCGGACTTCTATCTGTGTGGAATTTTATCTTCTCTAGATAACTGTCTGGAATTTCTCCAGGTTCTCCAATCCAAAAACACGCCATGCAAAACCTTTGCTCAATCAGTGTCCCCAAACTATGATGCATGACGCCCCATATTGCATGGCATCTTATCTATTCCTGAATCACACTTTTTAATCTTTCTGGTACAGACTCTGGATCCTCCTCCATCACCAAAAATCATACTAATCAGGATAAACCAGTTTCTAAAAAAAAATAAAAATACTGAAGACTGAAAGCATCCCTGTTAACTTATATTATTGTTGTTACTAAAACAGAATGGCTTTTAGATAATAAACCTTAAATATATCTAGTTACACCTTAATTCTGTCCACAGATGTAACAAGACACCAATCTCTTAAATGCATTGTTGCACATTTTAGTCATCAAAATCAAATCTTTCACAATTTACGGTCTCATTCATGCCCTTCGTGCCTTCGGGTGTTTCCGTAAAATCGACGGAAAATGCCGAATCTCGCTACACACATGTAATACGATTTATAGTTCATATCGGTTGCTGTAAAAGTGCCAACTTTAGATTAGTACAATATTTTAGCAGTAGATCAAGACTATACATATATATGTGTGTCTACAATGCTTAATTATACTTTTAATTATTATAATAAGGCACATGTTGTTTTTTTACCTCTGATTGCAGGGCAGAAGCCTGCAGGAACATCCAAATCAAACCCAGGTACGGAAATAAACCCATACTGATGGTCTTCTTTGGTTCTTGGAAGTTCTTTGTATGGATATCTGAAGATCCACAGACGTTCTCACTACACACACACTATAAAGACGACCATCGCTTCTTCAAACGTTATTCCGGAACCTCGCATATGATGTTTATGACATAGCGCCGCCTGTCACGTGACAGCTTTGCTGGTGACTTGATGAGAGTCATGGATGCGCAAAGAAAGCGCATCCATGAAAGCGCTTTTTTTTTTTTTTTTTTTTTACAAAAAATATATTTGTAATAGTTCGCTAATACGATCATGTTATTAATTAGACATTATATTTACACTACATCTCCTGCATATCCAGTTACAGGAGTAACAGTTCCTTCCAACAACTATACTTGTATTAAAGTAGACTAAACTCTAAAATTAAAAGTGCTCCCTTTACATTTTCACTTGAGTATTAAAAAAAAATCTATCCAAAGTACTACGATTTATTATGCCTATAATGTTCCTGTTATTCTTTTTGTCACAAGACTGCTTAATAAACTGTTTATGTGAACTCTAATGTTGCTCTCAGAACACCGGTCTATAAATACAATGATATTAATAAGTCAAACACTGATTGATATCTGTTCTAATTATACTTTATTTATAAAATCTTTTTTTTTTTTATCGCGCAAATGAGGCCCAAGGGTGTTGTGACGAGTTCAAGTCTGGAGTTTCTTCCATTACTTCTCTCAAAATGTCCATCTTGGTGTTGAACTGACGCTGAACTGTATGTTGGTGTTAATAAGATACCACGCTTTACACTGATTGGTGGTTTGCTGCGAGATTGACCAGTTACGTTTTTATTCGCTTATAAATAAAGAGTACTGATTTCACAAAACCTTGTTGAGTCAAAATTAACATATATGACTTTGAAATGTAGTGAAGTAAAACGTAAACGCCCCAAACGTAAATTTTTCAGTAAAGTACAGATATGCCTTGGGTGGTTCCATAAAATTCCAGAGTAAGAACAGGAGCTTTGAGGATGGATTTGGACTGTAGTTAATGTCAACAGACTGTTACATTGACTCAGGACTACAGTTTGCTTCTGATCATTATCACTGTACCCCGCAACATCGTTTATCTGCAATAAATGGACATTGGGTGCAACCCAGATGAGGATGGGTTTCCTCTTGAGTCTGGTTCCTCTCAAGGTTTCTTCCTTATGCTATCTCGGGGAGTTTTTCCTTGCCACAGTCACCATCGGCTCGCTCATCAGGTACAAACTTACACTTATAAAGAACCTATTCACTTTTACTCACCAAATTATCTGTGTAAAGCTGCTTTAAGACAATGTTCATTGTTAAAAGCGCTATACAAATAAAAATGAATTGAATATGCAAAAAAGCTACTTAAGTACAGCAACGAATTACATCTTACTTGGTTACTGTCCACCACTGCTCATCCATTGTGATCTCATTATTCATCTGATCCTTAATAGTCATTGAATAGTCATAAAATAGTCATAATAGTCATAAAAGCTTTTCAGCATTAGATGCATGCTTATTTTCTATATATAAAAACATCATAAATCCAGACTTTCTTGTGCCTTTACAAAATCATGCACAATTTAACGATTTCTCAAAAGTCTGTGGACATCCGATCAATCACATCTTTAAGCGACTCATTGCAGATTTATCCCATAATCTCTACAATCCGGGGAAAGCTTGTTCGAGCGAGTAATCGTTCACCTCCTTAGTGAGACCAGACGCTGATGCCAAATGAGAAGGTCTCATTCCAAAGGTGTTCACTAGGGTTGAGATCGGGGCTCTGTGCAGGGTTCAGCTCCTGTAGTTCCAGTGAACTTTGCTGCAACAGTTAAGGGGGGACCCACATACTGTATAGCTCTGAGGGTTGGGTGTCTACAAAAACTTTTTGCCCCTGGAGTGTGTATGAGTATGCGATGTAGAAGTGGTTCATTTAAAACTAGAAAAAGGTTCAAATATACAGGACAGGTGTTGGGTGAAACTGCAGGATAGCAGACATAAAGAACACAGTTTAATGCAGGTATTTTTTTATATATAACGTTTCATAGGATATCTGTTGCTTTTATTCAGTCAAAACAAGGTGCTTAAATGTTGGCAAAGTTCGATGCAGGTATAAAGTCCAAAACAGATAAATATGGCAGCTTGGGGAACCTTTCTAACCAGGCCTTCGTGAATGCATCAGAAATTATTTCAGCGTCGGCGTAAACAGAGATCAGTGGAGTGAAGAGACACGAAGACGAGGTTTGTGGTAAAAAAAAAAAAGCTGTCAATGATTTTCACCTCAATGGATGTGGATAATGCTGAAAACTAATTTTCCCAACTTGTAACACCCCCAAAAATTGCTTTTATTCTATATAGGACAATGCATGAGATCTTTGAGTTAAGTTGGAGAGTTGTACAAAAATAAAATAAAAGTATAGACATCTGTTTATAATTATATTTAGTCTAAATATGATTTTGGGAAAGGTTTTCCCACGTGTAGACACACAAAAAATGCATCTCACCTTTCTTAATAATGCTTTGAAGATTCAATAATGTGTTTGCTGATTGGCAGAGAATATAATCAGTGCACACATGCACAATTCATGAAATGTATACAGTATATTTATGTGAAACAAGATCTGGTATTTTGAACATTTGGTGATCTGTACCTCAAGATGGCAGCAGAGAGACTTATTCATTATGAAGTAACATGCAACTATGAGTTATCACTTCATCAGGCATGCCATCGGTCATTGTGTTGAGGAAAATCATTACTTTATTACTGACTGTAGCACATTTGCTATCAATCAGTGTGAATGGCCAACTGATATTACAATAGTCTTGTGGTGAGCTCCTTCCTTTAATAGAACTTGAGCATGTCGAGATACAGCCGAGGGGCTGAAACTACTACAGCGGAAATAGGCAAATGATTTCCTTTGTGAGTTGTGGTTAGATGTAGCGACAAAGTAGATTTCAATGGAAACCCCCAAAGCGAAGTATGACTGGAGTGACTTTAAACACACTGCCAATGATTCAAAAGCACAGGATCACCAACCCAAAGGTGATAAGAAGTTGTAGGTTTAATTGAACGAATTTAAATCACAGAGAAAGGTCGCTTTCTTGATCCTTAAATCTCCTCTGTCAAGAATCCCAGCAGCTCTTTTATTTTATTCGAGTATAATCAGGATTGCGAGTCGTATGCCACGCCGAGAAGTGCTTGGAATTCCTCGGGTCATGTGAGTCGAGTCACGAGCTCCGGCGTGAAGGAGAAGAGGAAAGAAAGCCCTGTGATAAAGCAAAAGCACAATCAAAGGGGGAGGGCTGCTGCTAAGGTGTCTCTGGAAACACGAAGGAGGAAGTGATGCCAGAGCTAGAGTGGTGATCGAAGGAGAGTGACAGAGAATGGATATGCAGAGCGTGTAAAGAAAGCATGAAGACAATCAGGACCATAAGGAAAGAGCAAAAAATAGAAGAAGATAAGAACCTGACAGAGGAGTAGGAGGAGCTGGCTAAGAGAAATACTGGAAGTCAGAACATGTGTGGCTGAAAGATGAAACAGTGAAAAGACTAATCTGCATCACACCATCAACGTGAAAGAGAGAGACACACAGACAGACAGAGAGAAAGAGAGAGAAAGAGATAGAAAGATGGTACGATGCAACATTTTGTTTACTGGGGTTTTCTGTTGTTCTCTATTTCTGGTGCTATGTTTCTCATTCACAGATCAGGAGGTGTTAGAGAGCAGCGAGCGGTGGGCATATGGTACCGTGCTGACTGCTTCTTCTGCAGTGCAGTAAGTTCCAGGCTTAATCACTGAACTCTTTTTCTTTCAAATAGGAAACATACATGCATCTTAGAGTTGGCTGAATATTTCTGTATAAACAGCAATAGATTTTATAAATGGAGCAAAGATTATGAGATGTTCATTCGGGTAAAAAAAAAAAAAAAGCTGTTCTAAAGAAGATAGAGTTCACTGAGGAATCTCTCATTTTGATGAGAACTTTTTTCACGAAACTATGAAAGAAGAAGTGCTCCAAGCCGATATTTCCTGTTTCAGTTTGTTTTGACCACTTTTTTGCAAATTTTGCAAAATCCAGCAAAAAAAAACAAAGAAAAGTTTAGGATTTCCACAAATGGGTTCATCTGAGACTCGACCCTACTAACAAGACATTTCTCAAAACAGAATATACCTGCAGGTTTATTCAGCATGTGAGTTCATTATGCATTATGTTGTGGAATCTCCAGTGAACATGTGAATGATGTGAGCAAGAGAAAGAAGGAACAGCTTTGTCTGCCTGGAAGTAAAAAATTCAGCTGAAAGGTTACTGATTTTTATATGATCCGTGTGTGATTTAGTGGGATCGCAATGCTCGAATGCTTCTGCTTTTGTTTTCTTTTTAAAATTTTTTTATTTTAAATCCCAAATATATACATGTACTTACACACATACTTATACATGTGTATATCAGAAAGGTTATTTATCTTATATATACATTTTCTTAGCATGGCAGACGGGACCGGACAGTGCAACAGAGGCAGGTGTGATCCTGAATCTGGGATCTCATCGGAAAACCCCCGAGTCCACAGAACAAACAGCAGAAGGTCCCAATGGACAAATGGTACGTTTGAGCAACATGAAATTTCCCTCACGGGGATTTCTCAATTCTGAAATGAAGCATGTGTGAAGCAAACGTTTGTATAACTTGATAGTTTTCCAATTTCTAGCTTTCACATTATACTTACAGACCAGGTTTTTTCATGTCTGGACAAGACCAAATTTTTGAGAGGTTAATAGATAGATAAACAGACAGACAGACAGACAGACAGACAGACAGACAGACAGACAGACAGACAGACAGACAGACAGACAGATAGATAGATAGATAGATAGATAGATAGATAGATAGATAGATAGATAGATAGATAGATAGATAGATAGACAAGGACAGACAGACAGACAGACAGACAGACAGACAGACAGACAGACAGACAGACAGACAGACAGACAGACAAGGACAGACAGAGAGACAGACAGACAGATAGACAAGGACAGACAGACAGACAGACAGACAGACAGACAGACAGACAGACAAGGACAGACAAGGACAGACAGACAGACATATAGATAGATAGATAGATAGACAGATAGATAGATAGATAGATAGATAGATAGATAGATAGATAGATAGATAGATAGATAGATAGATAGATAGATAGATAGATAGATAGATAGATAGATAAGGACAGACAGACAGACAGACAGACAGACAGACAGACAGACAGACAGACAAGGACAGACAGAGAGACAGACAGACAGATAGACAAGGACAGACAGACAGACAGACAGACAGACAGACAGACAGACAAGGACAGACAAGGACAGACAGACAGACATATAGATAGATAGATAGATAGATAGATAGATAGATAGATAGATAGATAGATAGATAGATAGATAGATAGATAGATAGATAGATAGATAGATAGATAGATAGATAGATAGACAAGGACAGACAGACAGACAGACAGACAGACAGACAGACAGACAAGGACAGACAGAGAGACAGACAGACAGATAGACAAGGACAGACAGACAGACAGACAGACAGACAGACAGACAGACAGACAGACAGACAGACAGACAAGGACAGACAAGGACAGACAGACAGACAGACATATAGATAGATAGATAGATAGATAGATAGATAGATAGATAGATAGATAGATAGATAGATAGATAGATAGATAGATAGATAGATAGATAGATAGATAGATACTTTATTCATCCCAATGGGAAATTTACATTCAATGCAGTAGTTGCAAACACAAGCATCACAGGACAATAAATCTAGATAATTTAGTATCATACGTGCTGTTATAGGGTGGTCTGATGCAGCCGCAAGTGATGGAGATTTATTTTTCTATTCATTTCATACCACAGCAGTATTTTACTGATCATGTCTTACAACATACCATAATACTATATAGTTACACTAACTAACAATATCATTAAAACCACTGACAGGTGAAGTAAATATCATTGATTATGTCATTACAATGTCATATTAGACAGCAGTTGAATAGTTCTGGAAGTGAATATGCCGGATAAAGTACAAATGGGCGAGCATGGGTAAAGATCTGTGACAAGGAACAAATTGGGATGGCTAGACGACTGGGTCAGAGCATCTCCAAAACGGGATGTCTTGTATGGGGTTCTTGGGATGTAGTAATTAGATTACCAGAAGTGCATCAAAAAAGGGTGATTGCTGAACCAGCGAGATTCATGGGCACCCTGGGCTCACTAATGCATGCGAGCAGTGAAAACAAGTTTGTTTGGTCGTATCCCATAGAAGAGCTGAAAACGTTTATTCTGGATGGTGTCTGAAGATACAGTGTATCATGGCTTGCTCCTTATAAGGCTGCATAGTAGCAAATCATTCAGTGTGCCCATGCTGACCCCTGTCCACCAACAAAAGTTCCTATAATGGGCACATGAGCATAATAACTAGGCCATGGTGCGATAGAGAAAAGCGACCCGGTCTGATGCCATTTTATTTTAGTCGGCAAAAGGTATTCCCTAATTATACTCCCTGTGGCCTCTTCAGCCGGGTAATGCTGCAACATTTGTTCAGGAACAGTTTGTAGAACTTGATCATGTTGACTCTGACTACATTCCCCAGCTAACTATCAGATGACACATATGTGAGATGTGCTGGACAAACTTCCAGCATTTAAAGGATCTGCTACTGGTAACTGGCTTGGTGCCAGATACCACAGCATGCCTTCAAAAGTCTTGCACAGACTCCATGCCTTGACAAGTAAGAGCTGTTTTGGAGACACAAGGTGAAATGACGCAGCATTCAGCATAGGGTTTTAATGTTATAGCTGATTCAGTGTACATCGAACGTTTGTGAAACGCCTGCAAACCATGTTACTTCCTGTTAACATTTCCGTCATAGCAGCTATAAACAGATGTTCTTTTCACAAGCCTTTAGCTTTCTTTTTCTCTCTTAAATTTTAAAAAGACACAAAGAATGTCATGTCAATGTCACTGAGAATGTGCAAAGACTTCTGTTATGAAAACCTTTCTTTGTTAAATCATATAAATGTTTGGAAAGTGGTAGATCAGTGGTTAAAATGTTGAACATCTGATTATCAAGATGTGAATTGAAACCCCAGCAACACCAAGCTGCCATTACTGGGCTAAATGAGTTATTTGTCCCTCTGGGTGAGGGCGTTTGCCAAATACCGTAACAGTAAACTTACTGGGTTCCTAGTGCTGGAGAACTTAAGTGAAGTTTTCTATATTTACTTCGACTGATGTCAGACTTACTGCTATTTGTATTTGGCCTCATCTCAGTCTTGGGCACTGGTCTTGCAAAACTTGTTTATTTGTGTTGCACGGATTTTTTGCAAAATGTAATTTCTTCTCTTACAAAACCTATAAAATGAAAGTAATAAAAATTTGTACGCCTTTAAATATGACTTTTCTGAAGAAGTATGATACTTTCCACTGAAGAAATAACAAGCTAAAACATTTAACACATTGTGGTAATAGCACGATGTGCCATAGAGCTATATTATATAACTCAAACTAAAACTAATATATACACCTAGTCTTTTATTAATTTTTGGGACATATGCATGTTTCTGTACATATGTAACAAACTGTGGAAAACACACAAGAATTTTTTGCTTTCATAGTAAAGAAGATGTTAGTCCACCCCCACAGTGAAACATGAAGTTGGAAGCTTAATGGTTTGAGTCTGTTTTGGATCAGGTAGTATTGGAGACTTATTCCAGGTCAAAGGAACCAACATGGCAACCATTCCATACTTCAGCACCATGCAATTCTGTCTGCAGCTTATTGGAACCGACTTCACCATACAACAAGACAATGAACCGAAGAGCACGTCTGAGATCTTTTAGGGTTATTTAAAGAGCAAACATTCGTCTGGATTGTTATCTATTGTGGAATGACCTGCCCAGTCACCACAACTAAATCCTATTGAACTGCTCTGAGATGATCACAAGCTCCAGAAAGAAATCTTCAACTTGTGGCAAGTTTAACAGGAGGCACAACAAAGTATTTCAGCTGAATGTTTGTAGAAATTCGCTGTTTAGATACCAAGAATGTGTTAAACTGTTAAGGGAGGATTTTTCAATGAAAATAAAGTGTAACATCTGTACATGTATACATTTGTTTGGCCAAAGTAAATCTTCATATCGTTTAATTTCCCAGTTTGTTGCGTAAAAACAACAGAAACATGCGTGTGTCTCTCATGTTTTGCCATTCCAGCCATATTATATAACCTACATTCCTCTTAGATACAAACATACTGTAGATCCATATCTTTCATTCTAACTAACATAAAACTGAAAAAATAAAACTATAATAAGGTAAAAACCAAAGGTAAAAGGAAGGAGTAGTGTTATTTCAGCTTTGTTGTGGTTCTCCAGCAGGTAACCAGATTATTTATGAGGCACCACAATACTAATGAATTACATACAGTAGTGTATTTTATTGTATATGTATTTAAGAGCTTGAATCAGATCTTGTTGCTAAAGGGCAGGTCTATATTAATTTGCTTTAATCGTTTCTGTAGTAATTGATTTACAAGGACTTGTACGGTGGAGGATTTACATAAAACAACAGATACAAATATGTAATTTATCACAGAAAAATCCCAAGATACAGAGAAATGTTCTGTAACGACACGTCTATTACATATTCATGAATGTAATTGTGGAGTTTTTAGTGTCAGCACTGTAACGATTTTCCACCACAAAAAGGTTTTCAGGACGGAGGAACTTTCTGTTTTGCGTAACATGAAAAACTGATGAACCCTAACCCTAACCTTAACCCACGATATTGTTATTGTTAACAACAAGATTTATGATCACACTCTTGATGTCACCCAAATGAGGATGGGTTCCCCTTTTGAGTCTGGTTCCTCTCAAGGTTTCTTCCTCATAACATCTAAGGGAGTTTTTCCGGGTCACAGTCGCCATGGCTGCTCATCAGGGATAAACACACATCGTTCACCTAAACTGTTGATTTCTGTAAAGCTGCTTTGAGACAATGTCTGTTGTGAAAAGCGCTATAGAAATAAACTTGACTTGACTTGACTTGACAAGAGAAAGTAATAAGTGTGAGGATGGTTTTATACTCGACTCTTTTAAACATTCAGTAAGTGCCAAAAAGCACTAGAATGTCCTTCTTGTATAAACAGACAAATCGTATGCTGTGATTAATCACTAAATACAATCAATTCGCTAAGGCTTAAGAGGAAATAAACACTGTAGGAAATGCTGTTATAGGGCTGCATCACACCACCCAGACATTCGTTATTTTTCTGTAACATCTTTGTTATAGGCTTTGTTTGAATAGTGAACATATGCAGTATATTTGGCATTTAAAAGACGAAAAGGATTTTCATAAATGGTCAATTTGTTTTATTATTTTCTGGTGGAACTGAATGTCCATTGTGAATCCTACATCTTGTGTACCATATGTGTGTGTTTTTGGGTTTATCAGGTCAGTGTGTAGTGGCTGTACCCACACCTTCTATATTAACACCAACCTTCGACCTGGAACTCTGCAGGACACAGCTGGAGAAAGAAGGCTTCCATGTTAGTACTGTCTTAACATCAATCCTTTACGTTCTTATACTAAAAGCCACAACAGTTCTGGCAACGATGTGGCTTGTAGCTTCTCTGTTAGAATATATGATTATCCCATTTGGTGAACACTTTCTCATTTTTCAGATTCAGAATGTGTAAACACACTGAGCTACAATGCAAAAACCCATGTCCCAATAGACATTGCCTCAAAGCAGCTTTACAGAGATAAAGCGGTTATAAATGAGGTATACGTTTGTCACAAATTAATTACATCTGGTCCCTATTCCCAATTTCAGCAGGAAATCTCCATTTGGAGCTCCTAATCGTTATTTCATTTGAAATACAATATACTGTAGTACACAAATTTATGTACATATATACATACACTATACGGACAAATGCTTTTGGACACCTGACCATTAAACATTTAATCCCCTTTCACTGTTTAATGAATTCGACTCTTCTGGGAAGATGTTCCACTAGTTTTTGGAGTGTGGTTTGCTTGTGGAGGTTTGTCCTCACTCTCCCACATGGGTGTTAGTAAAGTCAGGTACTGATGTTTGTGAGGTGACGAGGCCTGGAGGGGCGTGTGGGTTAGGGGTTTATAGTCAGCGTTCCAATTCCTAGGAAGTTCCTAGTTCCTATTTCAAGTGAAGGGAAAATGTAATTCTACCTCATCCAAAGACATTGTACACACTAACATTGTGAAACCATATACGACTGGAATACATTTGTCCATACAGTGTGTATAGACACACATGCAGAGTCATATACAGTATAATGTGTAGTATAATGTATATTACACTGTTTCTATTCTGGCTGTTTTAATGCAGGTTCCTGTCGAGGACTTTGAGACTCCTCTAAGAACAGCTCTGGAACCTCCTTCTATAAGAAGATACCTGTTCTTCAACTCGTCTCTGTTTCATTTCATAATGGCACCAGTAAGAGAACGCATGTACAATTCACTGATTTAAAACCGATCATTATAGTCAATCATATATACAGTATATATTATGAACACACAAATCTGCACAATATTGAGCTGTAACCACATGAGCCCATTTCCTAGCATGCATTTTACATAAAGAATTTAGTAAATTACCATTAAAAAATGTCTGTATTTACAAATGTTAGTGAAAAACAAGAACTTGTTCTGCTTCTGCAAGATGGCTGCCTTTAAAACATCCCAGCGTGAATTTCTGTTCTTTTTATAGCTTCCTGAAATTCACACTGTGTCTCAAACCACATTTGCAAGTCTGTGCAACATTACTGAAAAGCTGTGTGTGATCTAAGAGAGAGATATTTGTGGACAATTCGTCCTTTGTACATTATTTTTTAAAGTTACATTTGAATCGTATCCTCGCGTCTAAATGCGAAAAGAACGTGGACGTTGTGATCCGAGTTACAGAAAACAACCATAAAAAGATCTCACACATTCATTATGGATCATTAAAACGACACGCATTTTATTCACGTGACTTATAATTCGTTCCTGTCTGCTCGCTAGTGTGTTGCAGTGAAGATGGGAGTTTGTGTGACGTGACTGGTTTTTCTCGGCAGATTATGTACGTGGTGCTGTGGTGTGCCGTGTACTCCAGCCTACACGTTTACCTCGACGAGAGCATCGTGAACCTCTGGGTATTGTGTCTGTGTGTGAGCTTCATCGTCGTCATCGTCACAGTCGCCATCATCCTCGTCTTCCACTGCAGCAACAAAGAGGCAGGGAAACAAATCTTATAAAATTCGACCCTCGCGAGAGCAAATTTACTCTTCGCAAGGCCACAAACTTTATTTTTTATAATTTCTATGAATTGTTTGAATTATTAATGAATCAATCTAGGCACATAAGACTTGTAAAGTGACATTAAGGAAATGGTGTATTATTCCTGTGCATGTGCATTGTATAGACTTAACAGTTAACTTAAGAGTTTTGCTTTTACTTCACTACATTTCAAAATCAAATATTTTACTTTTACTCGACTACATTTTGTTCCTTTGAGTGGATAAAAACTAGTCAAACACGCAGCAATCCACCAATCGGGGTCGAGCGCACGCTCTATTTTGAACTTGTTTTGATTGGCGCTCTGTGTATCTACTGATCACCGACATACAGTTCAGCGTCAACATCAAGCAGAACATTTAAAAAGGAAGAAATGATGAAGAAACTCCAGAGTCGAACTCGCCACAACACACGTGACCTCATTTGCAAGTTTTTTTTTTTTTTACTCATTAATATCATTCTATTAATAGATCGTTGTGCTGAGAGTCTTTTCACATAAAGTGTGTTGATTAAGTGAAGAGTCTTATGACAGAAATGATAATAGAAACGTTATAGCCATTATAAATCATAGTACTTTGGATACTTAAGTACATTTGAAGGCAAATACTTTTGTACTTTTACTCAAGTAAATCTTTAAACGGGAAAAAAAATCCACTCTTAATTAGAGATCATAGGAAATGGAAATATTTTATATCGGTAGAAGAATGCTGAGGATGGAGACACTAGGAAGGAGGAAAAGAGGAAGACCAAGGAGGAGGATTATGGATGTGGTGAGGGAAGACATGCAGGTAGTTGGTGTGAAAGAGGCAGATATAGAGGACAGAGGGGTTTGGAGACGGATGATCCGCTGTGGCGCCCCCTAATAGGAGAAGCCGAAAGAAGAAGAAGAAGAAGGAAATGGAAATAGTATGCAAGTTTGTGTGGAATTGAAATATACCCATATTTTGGAGCTGAGAATAAAATCCTATCTGTAAAATATTAATAAAAGTGCAGGTTTTTGTTTCACACACAGGCCTAGATCACTTGATCTTAAACCTGTGGAGACAGGTGTAACTACAGAAACAAGCCCTGATTTAAGACTACTGTTGTTTTTCTCGGCACAGATCAATGTAAATACTGATGTGCGTCTGGTTAAAGTGAACGAGCGGCTCATCGGGCATGATCTGCTCCTGGGGGTAGCGGACTGGATTGAAAAGTGCACTGGGAAAATGCAGGTAACGTTTTGGCCGTGACAGGAAACCTAAAATATACATTGTGTGTTTTTTATCTAAATTCTCCAAACCTTTTTTTTTTTCCCATTAATCATGAAAGTGGAACTGTGGAAAGCTGAGTCCATGCTATTATGAAGTATTAGATTTTGAATATATTATTGGGGGAAAATGTTGAAGGCCCAGATACATATTTATAATATTTCATTTATGTTCGATTCTTCAAAGTAGCCACCCTTTTGCTTTTGATGACAGCTTTGCATCCTCTTGGCATTCTCTCTGGCAGCTTCAGGTGGAAGTCACCTCAAATGGATTTCTATCTCGAAATCTAATCTTGAAGGCGTTCCCACAGGTGTTGAGTACTTGTTGGCTGCTTTTCCTTCACTTTCATGACAAACCATCTTGACTGAACTTAGATTGGGTGATTGTGGATGCCAGGCCAATTCATACAGCTCTCCATCACTTTCCTTCTTGGATGAATAGCTTTTACATACCCTAGAGGTGTGTTTGGGGTCCCACTAAGTGCAAACCAGATGGGACAACGTTTCGGGGCAAAATGCTGTGGAACCTATTAAAACGGAAAAAAAAATTAAACTACTGGGTACAATCGCTTTTCTATAATAGTCAAGTGTATATATGTGTCAAATACTTAGTTCAATCCAAATAAATACTTTCTTGTTTTTATGGCATAAATGGAGCTTTTTTTTTTTTCTTTCTTAATTTTATACTAAATCAGATACATTTTCTACTTTACTGGATTAAAATATATTTCTACCAAATCATGAAAAGTCTTTCTCTCTCTCTTTCATAGCTTTGTTGTATTTTTTGGGACTTGGGTCCCTGCTTACAAACCCTGACTGAAACTTTAGAGAAGCTGGACTTGGTCAGCGATGAGATAAAGGTAAGCTAATTTTAACCAACGTTACAATTTTATACACCGATTTCAAGATATTGTATATGCATATTTAAAGCTTTTTTTCCAATTAAAATAAAATAAAATATATTCCATTTCACTTTCTAGAACAAATTGAAGAAAAGAATGTCGCACCTCACTGTAGTGGCCGAAGTCCCGCCCTCTGAGCCGGAGGATGGAGAGATCAGTGAGGAGGCTGATGAAGGGCACCCCCTACTGGGAAGGGGCAGAGAGAGTCACGCTGTACCCAAGAAAAGACAAGAAGTTATACTGACCCAGACATTTAATCTGTTACCAGACTTTACCCTGTCATGTCAGGTACAGAGGCATAGAGAAGTTCATTTCTGTTCTGAAGATTCGTGGTTATAAATAACGCCGTTGTCATAGCAAGCAGAAATCGTTGAATTGAGACAGTGTGTAGGTGAAGGTGTAGGTGAGACATTACCTAGCTGCTCCTGAGCTATACTTAGCTGTTCTATAAATAAAAATGCCCTTTTCATTGATGTGACTTTCAATGAAGCAAATTACAGACTTAAAATATGGTACATGGCTGGCAAAGTTGTGTAGAAGGTTAGTATTGCTGCCTCATGCTCACAAGTATCTCTGAATTGATCACAGCTTAGATTATGGAGTTTCACATGTTGTCGCAAAGTCATTTTGGGTTCTCTTTCCCCAAAAAAAAGGCGACTCCAAATTACTCATAGGTCCTAAAAAATCTGATCCAGTGTGTGTATGTGCTCCGAAACCACTGCTCCGAGTGTTAACAGAATATAAATGAATGATGCATGATTCATACATTTAGTAACATTTGTGTCTGTGTTTTCAGGACATTGCAAACCACCTTCTGATGATCTACAGTGCTGTCTACGTGAAGCTTCTCGTAACCGAGAGGCTTCCCACCTCATTTCACAATCTCGATTTGGAAAGGAATCACTGCACAACGGCATCACTTTGTCTTTGTCAATATGTTCAATACAAACTCCTGCAGTAGACAGACTCAAACTGGGAAAAGACTGCCCACAACGAATTTCTCTAGAAATGCTCCATGTGCACAAACATGGGCCTGCTGTCCTGTAAATGTTTTTAAATTATTTTGAAGCTGCTTTGTGAAAGAAAAATATATTTCCTAAAGTGGTGAGTCGTGGGGTTTCAATGTGGCTCTTACATAAAGGTTGTGTAAGAAGAGAGTGAGAGTGTGTGTGTGTGTGAGATAGAGAGAGAGAGAGAGAGAGAGAGAGAGAGAGAGAGAGAGAGAGAGAGAGAGAGAGAGAGAGAAAGAAAGAGAGAGAGAGAGTCAATTATGCATTTCAGAGATTATGCTCAGGCTGTCAGCATGAATCAGAAAACGAGTCAGTGAATCTGTACAGAACTGCATGTGGTGGAAAAAAGCTCATTCTAATCAGCAGAGCATATAACAACATGACTGAATAGACAACGAGGTTGTAGCACAAACAGGAAACCAGTGCAATGTAATGCACCAAAAAAGTGCACCAAAAAAAGGTACCAATGATGTAATGTAACAGCACATCAAGGGAAGCATTGCAGAGCAATGTAACACAGAGACATTAATGTTTCAGTGACTAAGCCGGCACAGTGTGATGTTATGGCACAGGAAGAAAAAGAGATAATGCAATGCAACACTGGATGGAAAGGAAGGCAGCTCAGTGTAATGTAACACAGCACAATGGTATAACACAGTGCAGTGTAAAGTACCACAGTGAAGTCTAATACAGCAGCACATTATATAGTTACACAGTACAGTGTAATGTTACACAGCGCAGTGTAATGTTACACAGAACAGTGAAATGTGACACAGTGCAATGTAATGTAAGTCAGCATTGCGAAATGTTACACAGCACAGTGTAATGTTACACAGCACATTATAATATTACACAGCGCAGTGTAATGTTACACAGAGCAGTGAAATGTTACACAGCACAGTGTAATGTAAGTCAGCATAGTGAAATGCTACACAGCACAGTGTGACATTACACAGCACATTATAATTTTACACAGCGCAGTGTAATGTTACACAGCACACTATAATATTACGCAGCACATTATAATGTTACACAGCGCAGTGTAATGTTACACAGAGCAGTGAAATGTTACACAGCACAGTGTAATGTTACATAGCACAGTGTAATATTACATAGCACAGTGTAATGTTACACAGCACATTATAATATTCAACAGCAGATTATCATTTTACACAGCGCAGTGTAATGTAAGTCAGCACAGTGTAATGTTACACAGCACATTATAATTTTACACAGTGCAGTGTAATGTAAGTCAGCACAGTGTAATGTTACACAGTGCAGTGTAATGTAAGTCAGCACAGTGTAATATTACATAGCACAGTGTAATGTTACACAGCACACTATAATATTACACAGCACATTATAATGTTACACAGCGCAGTGTAATGTTACACAGAGCAGTGAAATGTTACACAGCACAGTGTAATATTACATAGCACAGTGTAATGTTACACAGCACATTATAATATTACACAGCAGATTATAATTTTACACAGCGCAGTGTAATGTAAGTCAGCACAGTGTAATGTTACACAGCACAGTGTAATGTTACACAGCACACTATAATATTACACAGCACATTATAATGTTACACAGCGCAATGTAATGTTACACAGAGCAGTGAAATGTTACACAGCACAGTGTAATGTTACATAGCACAGTGTAATGTTACACAGCACATTATAATATTACACAGCAGATTATAATTTTACACAGCGCAGTGTAATGTAAGTCAGCACAGTGTAATGTTACACAGTGCAGTGTAATGTAAGTCAGCGCAGTGTAATGTTACACAGTGCAGTGTAATGTAAGTCAGCACAGTGTAATGTTACACAGTGCAGTGTAATGTAAGTCAGCATAGTAAAATGTTACATAGCACATTATAATGTTACACAGTGCAGTGTAATGTAAGTTAGCATAGTGTAATGTTTCACAGCATAGGACAGCAATAGAGCATAAAATATGATAGCACAGAAAAGAAGCCATCTGATGACAATGACCACAATTAAATAACCATCACATTCTTATTAAATCACATCAGTGACATTATGTCATCATATCGTCCAGCCATAAATAATGTAATGCAGCCCAGTGGAATGTAACAGCACACAAGCAGAAAAGCAGCCAAAGCTTCATTAATCCTCTTTGCTGTCGTTAGCAGAATGACTGCTCAGTGAGCAAACGGACATGGTGAAAGAAGCAGTGAACATTTGAGCTGGAAAGACACAAGCACGTGATGAAGGATGCAGCGTGAGGCCTGTTTAAACGATCACAAAGATGCTGGGTCTCATTGGGAGGGCTAAACGACCATCTGTGATCTGGCAGACAGTCTGGCCAGCCTAGTTTGTCTAATATAACTACAATTCCAGTTCGGTGGCGCTCGGGTGCTCCCAAATTTGTTTTCTGGGCTCCGAATAGACATTTGTATCAAAGATTATATTAATGACATTTTAATTAAGCTCTTATTGAAATCTCATTGGAAATTTTTCAGACGAGACCCTAAGTATTGCTCAAATGCAAATAGGATTTTATCGAACATGGACACAAAAAAGCGAGACAAACTTAAAAAAAAAAAAAGAGAGAGAGAGAGAGAAAAAAACAGGTCATCTATAAATAGCAGGCACATGTGAGACGGAGGAGAGAAAATGCCACAAGGAGAAAAAAGAAAGAGGAGGCGAGACAGAGGTCTGCACCACAATCCATTCCTGCAGTGGCTTATCATTATTTTTTTTATTTAAACAGGATTCATACACAATAAAGCCATGTAGAGCATCATTCAGCAGAATAAACCTTAAAAGCACAGGTACACGAATCATCAGGCAGCTGTTTCCACAAGCAACCTGTCGAATTTACAAGCTTAGAGAAAATCCGGCATCTTACACAAGTGCAGTAACTACGGGGAACCTTTTTATTTTTTTAAATCAGTAACAATACAGGACCAGATTTATATTAAATTAATGCAGAAAAGCATTTATTTGCTAAAGTTCTATCTAATTCTTGAGAACCCATAACACCAAAAAAAGTCGCAATGGCAGCAGATAATTAAATCCTTATAAAGCAGATCTATTTAACGCGTTTAGAACCAATAGTAGGTGATTTGATACAAAGCCATAAAATTAGAACTTCTCCATCTGGTTCTTGTTTTTTATAATAGATAAAATAGGTACATTGATACATCTGTAGCCACTTGCATTTACATTAAAGCTCTTTCTCTAAAAACAGACAGATTTGAGAAAAGATCTGATGTGATACAACGTTGGTCAAAAAGCATTTAAATGCTGAAAACAAAACAAAACAAAACACGATTTTCACGGGCTGTGATTTCCCACCGATTTTTAACCAATTTTTAGTTTCTTCAATTGTCCGTCAATTGTCCTTCAAAACGTTCGTATAATCCCAACAACCAGCCTGGCGGCTCATATCAACACAATTACTAACTAAAAAATGAGAAGAAAACGCCACCCTGAAGCACAATACATTATATGAACAAAAATATTGGGACACATGACTTTTCCAGCCATGTGTTTCTTTCCCAAACTTTTACCACAATGTTGTAAATGCACGATTGTGTATGATATTATCAGGTGCTGTATAATTACATTTTCCCTTCACTTGAACTAGGAGACCTGTTTTAGCAGCTCAAGTGGTCTGCTATAGAGTTTTGACCTCAACCCTACTTTAATGGCTGAATGAGAACAAATCTCCACAAGAACACTCCAAAATATTGTGGAACATCTTCCCAGAAGAGTGGAGGTTTATAACAGCAAATAGGCACTAAATGTGAAATGAGATGTTATCATTTTCTCCCGGGGGGGGGGGGGGGGGTGACAGACATCCCAGAATGTTCCAGAATGCAATGCATCCTCACAAAGCAGTATTTCCGACTTAGCCTGGAAACTTGTCTTAGCTAGTTAGCTCAGCTAGCTAGCAATCTACAAGTTTACGGATCTACAGTTAGCATGTCGTGAGTAGTTGAATGACACTGTACGTAGCATAGGAAAGCGTTCACAGAAGATTTGTAAAAAGTCAGTCAGAAAATCCAGTCAGAATTTGCTAAATAAATACTGGAAGCCACTGATGTAGATCATAGAAATACTACTATGGGAGTTGTTCAGGATGTTCCTTTAAAAGGGAAATTTACGAGAAGAAATCGAAAGCCAAAATGCTTTCTATCGAGATGATAAAACTTTATTTTCTAGTCCCCTCATGCAGGAAATGGAATGGAGTTCACTTGAAATGAATACCGAATATCCTCATCAAACTGTGGAGCCACCAGCAGCAGCAAAGATCTACAGAAACAGTAATGCTATGCAGAATTTCCTGTCGCTGACGATTATTTGGATCACCAACAACCCCTAACCGCCCATCCTCCCACTGCAAAGCTGAATCTCCTCCCTGTGAATCCACCATTTCTGCTAGTTAAGCGTAAGTAATGTGGTTCACAGTGCCTGTGCAGACTTGACGTTTTTCCCGACATTTCTGAAATCATCTGTGACAAATCTCCCGTGGCGATGAGCGTAGGAGAGGAAGCATACAGCGGACGAAATCTGAGACAAACCAGAACAACAATCCTGAAGAAACGACAATCCTTCTCTCGGATCCAGGCAAATTACAAAGCGCCTGATTGATAGCGTTGTGAAGAAAACGTCACGCTATCTATCCTTTATATAATGAGACCGGTGCTAACAGGGAACACGTCTGTTTTCGGAAACGATCAATATGTCGAATGTTTCACACGTACTGTTTTTGTTTCTTTATTCTTGAATCCACTTCATACCTGGCAAACAAACCAGAAGGAAAAGGCAGCAGCATTTACACCCTCACGGTGCAAAAAAAAAAAAAAAGTGCGTGTCGCAACATGCTCGGCTAAAAATACGCCGCACTATGAAGAAGTTGTGCAATCTGTAACAATCAAATACGTAATCATCGAACGATGAAAAAAAGAAACCACTATGGCTAAATATCAATAAATACCGTAATAATGATCAATTAATATTAACAATAAGTATAAGAATAATAAATACTTTCAACTGAATGCACAAAATGGATAATAAATAACGTATAATACATAACTTAGCGTAACACTGTCGCACAATAATTATTTATCGTTCCTAGCTCACCATGAGGCAGTAACGCTTTTGTTTGAGCGCGAAAAATATTACCGAACATCGGAACGTTCGTTTTTGGTCAGCAATAATCTACTTATTAAACATATACATCTTTTTTTACACTGACCCGAGTAAAACTCTACTCTATTGTCATTGGACCGAGTAAAAGAACGATTATCACGTCTGCTCGGCTTCCTAAACACTTTTATATTACAATACGAGTAAAAGAATATTTTTTTTGTTTTTTTGCGTAATGATTTTTTCGCCAGTGCCAGAAGATAATATCTTACTTCTACTGAACAACACTGAACCTAAACAGATTATTGGCACAAATCAATAATGGAACTGAAAGGATTGAACACAAACACGGTGCATAACCAATATGAACACTTGCTTGCTGCTTGTAGATTTCTAAACTGATTAACTAATCTGAGGGAGAAACCGTGAGGGTTGATCTGTTCCCGGCTCCGATCAGAGATGAATTAAGGATGTAAATCTGTGCGTGTTCGTTAACACAGGAAGCGATTATTCACTTCAGGATTTAGGTTTGACTGTAGCAGTGAGTGTGTTTTCTGTGTGTATGTGTGTGATGAACGCTATGAGCAGGCTGTACCGCCTTCAGTCCGTAGTGTGGTGCGGGGGGGATTTGGGACGATGTTCTACGGTTCCCAGTCTTCATCGTGGTGCTGCGAGGCGATGATCACCACCACTGTTAAAATGGTGCACAGCACGATGGAGGCGATGCCCACCGCCAGGCTGATGAAGGAGAAGTTACGCGCCTCGCGTGACGCGATCTCTGCTGACACCATGTCGCCCCGAGCAATCGCTGTACGTACCTAGGGTGAAAGAAAAAAAATGGCGTCACTAAGAGGACGCAATTCTGCCACATCATTCGGGGAAACTTGGGTACAGAGTTTCACGAATAATAACTAGGGGTGTAACGTTACACGTGTTTGTACCGAACCGTATCAAGCAATCCTTTTTACGTGTGGAACATAATTACAATCCGAGTTCCCTCACGAATGTATTAAATAGTGGACCGCAAGTTTGTTTGGTCTCCGTCTCGCATTTTGAGTGCAGTGTCACTGTTTGTTTAAAAAAATTTTATTAAATTTTAAAACACAACAATACCAGGAGTATAAAAAAAAAGAAACTAGAGTTAGCGCAGTGTCACTGTGGCTTCTTGCTCCGTACAGGAAATACATTGTATATTGTAGTGCGTTGTAAAACTCAGATTTTGTTTTGTGCCCTCGTCAAACATTTTTACGACAGTCTAGCAATTTGGATTAGTTTTTTTTGTCAAGCTTCAACACGCTTAAAAGGAGAAAATCTTTACAATTCCGCATATAGAGGGAGCGAATAAATGAAGGATGAAAAGAATAAAAAAGAGTATGAGGAAAAAGGTAGAACAGTTGAGCAGTTTCATATCCTTAGAAAATTTATATTAAATGTAAAACACCACACACACACACACACACACACACACACACAATTTTTTTTTTTATCAATTAAATTGGTTCCAATTTACTTTTATCAATTTAATTGGTTCCAATTTACTCAATTGAATTACTATAATAAATTGTGTGTATTGCATTAATTAGATTGAATCCATTTTATTTTTTATAAAATATTATCAAATTTTTTTTATTTTATTTAAACCAAGCAGCCATTTTTTCTTCAAAATTGTTTTAGAAATGTAAACTGTTGATGAACATGAATGTTAATAATAATAAACTGCGTTTTATTGCAATTGTATGTTTTGCATTTCTCCGCCCCGATCGTACCGAAATGTAACCAAACCGTGACTTAAAAACCGAGGTACGTCCCGAACCGTGAATTTTGCGTAGCGTTACACCCCTAATAAAAACTAAAGATTAAAAACATATTAAGCCGCTATGCTTCGGCATAGCACTTGGATTACTTGATTGGATACTGATGCCACTTCTCCGTACAATCCTTCTGCTTTTAAATACAATCATGGTGAACACTGTAAAAAGATTTCAGCACTAATAACTAATTTAGCGGTAAACCCGACTCAGGGGTGTCTTGCTGTCACCTGAAAAGCTTTTAGAATAACGAATGTAAGTTACTCTACATACAAAGTGCCGTCCTGAATTAATGAAATGTGACTAGTTTACTCCAGTGTTCATTTACACTCTAAATGTTTAATTGTTTCATCTTCAGGGATGTTCTTTTTTTTTTTCTAAGGCTCTGTAACTTTAATTAGCTGCAATTAGTGCTGATGTTTTTTCATGCAAACACACTCAGGATTTAATTGAAGCTTGAGAGTTTACTATGAGACAGATCACTGTCTCAGTGCACTGATTAAACCATAATGAAATAGTTATCAGTTACATTCCCTACGATCGTGTCACCATAATCGATATATAATACACATTATACATATTCACAGCTCACTGTCTAGTTTTTTGCGAACTTTCAAAATATTGCATCTGTCGAATTCCTCGATTCCACTTCTAAAGGTTTTTTCGGGCTGACAGGACCTTTTTTCCTCTTCGTATAAAATGCAGTGCGGGCAAACAAATGCCACATGCTCAAACAGAATGCTCTAATCGAATTTTTTTATGAATATACACAGATCAGGCATAACATTAGGACATGATATCATTATAAGCGGCAAAGTGAATATCACTGATTATCTCTTCATCATGGCACCTGTTAGTGGGTGGGATTAATTAGGCACAAAGTTAATGTTTTGTTCTCAAAGTTGACGTGTTAGGAGCAGGAAAAATGGGCGAGCGTAAGGATTTGAGCGAGTTTGAAAAATTGTGACGTCTAGATGACTGGGTCAGAGCATCTCCAAAACTGCAGCTTATGTGGGATGTTCCTGGTCTGCAGTGGTCAATATATATATCAAAAGTGCTTCAAGGAAGGAACGGTGGTGAACAAGATCATGTGCAGCTGAGGCTCGTAGATTGCACGTGGGAAGCGAAGGCTGGTCAGTGAAGTCTGATCCGACAGACGAGCTCTTGTAGCTCAAATTGCTGAAGAAGTTAATGCTGGTTCTGTTAGAAAGGTGTCAAAATACACAGTGCATCGTTTGTTGCGTACGGGGCTGCGTTGCCACAGACGAGTCAGGATGGCCATCCCCATCATTATGTTATGCCTGATCGGTGTAATTTTAAAGTATCTGATAATAAGATACTTGCCTAAATACAAAACGTATATAGTTTTATAAAAGTCCACCCTAATGAGTTATAACTGTTGGAATAAATCCAGGACATTTACATAACCAGCTCACCTGCACAGCTTTGATGATGGCGATGATTCCTGTGGGCCAGAAGCAGCAAATGGTGGTGAGCACGGCGATGGGCAGGTAGTCGTGAGGGGGTCGCCGAGGCTCCATCAGAGCGACGCCGGGGGGCATTTGCATTGGCACCTGACCTGGTGCGACACCTGCATGGGGTGCACCATTAGGCATGTAAGGCTGGCCCTGAAAGAAAGAGAAAAGGATTAATGTTTTAGACAGACAGACAGACAGATACGGTTTCTCAGAAAAGAACGGTGTGAGATATGAGACCTGACTCACCCCTGTTCCGATGGGATACACCGGTACGTAAGCAGTGCAGGGCTGTAGTTGGAGTGGATATCCGAGCTGCAGGTAACCCATGGGAGGATGAGGCACTGAGCCGCCAGGCCCATGTGTCTGAACTGTGTAACCATTAGGGGCTGCCTGAGGTGGATGGTTTCCAGGAGGAAACTGCGTCTCCTGTAAATACCCATCTGAGCCAGGCGGAGGAGGTGGGGGAGGATAGTTAGGCTGAGGGCCACAGCCGGGCGGAGGAGGGTGTGGGGGCATGTTGGGGTCTTGCGACGGCAGGTATGGTGGAGGAGCCATTTGGTTCAGGGGCTGAGCCATGGGCTGCCTACCTGCTGACTCATCAAGACCTGCGTCAGACAAAAACAGGAAATGAGGTCTAACTGATCCAGAGCACAAAATGTTAGGATTTAGACTTGAAACCTGAAGCTGTTCTAATATGATTTGCTATAAATGAACTGTTTATTAGTATAGAACAATATAATCTTGAATGTGTCCTGAAAACACCAGACTCTGAAGCAAAAGGATGTGTCATTAATTTCCCATGTGATGAAACTCTTTCTACATGAGGTCGACTCTGCGGTCAGTGTGGTTTGACAAACGTCCTGGTTTGACATTTTACTGCTCTCTCTTTTATTTTGTGGTTTTGAACTTGGCTGCTGATGGAAACCTTAAACCCTGAAAGCTGTTTCGTAAAAACAGTGATCAAATTTGTTTAATTTTTTATAGTATAAATGAAGAAATAAATGAACGCAGCCTGTGGCTGCATTTACACTAATCTGGATACATTGGAAAATTGCGTTTTTGGTCAAAATAAAAAAAGAATCTGTGTCCACACTTTCGTTTTCAATCGTTTCCCAAAAGTTGCTCATCCACACTGAAACGTCTGAAAACACTTATGTTCCTATACTGCGCGTAAGCAAAACATAAGCTTCGACCTGCGTCATTTGGACCCCGGCATTTATTTCATTTCCGGCTCTTTGAAATGTTTGGAAATTAACAAATGTCAAATGTATCCACTTTTAAGAGTGTTTTCAAAAACGTATGTTTCCGTAGAATGAAAACGCCGATCTCGGAGTCGTCCGCACCGAGAAGAGAAAAATATATTTGTTTCCAAACGAAAACACAGTAGTGTGGCCTATATTGCACCAAAAGAGTGTCAATTTCCTGAAACAACCCCTGAACTAAAAACTTTTAACCTTTAAACATTACATCTAATATTAATATATGGACAAAACCACTAAAGCCCTGAGTTTTTCAACTGTATGTGGTTCTTCCTCAAACTGTTACCACAACGTTGGAGACACACAAATCTATAGGATTTCTTTGGATGTGGTAGCACCTACAGAATACATTTTTCCTTCACTCTAACCTGTTCCAGCATGACAATGCCCCTGAGCACAAAGCCGGTTCTATGAAGATACGCTTTCCATGGGTTAGAGTAGAAGATCTTAAGTAGATTTCTATAGAGCTCTGACCTCAGCCTTATTAAACACCTTTGGGATGAACTGGTAGACTGCTCCCCAGGCCTCCTCACCTCACCTACTAACACCATTATAACAGCAAATGGAGGCTAAATGTGGAATGCAAAGTCCACAAACATTTTGGCTGCTTTCCATTTTGCCACCATGCCCCTTTTAGATATATTGCTTTGACGATGAGTTTCTGTCACCGATAACCAAAACCTACAAATGAAGCCACACAAGTAATTAAAAACAGCTTTCATTAAGATAAAACATGTGACAGCATAACTGAGAAGCTAACTAGCAGGTATCAGAAGAGATCTCTACTTTAGCTTGCTACCAAGACTGTCTGGCTGATGTCTCAATGAAGAGTTGCTTCACTATTTCTAGATAGTCCTTCTATTTTCGGAAGCGCACCAGTTCCTTTTTTACCTCCATAACACAATGCAGCCACCCCCATGTTTCAAAGCTGGGATGGTGTTTACATTCTTTTCCTTTTTTTTCCACACATTATGGCCAAAAAGTGACATATTTGTTTCAGCTTCCCGGAGAAAAGCTCATTTCATCAAAAAGCCTTGTGATCATCTACAAACTCCAATCTGGCATATTTTTACATCAGTCTTAAAGTAGGAACCTCCTTCTTACTCAACATCCTTTAATGCTGTTGTAATGACTCTTATATGGCACATGTGATGTACCTGAAGCCTCCAACTAAAAACTTTTTTTCTTCAAATACTATTTCTAATATTATTTGTCACCAATGCAACCATACAGAGTCAGACATACAGTGAAATGTCACGTTTGTCTGAAATAAAAAAATAGAAAGATTAAGAGTTGAAAGGTTTGAAGAAAAAAAATTGAAAAATTGAAAAGAAATAATTGTTTTTTAAATGCAATAACTAAATAAATTTTTTTTTATATTTAAATTGAACTGCAATAATACAAATAGAATTTACAATAGAAATAGAAATTACAATAAAAAATAGAAATTAAATTAGAATTTAGAAATATATTTTGTTTGTCCCTGTTAGCAAAATTCCAGGAATTTTCAAGACTGCAAACTTTCCATGGGAATTAACACACTAATTAATTCCCATAAATTCCTGGTAAGTTGGAAGGTATGGCACAAGGATCATTTCAGATAAAGAAAAACCTTCTTCCTGAATCATGTTAAAGGTCACATGATCATGTGCTGGTCGGGGTCACAGGAGGACGTTGTTTTCTCCTATTCAATGCCATTGTAACCACACCGGCAAAAACAACGCCATCCTGTGACACCATGGGATCAATACCATCACGTGACCATACCTCCTTTAACATAATTCAGGGGGAAGTTTTTCCTGTAGCTGAAATAATTGTGCCAGCTCATGAAATTTCTTGCCATCACTCGTAGCTCATTCTTTTTTTTTTTCTTCCTACGATCAGTCTGAGAACGTCGTACATAATGTACACGTCTGGTGGTTCATTTTGATCTAAAATGCTTCTTCAGCTTATTGTATTGCAACACGACAAAAGAAAACATGACGAACCAGATGGTGTTGGATATTTATAACATCAGATGCTGTATGAGTGTGTGTGTGAGGGAGAGGTGTTTGAGGACATGCCATTGTGTAACCCTCGACATCATCAGTTAAGCTAGTCAAAAAGAAGCTAGAGGGCTCGTAGATTTAAAAAAAAAAATCAACAAGGCGCATCGTGCCTATTAGTTTGTTTCTTATAAGTTTATGCATAATGAGTGAGCCAGTGGTGACACTGGTGAGGAAAAACTCCATGAGATGGTATGAGGAAGTTTCTTCCTTGGAGCACTTTTGATAGACACCGACCACTGAAGACCAGGAACATCTCACAAGAGCTGCAGTTTTGGAGATGCTCTGACCCAGTCGTCTAGACATCACAGTTTTTTCAAACTTGCTCAAATCCTTACGCTCGCCCATTTTTCCTGCTTCTAACACGTCAACTTTGAGAACAAAATGTTCACTTTTGCATAAATCTGTATATATTTAACAGCTTCTATTCCTCTTGAAAAATCTAATTTCCATCATTACAGAGCAAAATACTATGTATAGTAACATCATGGTGTCACATGGTATCGGATGCTGAGGGGAACGATCGCAATATCGGTATCGTTATATATCATAAAAGGTTTCTCCATCTCTCCATCTGACCCTCTCATATATATGAATAAAAATAAAAGACAGCTGCCTTGATGAGGATGCTGAAGGTAAAGTTTGCTCCAGACCTGCTATGGAGCACCTGTGGGGCATCTTTAAGCTGAAGGTGGAGAAGTGCCATGTGTCTTATCCATC
Organism: Silurus aristotelis; assembly: GCF_946808225.1. Taxonomy (NCBI): domain Eukaryota; kingdom Metazoa; phylum Chordata; class Actinopteri; order Siluriformes; family Siluridae; genus Silurus; species Silurus aristotelis. The sequence goes on from NC_139579.1 coordinate 4,178,189, forward strand.
CAGCAGCTTCGTGATGTCATTATGGAGGAGTGGAAGAGGATCTCAGCAACAATCTGTGCAGCTCTGGTGAATTCCATACCCAGGAGGAAAATACTTTGAACACAGGTTTGACATGTTCACTTAGGGTGTACTTACTTTTGTTGACAGTTATTTAGACAATAATGGCTGTATATTGACTACAATAAAATATATCCAAGTTTCATTTCTATTGTCCCTTCAGTGGATATACTAAAATGGTTGCTGAAATATGTGTGTGTATGTGTGTGTGTGTGTGTGTGTGTGTGTGTGTGTGTGTGTGTGTGTGTGTGTGTGTGTGTAACAATTTAACCCTGTTATCAAGACACGAGAACAAAGACATCTGGCCAAAACGACACACTTCAGAGCACATCTCAGACTGTCCTTTTCACATATATCTCCAAAACAAACGTAAGATGTTTGTCTGAAGAAGACGAAGGAGAACACAGCAGGTTTTCAAGAGGAACTCGTAGCAGGTTTATGGGAACGCATTGCAATATGTCACATCATGCGCTTATGTCCTTTGAGTCTTTGGAGGTTCAATGCTTTATCATCCTCCTCCTCCTCATCATCCTCAGCATCATTCTTCAATTAAACAATACGTACAATAATTGCATGTAAACTCCTAAAATACAGTATTGATTCTCATAGAAAAATGGCAAAATTACACAAAATTGACTTGGACAACATGTTAATATCATTCTGAAAACCCTTAAATATAAATATATTCATTCACGTTATTTTCAGGTGTTTGTAGATTGTCTGAGAACTCATTAGACATTTTTATTTTGTAAAAGAAGCAAAAAACACGACAAAAATAACCCCCTGATTTCAACTGTAAGACAATAATAAAAGGCTGAATTTCCATTGTGAGCAATCACGATACCAAACAGACAAGGATTTGAGACCAAGTGCACTGCGTAGGGCGCGTGACCGCGTTATCACGTACCCTACGCAGTGCGCTTAGATAGGGGACAAAAACGCGATTTGGAATACGGCCCTTACTCGTTCGGCTTTTTATTTATTATTATTATTTTTTTTTAATAGTTTTTATGGTTGAATGGAGACACTTTGAGATATGAATTACTTATAGTGTGAAGGTTATTAAACGAGCTATTTCTTTCAAACAAAATGTTTGTATTTATATTAATACCTGTTAAGCGGCTGTACAGAGGCTGTAATTACAATACGTTATGATGCATTTTCCATTTTTGTGACGTCACGTGGGGTTTAAAAGAGTATATATATATATTGATTGAAAAAAAGATTCGCATTATTCGTCCAGGGAATAAATCGGAATAATTGAGGTCTTACCGTGTTTCGTGGACGACATGATGATCAGCTGCGGCGAGAAGCGGATGGAAATGCGCCAAGCGCGAGTGCGCTTTTACGAATCGGATTTGAAATGTTTAAATACCGTCAGCCGTTTAACGGTCGAAAGGTTTTTTTTTTGGATGTCCTGCAGTCTTCCACAGAATTTCCACAGAAAAATTATCTATAAATAAAAATATAAAAATGCGATATCCTTTCGTATAATCCCAAGATATTTAAGTCCTGATACCAAATCCTGAAGTATATTTCACTAGATGTTTATTACACCACCGAACCTTCATGTAAGAGGAGGAAAATGGGTTCCTCTCAACGCATCGCATCACATCCCACTAAACTGATCCACACACACACACACACACACACACACACACACACACACACTCGGTCTTAAAGAGACAGACAGCTCAGTCTGAGGAGAATATATATATACAAAAAGATCCAATGTTCAGTCTAGATATCCATTAAAATCACAACTCTAACACCCAATGCTAATCATATCTGCGAAGGAGCACTGCTAATCCAAGACATGATCCCTAACCAGGAATCCACAGATCATCTCTTCATTGGGTTCATTGTCCAAATGATCATCCAGATGAAGAAGAAAAAAGCAGACACCTGACAAACACACAAAAGCTGAGGTTCTTTCATAGGCTGTTGAAGGTCATTTGAATGCCTGTGGAACTAGAAAACCAGTCTGATATATATTGATATAATAATTTGATCGAATAATGAAAAGATATTCATCTATGAATAAATCCAGGAGTGTATGAATCCTTTTGGGATGAACTGAATCACTGGCTGAACCCCAGATCTCCAGACCTGATCTCCTAAGGATAAACCCCAAATCTCCACACTCATCATCACTGCCTGATCTTTGTAACACTTTTATGGCTGGATGATCACTAATCCCCACAGCACAACAACAGATCACAGAGAACACTGACCTTCATAAGTCAGTATGCCAAGACCACGTCTGCGATTCCATCGTGGACAAGAAGTTAAAACAAAGAGCAAACTTGAAATTCTGCGGGAAACGTGGGGAAATCTGCCACGGAGACGTTTGACACGATTCTGCAAGTTTACGCCTATGCTGCAACAAGTCGTTCGGGATGTTTTGAGTGGCACACATGCTTCCAGAGCAGAAGAATGTCACTGGAAGGTGCTCAGAGATTTGAGAAGACCTTCAACCAGCTCGAAACCTATTGGAACCTTTTGATACCACCTCATGTAGATCATTGGTCAAGTGCTGCTTTGCTGAACTTAACCCTCAACACCCACTAAATCTCATTCTTAACTGGAGATTAATGCACTGATAATGACATATACTCTGATTTGCCAAATAAACCGGCCCAATGGGCGTCTATCTACATTCATTAAACGTTTACATTTACGGCATTTAGAAGAGAGTTACCATTATCCAGAGTATCTCATTCATGCACTGAGCAGTTGAGGGTTCAGGCTCTTGCTCAATGGCCCAGCAGTTGTGGCTTGGTGCTGCTGAGATTTGAACTCTCAAACCTTTTATCAATGAGCAGCCAGCTGCCAAAACACAGGCCAAAATGTTCAAGCTAGTAGACCATCTTTTCCAGATGCTAAGTATTTAGCGGCTTTCCAATACATTCATTTCTCATCAGTACTGTGGGAACATTAAGGGCAAAGCAGGAATATACCATGGATATGAGCTCAGGCCACCCAAGGAGCAGCAAATTCTCCTACACTCACATTGTCACTAATGGTGGTACCTCACCCTGGCAACAAGAACATATTGTATGCTTTATATTATATATAAGTAAATTTACTTCACTTTTTTAAATGATATATTTACAGTTACGTCAGTTGTTGGTCTGTTTTCACCCAATATTTTTTTTTAAGGTATAAAGATCTGAGATGGTACCAACATGTTTTGACAATAGAGCAAACCAGAGATGCTGAATATTTTGGATTTTTGGTCTATTCATAAACCAGCATTGCTTTGGCAAAAGGCGATACCCGAAATATGACGAAACAGACGAAACCAATCTAGGCTCGTGGCAAAATGATTAGCCATTTTAGCTAGCCAATATACACCATATGCCATTTCTTTGCTACTTGTCATGGTTTTAATTCTAAGACTTTACACATGGACTTTTATTGTACTTATGACCAAGAACGATAAAAAAAAAAAAAAATTAAATTCATTATTAGAAGGGTGACAGTGTACCAGGAATTAAAGTAATCCGTAATGAAGAAAGGAATCAGTGCTGAATCATTGTAGTTGTTCTACATTGATACGTGTTGCCAGATGTTCAGGAGCAATTTCAACTGCACAGTTATACGGCAGAGAATTAGGTTTGTATAATGACCATGATATGAATTGATCATACATGACATATACATTGATCCACACATAATTGCTACATCTCTCTTTTATATCAATGTTCTTTAGGAGCCCCAAATCCTATTTTTATGGATTGGACTCTCTCATTTTAGACACAGTGGATTTTATTACTGTACAATAAATTACAGGTTATAACCAGCTTTGTCTCCATTGAATCACTGGTAAGTGCTTTTTTTTAAGCAATGCAAGCAAACCATTTCTCTCCCCGTCACACACGAACAAAATGTAAACATGTTTGGACCCACTTCAAAGCTGCAACCATGTGGATGTGGTATCTTCAGTCACGTTTGATGCTCGGTGGCACCACCATCAATCATTACAGATGGAAAACCGCCACTGCGATCATTAATCTGAAGGTTACGTATACATGTCCACACCCATACACGCTCCTGAGGCATGCATTCGATCAGTGTGTGTAAAGAGATGCGGTGAACACGATGTCTCTGCGGATGGACAGCGACGCTCTCTCCATCTTGCTTCCCAAAACCGAATCTCCTACAATTCGGGCTGCTTGTCTGACCTCCTTCAGAACTTCGTCTAGTCTCTGAATGCAGCGCACCACCGTCCCCTCCTGCACGTCGGTCAGCTGGGCGATCTCCGCGAAGGGCTGTCTCACACACACACACACACACACACACAAACACAATTAGAGGTCGAACGATATGGGTTTTTCTCTGCCCGATGCAGATATTTAGAAATCGATGTTGCAGTTTTTCTGACCGTCCAAAAGGTATTTGGTACCTGTTCCAACCTGCAGCCTAAAGTAGCATCATGTTTAACCATTGAAATATATAACGCTAAATTAAGAACGAAGGATAACTTAACGCCCGAGACACATTGAGCTGACGGTAGGGAGTGGGGTGGTGTTTTGAGCGTCAGTCAGCTTTAGTTTTTCCGTTTTCCCGGAACACGCACCGCTGGCTCCAGTCTACATGTCAAATCCGAGGCAGCGCATATATTGGTGACAAAGAGAATATCCGATTGGATATTCGGCTCGGCGAATGAGCACGTGAAAAATAAACACGACGCTCACGGCCATTCTTCCTCTTGTTTTGCAACTTAGACATGATTATTAATAATATAATCTGCTGCTCGCTTTGTATATTCACAGTTTGGTGCGCAAAAAAAAAAAAATCACAATATTACATTATGAACTGCTTTACTACTCTAAAGCAATACACTACTTATAGCTGTTAAAATGCTCAACATGATAAAATAAGCTGATAGTACACAGGCGTAAAAACATATACCTGCACTCACTCTCTTTAGAGCAGGGCATTAAAACGGCT
>NC_139579.1:4188201-4285701 GCF_946808225.1 Silurus aristotelis
GGGACAGAAACTTCCAGAAGGAGGTATATTTAGAGTAAATTGTGCGTAGCAGTGCCACATGCACGCACACAACATTTGCTGTGCAATTACCTCCTGGATTGTGTTGGGGATGTGCGGTTCTATCTGAGTGTTCTGTGTGAAGACGAGACAGGACAGCAGGGCGGCGCTCTCCTCGGGCGCCAAAGGACTCAACGTGTTCTCAAACAGCAGCTCTGTGAGCAGGAGCTCATGACTGCTGATCTGACACGCTACCCGACCTTTCAGCTGTACTGCTCCGCTACTGTCGATGTAGTTCAGAGCTTCCAGGACCTGCGGATCAGAACACCGTTATAATATCCACAACACTTCAAAACAAAAACAAAAAAAAGTGGAAAAACCTCTCTAAATTTGTTGCTCTACTAATTTGTTCTAATTTGTTGCTCAGGAACCCAGGAGTTAAAATAAAGATCTTTGTTAAATTCAGTGGGTGTGGCTTATATTTGGGTGCGCTTAATAGTCCGGAAATTACGGTACTTAAGGGTTTGAACGGTGAGTGATACAGATGGTCCCCGAGTTAAAGCACGTTTCATGTTTTGCTGGAAAACCACAAATATATACTGTATACAGTACGGTACTGTAAATTGCTTTGTCTTGCTAAATTATATACAGTAATGTGTAAAATTATTAACCTCTTAGACTTCAGCATCAGCCCTCGTGTCCATTAACCCGTTGTTCGCAGATGTTAATAATATGTTTAACAATAGATTAAATGAAAAGGGTATCAAGGTATACCTTTATATATAAAGCAAATTACAGTATACTACCGCATACTCATCACTATTCTTCAAGACTCCTGGGTAGGCTAGACCATGCCTGTAACCGGCCAGGGTAATGGGGAACTGACCTTAATCCTCTGGTGGTACTCTGGCAGCAGAGTCAATGACTGATCTGAGATCAAGTACAGCAGTTTGTCCAACTCTTCCGCCAGTTTCATTCGCTCCTGCACACGTGCAAACTGGGGACGGGAAAACAATAAAAGAGAAGCCACCTTTAAACAATCGGCTCAGTCTCTCGTAGAACACGCTTTTCCAACTAGGCATTCGGGGAAATTCAAATTAGTAGCAGATGAGTTTAATCTCGTTTCTCCGACGCTGGAGACTGGATGGCATTAATATCAGCTTAGGAGACCATAGCCTCTAATGCCGAAAGGACCGAAAGGGGTTGGCAGCCAGGGCCAGAAGGATTAGCTATTATATATCGTTTTTAATACCAGGCAAAGACGTGCTGCAGCTTGAAAAAACAGACTTTTTTTTTTTATTCTGCCGTCGTGGTGTTTTTTGAATGTTTTATTTGCAGCTTCAAGAATTTCTCTTAAAAGGAGAAAATCCTGACAATTGCACACATCGAGGGAGTGAATCAATGATCGATTGAAGGAATGACGGCATTTGTTCAAATATGCTGAAATAAGTAGAACAGATAAATAGAAAATATATTTAGAAAATTAAATATTAAATGTAAAACACATATCTGCAATACGGATTTTTTTTTTTTATTATGAATAATCAAATGTGTACCGTTACGGCCTTGATATACGTGACTTTTACAAAGAATAATCTAAAAATGGTAATATTAATAAAATAAAAAATAAAACCAAAAAGTGAGATATACCTGCTCTGTGAAAGTGGGTGAGTGTGTGCAGTGGAAGTCTTTGAGACTGTCCTGAAGGACTCGCTGTCTCATCACAGCCTCCACCACATCCACACTCTTCAGGTGGAGGTCATTCACAGGGTCGAGGGTTGAGATGCCAGACGGGCTGGCCTCAGCCAATCGCAGGAGCTCCTGAGTTGCAGTGGAAATGGCTTGACCGGGTGGATCCAGTCTGGAAGAAATAAAAAGAAGGATAGTTGAATGACCAGAGAAAGAGGAATGAATCTGAAATAAAAAAACTTGACAAAACAGTGGTTCGTCCACCTGAAGCGGGGCTGCTGTCTCTTTTTATAGTTGTCGATAATCCGCTCTGGAATGACCTTCAGGGTCTTCATGGTGATCGCCGATATTTCCTGCGACTTCAGCTTCTGCACTGTGTGACTGCAGGGACCTAAAAACACACACACACACGCTATGAGATTAATTTGCATACATTTTTAATATTCGTTTTGTACAAGGAGGTAAGCAGTACGAGTCTGACCCTCTGGAATGAAAAGGCTGGTGTTGTGAAGGTGTGTGAGCGCGCGGTTGTTCGGAACGTTCTCTGCTGCTTCTTCGTTCCCTTTCTCGCAAATGATGAGGGCGGTGAACGTCCGATTCACAGAGTCCGTGGACACCTGAGGCGGCAGAATGACAAACGGTTCCGATAAACAAACTCAGAGACGGCAAATTAGAGAGCTCTGAAGCAGATACACACGGACCTGTAGGAGAACAGCCAGGGCGTTGAAGTGCTGAGCGTTGTTGACCACCACAACCCGCCCCACTGACAAGGCCTTAATCCCGTTCACGGACTCCATCACTGCTTGCTGAGAAGAGCGGGAAAGAAAACTCACGTTTACTCACACTAAGAGTAGTATCTGATAGAATTGCAATTTTGGAATTGTTGCCAAATTTTCTCGTCTGTTACTGTGTGTGTGAGTGTGTTAATGTACCTGCAGGGCTTCTGTTGTAATGCGTAGCTCGGTCAAAGTGTGGTAGTAGGAAAGCAGGTCAGATAGCTGACCCTCTGTGTCAAGAGGTGGTAAAGAGGAAAGCTCACGTTTCAGCTCTGATATCCTTCTCTCGTTCGCCTGAGACAGACAGAGAGATAAAGTGACAGACAGCAAAGACAAATAAATGTCAAAGATGAACAACGATACATCTGTTACACATCTTTCCTAGAAAAGTGAAAAACAAATACAACCCTTTGATGTCAGTCCACTAATTTGCCTTTGTGCATCTGTGTGTGTGTGTGTGTGTGTGTGTGTGTTCGCTCTCTCGATATGCGAAAGTGTCAGGAAACGCTAAAGAATCCGTACCGCAAGATTTATCAAAACCTTTATTATAATATTTAAGAAATAATAATAATGAAATAAATTTAATATTTTATAAAAAATTACACAAAAACAAGCCTTGAAAGAAAATTTAGAGGAAAAGTATCCACCTGTGTGTCCCTGTGGTTCTCGGAGAAGCTCCTGCGCATCATATCGGTGACTCTGAGGGCCTCGACTCGCAGCAGGTTGAGGATCATGGTGTAAGTCAGCCTGAACTGTGATTGCAGCAACGTCGGCTTTCCCTGAGGAAACACACAAAGTCTTTTCATTATTAAGAATCTGCGTGGCCTGCAAACGGGAAACGTTTAATCCTTGCACCATATTACAGCGATTACCACAGAAATGACCCAAACAGCTGAAGAAATAAACACAAAACCCATTAATGGAGCTGTGCATCAGCTGGGGTTTTTTTTTTTTTTTATGGAGATTGAAGATCGTTTTCCGACCCGCTGTGCATAATTACAGCTCTCGGTCCACCCTGGATGCCGTTGCCATGGAGCGGCAGGAGCCTCTGGACCAGTCCATTAAACTGGTAGTGCAGAAAAACGTTTAGAGAAGAGCCAGAGAAGAACCCCCAAGCGTAAAATACCCTTCAGTGTTTAATACAAATGGCAATGAAAGAACCGTGAATCTCGGCCTTTTAGCAATGCATTAGTATATGATCGTACATATCAGGTCAATAAAGATGCAATATAATTCAGTTCAGTGTGAATAAGGTTTGCACTTTCAGTATGATTCACATTAGGATTTTAGTTTTAGGATTTTTAGTCTAAACTTATATTGTTTCTGATTCAATGAGGTACGTATATAAACCCTCAAAACGATAAAATGGAGGTGGACTCGGTATCAGAACACACCAGCATCATTGTGTGCAGATCCGCCATTTCGTGAACTCCTGTCTTGCAAAGGATGATAACCGTCCCTGTAGCATCCAGCCCTCTTCTGCCTGCTCTCCCCGCCATCTGGATGTACTCACCTGTAGTACAAACAAACGCAATCACAAAGACAACATCTTTAAGGGGGAACAGAGACTATATTAAAAGTGTATTAATAAACTCTGGGCTGAAGGTGTGGCCTCAGTGTCAGTCAGTCACAGTGTAGGAGGTGTGGCCTCAGTGTCAGTCAGTCACAGTGTAGGAGGTGTGGCCTCTGTATCAGTCAGTCACAGTGTAGGAGGTGTGGCCTCTGTATCAGTCAGTCACAGTGTAGGAGGTGTGGCCTCAGTGCCAGTCAGTCACAGTGTAGGAGGTGTGGCCTTTGTATCAGTCAGTCACAGTGTAGGAGGTGTGGCCTCAGTGTCAGTCAGTCACAGTGTAGGAGGTGTGGCCTCAGTGTCGGTCAGTCACAGTGTAGAAGGTGTGGCCTCTGTGTCAGTCAGTCACAGTGTAGGAGGTGTGGGATATGTGTCAGTCAGTCACAGTGTAGGAGGTGTGGCCTCTGTATCAGTCAGTCACAGTGTAGGAGGTGTGGCCTCTGTATCAGTCAGTCACAGTGTAGGAGGTGTGGCCTCTGTATCAGTCAGTCACAGTGTAGGAGGTGTGGCCTCTGTATCAGTCAGTCACAGTGTAGGAGGTGTGGGATACGTGTCAGTCAGTCACAGTGTAGGAGGTGTGGCCTCAGTGTCAGTCAGTCACAGTGTAGGAGGTGTGGGATACGTGTCAGTCAGTCACAGTGTAGGAGGTGTGGCCTCAGTGTCAGTCAGTCACAGTGTAGGAGGTGTGGCCTCAGTGTCAGTCAGTCACAGTGTAGGAGGTGTGGGATACGTGTCAGTCAGTCACAGTGTAGGAGGTGTGGCCTCAGTGTCAGTCAGTCACAGTGTAGGAGGTGTGGCCTCAGTGTCAGTCAGTCACAGTGTAGGAGGTGTGGGATACGTGTCAGTCAGTCACAGTGTAGGAGGTGTGGCCTCAGTGTCAGTCAGTCACAGTGTAGGAGGTGTGGGATACGTGTCAGTCAGTCACAGTGTAGGAGGTGTGGCCTCAGTGTCAGTCAGTCACAGTGTAGGAGGTGTGGCCTCAGTGTCAGTCAGTCACAGTGTAGGAGGTGTGGGATACGTGTCAGTCAGTCACAGTGTAGGAGGTGTGGCCTCAGTGTCAGTCAGTCACAGTGTAGGAGGTGTGGCCTCAGTGTCAGTCAGTCACAGTGTAGGAGGTGTGGGATATGTGTCAGTCAGTCACAGTGTAGGAGGTGTGGCCTCAGTGTCAGTCAGTCACAGTGTAGGAGGTGTGGGATATGTGTCAGTCAGTCACAGTGTAGGAGGTGTGGCCTCTGTATCAGTCAGTCACAGTGTAGGAGGTGTGGCCTCAGTGTCAGTCAGTCACAGTGTAGAAGGTGTGGGATATGTGTCAGTCAGTCACAGTGTAGGAGGTGTGGCCTCATTTTAATTCCAACAGAGTTTCTGTATTCCTGTATATTCATCTCCAATCACTCTCACTTAACATTAAATACCAACCCTCATAATAAAAAATAATTATAGTAGTAAGATTTGCACATGTAATGTCAGGCGCATATAATGTTTGGCTTATGACTACCTCAAATTTGTTAAAATATTAATCCAAGTATTTATTGCAACTCAGTTTAGATCAAACGGCAAACAAAGAAATGAGCTTTGTGTCATGTCGCATATGTTCACTGATCACGGTGTGCAAATTACACTCGTCTCTGCAAAGCGATTACACCCACTCGGCACATTAAAGGCCTCCTGTAGTATTTCATAAAGCTTTCCATGGAGCAAATTTACATTAGACATCAGTCTTGTATGCAGATTAATTGTGTTGCCTGTTCACTAAGCTCTGTTATTCTGTCAGCACCTGGCCGAATCTAATGAGCAGCGCACTCACTGACACTGATGAGGATCGGTTCAGTCTTCGTTAATTTCTGTTATCATAAATAATAAGGAAAAACAGGAGCAGGCTGACAGCGAGGGCTGACACTTACACACGTAGACAACTTCTAAATTATTGGCACCCTTATTATTGGGGAAACAGGTTATATAAAAAAACTTCATGGTGGATTTGTTAAGCTTCTGACATCGACGTAGTGGCAAGAAAACCCGTAAAGTGAAAGGATCTTTAGGGTGAGTGATCTCTGTATTGTCCGTTCACATGAAGCATCATAGAAGACTAACCTAAGGGTGAAAGAACCTAAAATGCAGGAGTGCTAAAACCCCTCCTCATTCAAAGTATTTTTTTAATGAGGGTGCCAATAATTCTGAAGCTGACTGTAGATTCATTAACATAGTAACATGAAGAATTAAATTAAATTTATTATTATTGATTTATTTTTACCAGGATGGAGGTTTCTGAATCCAGTTCCGTCGTGTTTGCGGATGCTGTCGAACACCACGGTCCTGGCCGGCATGTTCACACCCATTGCAAAAGTCTCGGTGGCGAAAAGAACCTGCACGAGGGAGAGAACATCGCTGTGATCACCTGCATACACTCGATTACTCATGATGCGTGGGGGCAAACAGTGAGGACCCGATATCCTACATGTATCGCCGTGCTTGTTATAGCTAATCTCCAGCGGGTTTTGAAATGCACAAATCGACACGCGTGGTGGAATTGGCTGATATTAAAGTTCCGGCATCGTAATGACGTTAGGGAGAAGGAAGACTCGTCCATAAGGCTCATTAAAAATAGCAAAATGCCCCCCAAACCAATCTGGTAATAACGAAAGATGAGCAAACTGGAACCTCATTAGCTCTTATCTATTACATGTGAAACACAACACCTGAAAGTGTGCTGATGGGGGAATAGAATCAATGCTGCACTGGTGTACAAAAAAAACGACACGTTACGACCTTAAAAGCGATTATTCGTCTCTAACGATTATTTCTCTCGGAACATCGAATAATTAAAGAACGCAATGTTGTTTTTTCCATTAAGAAGTTTGAGTCTTACATTTTAAGGAAAGCCAAACAAGTTCAAGTGAAAGTTTAAAGAGACAGTATTTTACCGAGTGTAGCTCTAATTTAACTCAACTACCGTAATTTCAGGACTATAAGCGCACCCACTGAATTTGACAAATATTTTAATTTTTAACATAAATAAGCCGCACCCGTCTACACTAACGTACTTCACACAGGCTTTAACGAAAGTGCGTTTAAAAATCACCCAATGGAAGTTTTTTCTCCCGATGCCGTGCAGCTCAGAACACAGGTGGGCTGCGGTTTTTCGTTTCCGTTCGGAAATTTAATTGGTCTAATTTTATGTCGCTCGGTTTTTTGGCTTGACGTTTGTGAAAGCGGGAAAAACCCAGCAAAAATTCATAAATTAGCTGCTTCGTTGTTTAAGCCGCGGGGTTCAAAACGTGGGAAAAAAGTAGCGGCTTATAGTCCGAAAAATACGGTACATGGTTTGAGCACTTCGTCTACTGCTGGAAAATTACCTGGTTACTGTAGATTGTGAGAGAGATAGAGAGAGAGAGAGAATAAAGGAGAGAGAAAGAAAATGAAACTGCTGTTATAGAAAAAATTCTGATAAAAAGATTTGAGAATTCAGCAGTCGTGTAGCATATGATACAGCGACATGCCAAATATGGGTTTAACTCAAATGAAAAACATACATATCATTTTCATAGATTTTATAAAGAGTTAAAGAGCAGAAACACTCAATGTTCTGAAATTCTTTCTCATGCCTCCTCATTTTTGCTTTTAATTAATTAATTAATTTGTATTTTTTTTTTAACACATTTTGTTACCCGAGAAGACTCAAAGACACGACAGGTGTGAGACGTACTTTTACGAGACCTTTAGAGAAAAGCATCTCGATGACCTCCTTCAGGATCGGCAGGATGCCGCTGTGGTGCACGCCGATGCCTCTCTTCAGCAAGTCCTTCATCAGCAGGATCTGAGGAACAAAAACCAACATCATTTATGTAAAAGAAATAAATGATTTCTTGCTCCAAACACTTTCATGTCTTCTGCAGAGTTATAACTTCTGACTCGCAATCTATACATCAGCTTTTACAGGCTGCATGGCTGTTTTTTTCTATTTATTTCTCTCGCGATGTTCTCGCTCTCAAGTAATCCGTATCTCCAGTGCGGTCCATTAAAGCTGTAAAATACGTACGGTTAATTACCCGGGTTTCAGATACGCTCCTCTGAGCAGGTTATTGCTTAGTTGAGTGCTTTGACTGATCCTTCAGTAAGAGGATGTGAAGCTTAAAGTGAAAAAAAAGGAGTCAGGAGTAATGCATGAACGTGATTAATAGTGCTACTAAGAAAAAAAAATTTAAAAGACACAAAATATGCGTCTTTCATTGTTGCTTTGGAGCAGGGACGGTGTTCTGAGTAAAAGGAACCAACATGGCAACCAAAAAAGACCAAACTTTTGACAGGAAAATTGTACATTACTGTAATTACACCACTGCAGGAAAATGGGGTGTGAATATTTTTACCCCAGTAGATGTATTAAAACATCAGCTTTACCACCTTCCAGAGAAAAGACAAGAATATGAAAGAAAGTCACATACATTTTCCATGTGCCTTTGTGTGTTATGTGATGGAACGAGATGATTATGGATCACGCTTGATCCTGAGTACTCATGAAAATCAGGTTGTACCTGAGGGAGCTGTCGATCTCCTCCTCTCAGCCTGCTCAGACTCCTAAGAAAGAAGGAGTGGATCTCGTTCTTCTCCACAGAGGTGGTCAGGTCCAGAGAGGTGAGCAAGCGAGCGTTGTCGTCGCAGCGGGTGCGCGAGAAGGTGAACGCCACCACCGGAGTCTGCTGCCTCTCTGACAGGAAGTGGAGCAGCGTCTGCCACACGGCTCGGTCCTGAAACATACATGCATTCATTGGGATCCTTTCTTTTCTGACAACGCATTAAAAACAAAAACAAATTTTTTTTAATACGAGCGCCCCCTAGTGGAAGAACGAACAATTACCTGGCAAAAAAATTCCCTTTTACGAGTGCAATAAAACAGTCGTTACATCTACACTATATGGAAAAAGGTTTGTTAACACCTTAACATAGGATTCATATGTGCTTTTTTTCGAACATCCCATTCCACATTTAGTCCACAATAACTGTTATAAAAACCTCCCGTCTTCTGGGAAGATGTTCCACTAGACTTTGGAGTGTGTTTACAGAGATTTGTGACCCTTCAGCTACAAAAGGTGTTAGCAGTGGTTAGAAGGTACTGATGTAGGTGATGTGAGGAGGCCTGGGGTGCAGTCAGCATTCCAATTCATCCCAAAGGTGTTCAGTAGGGTTGATGACAGAGCTCTAGAACAGGCCATGCGAGATCTTCCACTCCAACACATGTAAAGCATGAGGTCTTCATAGACCTGGTTTTGTGCACAGTCATGATGAAACAGGTTTGTGTCTCCTAGTTCAATTAAAGGGAAAATTTCAAGCCACCCCAAAGGCATCATGTATATTTTATATACTGTATATATAAAATTGTGCACCTAAAACTGTGTGGTAAAAATTTTGAAAAAAAAAACCCACATATGGCTCGAAAAGTCAGGTGTCCCAATACTTTTGTTTATTGAGTATATGTTTAATTAAAAAAGAAAAAAAAAACTGTTAGTTGGGCCTCACTCATGATAGCTTATGTTCTTTCCATCTCGCAATTATGAAAATGAGTCTGATACACAGTTCTGAGAAAACTTGACACTCTTACATACATACTATAAACATCACTTTAAGTATGTCCTCTAAATGCTAGATTATTACACTACTATTTTTAGAAATCAGAACACGGACCTGATTTGGTGTGGTGCTCTGTGAAACCTTCTTCGTGCCAAAAGACTGAGCATGTTTACTGGTGCGTTCCTTTTTCGCCTCCACAGCTGCATAGTATCTAAAACACATACACAAAAGAAACTAATAAATATAACAAAACAAAAACAACCCCCAAAAAACAAAGTACAACCTTTAATCACAGTCTGCTTAGTCTCAGTAGTTTACAATCATAAGGCACTTCAGAAATCCAATTAATGCTGGTTTAGTTTTTGTCCCCCTGTTGTTACTACTACTACGATTGTTACTTACACTTTTATACGAGTTGGTATCAAAAAGTTTCGAAGTTCACTGGCGGGTGAGATAGTATGAATTGTTCTACCGACGATCATCATGCACAAGTTGCCTAATGGTTTCGCTCTTGAAGCGACAAAAAAAAAAAAAAAAACACCTCGGACGACTCGTTGCAGCGTCGCACGTATTTCACGTCGAACGACCCTCATCCAGGTTTTACGCCGAATTCCACGTTTGCGTTTTTTGCTCTGACTTGCTGTCTATGATGAAATCGCAGACGTGTTAACGGGGTCAGAATAGCGGCAGTTAGCATCGTTAGTCTCGAACCGCCTCGTATGGTTGTTTAATGCTGGAACTTTTAACAGCATGAGGGAACTCAGTGGGTATAACTCTGGGTTACTGAATGGAAGGTCGGGGGTTCAAGCCTCGGCATTACCAATTATCCACTCTTGGGCCCTTGAGCAAGGCCCTCCGGGGGCACTGTATCATGGCAGACCCTGCGTTCTGACTGCAAAAAAACAGAATTTCACTGTGCTGTAAAAGGACAAGTATAAAGCCCCTTATATATTCCTTTAAACAATAGAAAGCCAATAAGAGATTACATTTTTCTTTCACACAGATAAAATCCCTTCAGTAATCGTGATCAATAGCTTCACTTCCTGCATGCTTTCGATTGGTTGCTGTTTTGTCCTGCATTGAAAACTGTTCCATCTTATAAAAAGGTAAGTCTCCTGGCTTTTACCCTTTAGTCAGGAAACCTCCAGTAGCATCCAGCAGAAGGAAGAGCTCTTTCTGAGTCTTGGTGCTGTTTCCTGTGTAGAGGTAGTGCTCCAGTGGCACTGGCCTCTTCACTGTACTGATCACGTAGATGGGCCTCTTCTTGATCCGCCTGGCAAAAAAGGGGAAACGGTGACGCCATGAGATCCCAATCGACAGGAACGATTCATTAATCTCATTTTGATTTATTCAATAACATAGCAAAGCTAATCATGAACCAGATGGAAGCATATCAGTAGCAAAATTCTGCATTCTGAGCCAAAGGTGGATCATGGTGGATTGGAAATGGCAACCCTAAAAATCTATTATATTTTTATTGTCCTTTTTAACCAAAAGTTGCACAAATAATAATGGAAAATGTAAATTTAACTACATTTCCATTTTAAATAGAATTTTGCTACCTATATGCCTCCACAGGATTTTCTATGCGAGGGTTTAAGCGAGAAGATCCGATTGCTAAATCCCTCACAAGTCGCGTCATAAAAAAAATAAAGCGTCGGTTTATTGAGACGAAGATAAAGAAGACGTACCCGATCCATTCGCTGAACTCCACCGCGTTGGGCACTGTAGCGCTGAGCAAGATGATGCTGACGTGATCAGGAAGCATGATGAGTACTTCCTCCCAAACAACACCTCTCTGAAACAGGAAAGAAAAGACTCTTCTAGCTGAGAATCTTTCATAGAATAAACAGAATAAAACAGGACAAATCCACTTCAAAAACTCATCTGACCTCTGCGTCGTTGATGTAATGGACCTCGTCGAATATAACCCACTCCAGGTCCCGAATGACCTCGGATCCGTTATACAGCATAGACCTGAGAGAAAGAGAGAGAGAGAAAGGCATAATAGTCGCCTCTTATACAACAGAATCGTAATGGATGTTACTCGGTGAATCATGATTGCTTTATTACCTCAGGATTTCAGTGGTCATGATGAGACAGGAGCCCTCGGGGTTCAGCTGAACATCTCCAGTCAAAAGCCCAACGTCACCAAACGTGTTTTTGAAGTCACGGAATTTCTGATTGGATAAAGCTTTAATGGGGGAGGTGTAGATGGTTCTGGCGGAAAAAAACGATCGTCAAAGAGAACAGCGTCATTATCGTTATCGTCGGCAGCCTTCTGGTTTTCCGCTGACGTCGTTTTTTTTTGGACCTTTGGGCTTTTATGTACAGATTCATCACACACACACACACACACACACACCTGGTCATGTGTTTCTGCGAGAGCGCTATGGCGTACTCAGCCACCACGGTTTTTCCCGCCGAGGTGTGAGCCGCCACAAAGACAGAGTCGTGAGCCTCAAGCCTGAGGATGGCCTGCTTCTGAAACTTGTCCAGCTCAAACGGATACTAAAACTCGCACAAATACACACGAGAAAATACATCATTTATTCTATTCCCCTGTGGGTAATAACTAACAGATATGACCATATAGTGACATAATAGCACACTAATAATGTAGTTATATAATGGGTTTAATGTTAACTCCAGTACACAGGTGCTGGACCAAAGACTGTAGAAAGAACATTACTTATAATCTTATACTCCAGTGCTCATGTTAGTTCTCACTCTCCAGTGTTGAAAGATTTATGATTAAACTCTTGATGTCACCCAAATGAGGATGGGTTCCCCTTTTGAGTCTGGTTCCTCTCAAGGTTTCTTCCTCATAACATCTAAGGGAGTTTTTCCTTGCCACAGTCACCATGGCTGCTCATCAGAGATAAATACACACTGTTCACCTTAACTGTTGATTTCTGTAAAGCTGCTTTAAGACAATGTCTGTTGTGAAAAGCGCTATAGAAATAAACTTGACTTGACTGTTTAAGGGCTTGTAACACAATAAAATCACAATCCATAAATAAGTGCCCTGTGTGTTCCAGAGCAAATTTCTTTACTTATTAAAACAACATACAGTATACATACACAGGTACCTTAAAAGCAGGATTGGGGATTCGTTTGTAGAAATCGTCACAGGGAGAGGTGATGTCCACGGGCACCGCCCACTTTCTTTCCTTCTTCTCCTCTTGGCTTTTCTGCATTCCTCCATCAGTCCGGCTTGGTGATGAAGTTGGAACGGGAGTAGGAGATGGCAGCGTGTCCTGAAAGACAAAAAAAAAAAAAAAACCCCGAGAAGAACTGCGTGTTAAAAAGAGTATTAAATAGTAAATGTTCCTGGGTTCTTAATGACATGACGAGCTAAATGTCTCCCTTTTCGAGCTCACGAGAGAGAAAATGAGAAACGGGGAGCTGACGGATTGTTTTTATGGAGGTTCCACAAAATTAAATGTAACCCTAAATGGATTAAAAAAAAAAAAAAAAACATGGACATGCTGCAAAATTCTAATCAGGATGTCGCGATTCATTTCCTGTAATTGTTTTATTACATATACTGATTTAGTGTTTACCTTAATGCCCAGATCTTCAAGGCTGTTAGTTCTGTGGAGTTTGGACTCCTCTTTACTTCCTGAGCCTTTCTCTTTCTCCTCAGGTACAGGTTCGATTATGTCCTCGAATGTAGACAGCAGGGACAGCAGGTTCACGTCTCCTTTTGTGGTTTTGGCCTCTGAATGATTTTGAGAGCAGATACAATACAGAGTAAGGCATCAACAACAGGGAAATAGATTTGTATGTGTGTGTGTGTGTGTGTGTGTGTGTGTGTGTAAAAAAAGCTCTGAATTAAACCTTTGTTACTGAAGTTCACGCCGGCTTTCAGCCCCGGAGGCACCGTGAGTAAATCTAAACAAAGGAAAATAAATAAATAAATAAAAAAATACTAACGAACGCTTATACAGAAGCATTGAATATAAACAGCCGTGTTGCAAATCTGCAGAATTCACCATTCTCAAAGTCGATGTCCTCCTCCAGCTCGGATTTTTTCTCTATCAGCTCTAACGTCAGCTCCTCCATACCACCTGAATGAGGACAAAACATGAGGAAGCCGGGAGAAAAAAAAGAATGAGACGAG
This sequence comes from Silurus aristotelis, assembly GCF_946808225.1. Taxonomy (NCBI): domain Eukaryota; kingdom Metazoa; phylum Chordata; class Actinopteri; order Siluriformes; family Siluridae; genus Silurus; species Silurus aristotelis. The sequence continues at coordinate 4,201,922 of NC_139579.1, forward strand.
ATCTTGAAGATGTGTGCAGGTTTGTGTCTTCACGTCATGAGAGAATGAATCAGAATTAACAGATGTAAAAGAATAACTGTAAAAAGAGTAAAAACCCCCAAAATGAAGGTTTTTAAGACTATTAAGTGTTTAGGATGATCCGCTGTGGCGACCCCTACTGGAAGAAGTCGAAAGAACAAGAAGAAGAAGACAAGAACCTAGGAGTGTTTCTATCGTTTCAATGCAAATGAGTAGGTACATAATAACAAAAAAACAACCATACAAGAATTGTACATTATTGACTGGAAGAACTTTCTGTGTACAAGTACATTTCTGGCTCTAACAAAAAGATCTTAGAGTGGAAAAATGATTCGGGAGTAATCCATGAAAAGTCCAAATTGGGCATATGTTTCTCTAATAGAAGATCTTCTATAAGAATGAGAACGGGAGAGAAGATGTTATCAGACTGCTTCAAACACGGAGGTGGAAGCTTAATGGTTTGGGTTTGTTTTTGGAGCAGGGAAATTTGGAGTCTCAATCCGAGTAAAAGGAACCAACATGGCAACCATTCCAAACTTCAACACAATGCGATTCCTGGACTTCGTTACGTTTCAGTTATTCAGAGCGCAAACAGTCGTCTGGTTTGTTATCTTGCATACAATGACCTGCCCAGACAGCGCACCTAAATCCTACTAAACTGCTCTGGGATGAACTAAATTACAATCTCAGAAAGAAATCTCAAGGGGAAAGAGGCGTTTCAGCTGAATGCCGAAAGTGTGCAAAGCTGTTGTTCATGCTAAGGGAGGATTGTTTTTGAATGGAACTACAGTGTAAAATGTCCCTAAAGGAAAAAAAATGGAAGCACCTGGTAAGAAGGGGTAGTTGGTGTTGCTGCCTCTGAGGCTCTCAGATGGAGGTCCAGGCTGCCGCTGCATCGATAAAGAGTTCTTTGCGGACAAGTTGGTGTGCTCCAGTAACACCTGAACCAGAGAGAGAATCATGTCGATAAACAAATGTGGAAACGCAGCTAATATTCCCTGCATTGGATATTTGATTAGAAATAAATATAAAAAAAAAAAAATTGAAATGATAGTAATAATCAGTGGCGTAGAAACTAATATGTAATTCGTTACTGTATTTTATTGAAGTGTTTCAACATTTTAAACATCAAATACTTTTTACTAGCAATCCGCTTTTTGGGCTCATGATCATTTGAATAAACATTAATCAGTGTTTGAGTCATTAATATCATTCTATTAATAGATCGTTGTGTTGAGAGTCACATTAGAGTCTTTTCACATGAGTAAACATGATAAATAGGAACATTATAGTCGTAATAAATCATAGTGCTAATAATAGTTATAATAATAGTAATCAATTCCCATTCTAGTGTGTGTGTGTGTGTGTGTGTGTGTTATATTTAATATATGATTAGACATTTGAGCACCTCGGTGAAATCCTGCAGCATGCCGGTGGTGGGATCTCTCACTACAGACACACCCGAGTGTAGAGGAGACAACGAAGAGTGCAACAACGAGTCCACCTGACGGTCCCTTTTGGTCAGTCTGAGAGACAAAAGGAAATAATGGTTTGATCCTAAAGTACATATTACAACTATCTGTGAACAAAAATGACATCTAATAAACAAAACAAAAAAAACACTGTAAAGTGGATTTGGACTCGGTTGCCAGGTGCAACCGAATCGTGTTTTTCTAAGAGCATAATCGTGGCTTTCATACTTAAGAAATTTCTGGAAGGCGTCTGTTGTGTCGTGTATGGGCATCCACGCAGGATCGTGAAGGAAATGTTTCTCCACCTCAGTCTTCAGGTCCACGGCGAAAGGAGGAAGCCCGTGAGGAAGCTACAAGAAAAAAAAAAACATTCAAACAAGGAACTGTCAATCATTGGTTCTGTTTTTGGCCTGTTATACCTATATATATATTTAAATACCACCATCATATAATTATACAATATATTTTCTCATATCTTCTCTTACCACTTTTTCCCCTCATATTCTTTTAGATTTCATAACAAATAAAATGCTTGAATAGATAGAATGAAATCCAAGATGGCGCCGGGGATGGCAGCCCTGGCACGACTCTTTCTGGCACATACTTTCTTTTTGTTTACTGTCTGTGTGTTTGGATACCCCACTCGTACTGTCTATATTGTCTCACAAAGTCTGTGTTTGTCTTGTATGTTTTGTCTTTTTGCTTTATTTATTCTCACTGTATGAGATTCCTGTCTCTGATGCAGCGCTCTGTTATTCTTCGTTTCTGTTTAATATTGATGGTTTCTAGAGCCGTGGCATCATAATGATGGTATTAAGAGGTGGATTGATTTAGACTAGAGACCTGCACTTATAAAAAAAAAAAAAAACACTCGTCAGGAGTGTTTTTTTTTTCTTAATCATAGAAGAAAATGCCTCATATCCACAGTTAAACATGAAGGTGGAAGCTTCATGGTTTGGGGTTGTTTTGGATCAGGGAAGATCAGAGACTTATTCCGGGTGAAAGGAACCAACATGGCAACCTTTCAAGACTTCAACTTACACCATGCAATTTCGAACGGAACGCAGCTGCATGGGACAACAAGACAATGAGCCGAGGTGGACGTCCGAGTTATTGTGTAAGTGTTATTTAGAGGGCAAACAGTCGGCTGGAGTGGAATGACCTGCCCAGTCATCACAACTACATCCTATTGAACTGTATTGGGATGAACTGAATCACAGAAAGTGTTTAAAGCTGAAAAGGGAGGATTTTATCCTCATGAAGTTAAAGGCATCAGGGCTCTGTGTGTGTGTGTGTGTGTGTGTGTGTGTGTGTGTGTGTGTGTGTGTGTGTGTGTGTGTGTGTGTTCACCGTGCTCTGTGGTGGGAACGGTTTGTGACTGGGTGATGGGTGTGTGAGGAGTTCAAACCTCCCAGAACAGCCCATCTCCAGCAGGGCCAGGGGCAGATCATCAGGACCAGGGGCTGGCAAATCTTCACACACACACACACACACACACACACACACACACACACACATTATTGATTTCTTATAAGAAAATAAAAGCATGCTGCATCATATAGCCTCGCCAAATCTGTTCAAATTTTAAAACAAAACACAATCTACACCATTAACAAACTCATGCTAGCCATGTCAGCTGAACCATGTACCGTATCCCATATTACTCCATCACACTGATGCAGTGCACTACGTAGGGCGCTCTGTCCAATTCACTCACATCCTCCGTAGTGCACATAAACAGAAAACCGGAGTCCGATTGGGATTCGACCGGCTAGCTGTCATTTTAGCCGTTTTTAAATGAACAACGTCGCTTTTAAAAATGAATTATACATAACTTTAAACTATCGATAACATGCAGAACACATTAAATAGTTTTTTTTTGAGGACTCACCTAACTTCTCCATCACCAAACTGCTGATCTTTTATCTCTGCCACTGTAGTTGCAGAAAACAGCAAACTCGGAAACCGGAAATGACGCACAGGAAATACGTAGGCTTTCGTTTTAACGAGCGATATCATGCAAATTAGGACGATTTATTATTATTATTATTATTATTATTATTATTATTATTATTATTATTATTATTATTATTATTGAAATTGTTTAAATGATCATCATCATCATTATTATTATTATTATTATTATCATCATTAATATATTAATTATATTGTATTAATATAAATGATTTATTTAACTATAATAAATAATAAGTAAACAAATAAATTGTGTATTATTATTATTATTATTATTATTGTTTATATTATTTATATTATTATTATTATTATTATTTATATTATTATTATTATTATTATTATTATTATTATTATTATTATTATTTTATGTCCGTTCTACTTGGATGATTTGTTCCAGATTGTTCAGGTTTGGTTGGTGATGCTGGTAAAGTACCATATTCTACAAGGGACTTTGACTATGTATGTACAGCATCCAAAAACAGTGAAACAATCATTTGCTTACAATTTTGTGGCAAGTTTTTGGAGAACAACCGCATATGGACCAACAAATATGTATTTGATGCTCAGGAGTCGAAAATTTCAATATAATATAATATAATATAATATAATATAATATAATATAATATAATATAATATAATATAATATAATATTCATTCATTCATTCATTTTCTCCCGCTTATCCGTAATTCGGGTCGCGGGGGCAGCAGTCTAAGTAGGCCCCCCCCTTCGACTGCTGCCCAATCCTCACAGCACCGTCCCTTACGGTCCCTCCTGCAGGTGGTGAGCCCACTGGAAGGCGGCCCAACGTCACGGACCTTGATATTTCCCTCGTAAGGGACCCCTGGAGCATAGAGGGTTAAGGGCCTTGCTCAAGGGCCCAAGAATGGCAGCTTGGCGATACCGGGGCTCGAACCCCCGACCTTCCGATCGGCAACCCAGCGCCTTAACCGCTGGAGCCACCACTCTCCCCATAATATAATATAATATAATATAATATAATATAATATAATATAATATAATATAATGTAATGTAATGTAATGTAATGTAATGTAATGTAATGTGATCAGAATAAGAATCAGGTTTATTAACAGTGTGTTGACACACAAATAATTTGGTTTCAGCTGTTTGTGACTCTCAAAGTACAGACATAAATAACACTACACATTTAGCTTGGACTATACAAGACAGAACTGACAAGACAAGACAAAAACAAACTATAAAACACAATATAGACAGTACGAGTATTAAATAGGGATACAGATTATATGACAGATCAGTGATGTACATGAAGTGTGAGAATGCATGGTAGTGCAAATAACAGTATTGTGCGTCAGGTATGATAAAGGGTTTACTTTAGAGGTTTAGTATAATATACAGCAGCAGTAGTGTGTGTAACATATACAGATAATGTGATGACTGACAGTTCTGATGCAGTACTTATAGATATGATATGAAGCAGGGATATCATGATATAATATAATATAATATAATATAATATAATATAATATAATATAATATAATATAATATAATATAATATAATATAATAATATAAAAGATCCATGGGAAACCTTTTCTCGTCCCAATACAAAAGACAACAAATGACGTCATAACTGCTCGTCGTATGACGTTCAAAAAGTGCGCGCCTCAAATACTGAATCCAGGAGAAATTAACGAAGGAGAAAGTAACGAAGCTTTCTTTTCTTTTTCTTTTTTTTTATTTATTTATTGTTATGCAGTGAAATGCTTGTAAAAGTTGAACAATATTTCTGAATGTAGCACTAAATGTGTTGTGTTTATTATCTTGCTAACATCCTGAAAGCACTTGGAGTTTAGCAGTTAGCACAATGTGATACCTGCAGCTCAGGTTAGTTTGTTGTGAAGGTTATAAATAACGAATATTCTGTAATATTTTGTTCGCTTCTGCAGTCTGACTGGAACATGGCGCTGTTTCCAAACTCACTGACGGAGGACGAGGAAACTCTGCAGAAGAAATACGCGAAATTGAAGAAAAAGGTGGAAACGCGTTTTAATGCTCCGCATGTGATGTGTGAATGTGCAACATTTTAGGAACTGTTTAGTGTTGCATTTATACACAATGTAATTGCGTTTGTGCTTCGAATGGAAGAAGATTAATAATAAAAAATTCCATATATTTTTTTTCTTCTTCCGGCTTCTCCCATTAGGGGGCGCCACAGCGGATCCATATATATGTGACGTAATCCTATGGAAATTAATTTATATACAGTATATGTAGGGATGGTAGCTTATGTGTTTAAAGCATTGGACTTGAATCTAAAGGTTGAGTTTAAATCCCAGCCACCCCGGGGCCCCTGAGCAAGGCCCTTAACCCCCATAGCTGCTCATGTGCAACGTAAGAGGGGCATCTGCCAAATGACGTCAATGTATTCAAATTACCTGCATTTACACAGAAACAAACCTGAGGGATTATATGACTATAATTCTGCTTCGACTAATTGGGTTTTAATGTTAATTAAATGTGTAATATCTGTATTAAAAATGATTTGATTGTACATGCGTTAACAAATTAGTAGCAGTTCCATTTATATTATGTCCCTGTAAGCACTGTTTTACTGTGTTGTTTTTATTTTTCATGGCAGAAAAAAGCCCTGCTGGCACTGAAGAAGCAGAGCTCCAGCAGTCAGACGAGCCAGGCCGGCCTGAAACGCAGTGAGTCACAGCTTCATTCCTGGCTGTCGCACCAAACCGAGTGTGAATCCGTACAAAAGTCGTAGACGGGACGAGTTAATACCAGTTCATGACTATTTGTGATTAATGTCGTGAGAAAAGGAGTGTAATATTCGGTGGTACTCTGTCCTCTAAGCCTTGTCAGATCAGCCTGTGGTGGACACCGCTACGGCCACGGAGCAGGCCAAGATGCTCATCAAATCGGGCGCCATCAGCGCCATCAAATCCGAGAACAAGAACTCTGGATTCAAGCGATCTCGAACACTCGAGGGAAAATTAAAGGTAAGAAACCAACATGTTTGTTGAAGAGTTGTCGCTTTCCTGGTTTGCATAAAATTTCATCTGGATCAGGGTTTCCACAGAGTCTTAAAATGTCGAAAATATAAAATATATTTTAGGTCTTAGAAATGTCTATAATTCGCTGTATTACGACTACAGATGTGACCAACGAGCAACAGCCAATCAGCTTCCTGTTAGCACAGATGCCAAACGGATTTTATTTTTCAACTATGTGGAAGTGAAAGATTATACTTTGGAAGAAAATAAAGAAGAAGAATTTAGGGCTCGTTCAAGTCCAGTCGCTAACCGCGTATTCGTTTTGTAATATCAGGATCCTGAGAAAGGACCAGTTCCAGCGTTCCTGCCCTTTCAGAGAAGCGTCTCTACAGACGAGGAGCTTTCTGAGGTGAAGCCGATTTTTACGATTTCATTAGTAGCAGTTTTATTATTCTGCCAAAAAAATGTAAACGGATCGACTGTTTTTTCTTTTCTAGTTGAACAAAAGAACCCACAGGAAGGCTCTGTATGACAGGTGAGCTGACATGGCATCACTGTATAGAAGTAGTTTGGACACTTTGTGATAATAAGCGTCGTCTCACCTTCCCGCTGCAGCTTCGTCGGGCCGTCTGACCGCCCGCGTGAAGTGGACGAAGGCGGAGCGGAGCCCGGCCGGGATTTGGAGCGAGAGCGGGACAAAGATCTGGAAAGAGATCGAGAGCGAGACCGAGAGCGAGACCGAGAGCGAGATCGGGGCCGAGACAGAGAACGAGAGCGGAATAGGGACAGGAGTCGAGACGGAGACAGAGAGCGGGACAGGGAACGAGAGAGAGAACGGGATCAAAACCGGGACAGAGATGGAGCCTTCCGACGTACATCCCATAATAATACCAAGAACACCATAATAATGAATTTTTTGTAATTGCCGTAACGAATGCATTAAAAATTGTGCACGTGTGCAGGTACCGACTCGTACCCGGAGCGGCGAGGCTTGCGGAAAGGAAACACGGTGTACGTTTACGGTGCAGGCATGGTGGAGGAGAGTCTGCGTACGGCGTTCTCTCAGCACGGCACCATCATCGACCTGTCCATGGACTCGCCACGCAAGTATGACCGAGATCTTTGATCTCTGTGACTATGAAGGAAAACATCATCGATCAGGAATACGATTGTGACACGCTGCAAGGCTCTGTTTTTTACATTCCTATTACTGAACATACATCAGTCAGGCGTAGGGATGAAAAAAAAAATTGTTGTTGTTGTTGTTCCTCTCCCAGTTGCGCGTTCGTCACTTTTGAGAAGATGGAGTCGGCCGATCAGGCAGTCGTAGAGGTCAGCGCTGAATCCCAGTACTTACACACCCTTTTTACGAACACTGTACCAGATGCTAATACGCTTCCTCTGATTTTAGCTGAATAACAGCACAGTGGGAGACGTCACTATCAAAGTCAGCATCGCTAGGAAGCAGCCCATGCTGGACGCCGCTACGGGGAAGTCGGTGTGGGGGTCTCTGGGTGAGTGACACATTCTAATATCCAACCTTGTTTTGTTTGTTACACTGGGGGACAGAGTAAAGCCAAAAAACAAATAAAAAAACCCACACCATCCAAGGGGGGCAGGGCTATCTTAGACCACGCCCACCAAGGTAGAAACAATATCATTCAAGCAAGAACTTTCGTTTTCCTTTAAAACAAAGGTGAGGAAAATATTTACATGAAGTATCCTTAATAGCTATTAGTATCTACTAGTGTGTTTTTGTGATACAGGTCGTAAATTTCATGTCTTGATTTTGTGAAACCTGTAGAAACCCTGGTTCCTTTAATGTTTTTACATAAATCTTTTTTTCTTTTTTTTCTTTTTTTGCAGCCGTACAGAACAGCGCCAAAGGCTCGTACAGGGACAAGCGAAATCAAGTCGTCTACAGTGAAGAATACTTCTGAGCATTTGAATCGGTTTTATGATTAGTCCGTGTTTTTTTTTTTTTTTCTTTGACGCAAATCAAAGTTGTGAAATTGCTGAGTGTGCAGAACACGTGTTTAAAGTGCATACAGTAGTCAGCTGTATTGTTTTTCGGCTCAATAAACACGAAGGCTGCGTACGAGTCGGGAATTAACAGGCCGAGCTGTTAAAGGAAATCACCAGGGATAAGAAAGATTGTTTACTTTTCAGACTACATCCTGAAGCATGTCTTCTTACACCCGTTCGAGAAAACCGCTTTTTTCCCCCTCCACGATCTATTTAATGTTGTAAAACGTCGGGAATGTTTTGCTGATTACTCTGTTTTCCCAAAATAAAAATGCAAGTTTATATTACTAAGAATCGACCTTCTTGTATATTAAAAAAAACAAACAAAAAAAGGTTTAGCGCTCGTTCTGACTGACACTGGAGACTCATTCCAGAAAAAGAAAAAGCTAATTGGACGGCTCCTCTTACAGAGAAAAAAGTCACCATTCTTGAAAAATAAGCAGGTCTAGAAACCCCAGTGTTAATAATATCGACAGGGTTCCTACGCATTTTGGAAAATTGTGGAATTTGATTTGCCTTGATTTTTTCCGTACATTTGCCTTATGCAGGTTTTCTAAAAATATATAAGAATTTGTATAAAACAAAGGCTTATTCCACCACCTCGGTGCCAGAACAGAGAAGATCTTTGACGTACACTTACCTCTTATTCTGAGAGAAGGTGGTACCAGTCGAGCGTATTGGTGTGGACGTGGCCAAAGGGCAGACTGGATCTACACAGTTGTGATTGGTTATAGCGCCCCCTATCGTGCGACTCATTATAAAAAAAAATAAATTAAAAAAAAACCCCATTTCTGACTCTGACATACATCAGAGATTGTAACGTAACGCATGTTGTAGTTGTAATTTGTTTGTTTAAGAAAAAAAATCTAACGATCGCTGTAATGACTCCCCGGATCTCTGTTCTAGAAATTCAACCAATCAGAATCAAGAACACAAGCACACCGTGGTAAGAAAATAAAGAAAAGGTCTGGAATGTTTTTACGCTAAAAGAAGGAGAAAGAAATCCGTTAAAGCCTGTTTTCTTTTAATTGATTGTACACGACAACATACTGTAGTTAAAGACACAACATGAAACGTTACACTCGATTACAACGTTACTTTGCTAACTAGTTTATTCGACTAGTCACAGGCTATTTACTTGATTACACATACAGACAAATTAGGTTTTTTTTTTTATTCTCCGCAACGCAGTTCCGTCAGCACAGTGTTCAGATGCTAATTTGTTAATGAGGCACGGACACGGATGTCTTCGGGTCTCAAGAACCAAATCCTTGTTATCGAAACGGAACGAGACTTTGGCGTGTGAGCCGTCAACGTAACTAATCAGACTATTCGGATTTAAGGCCAGGCACTGACTTCGGGATTTCCAGGCTCCTCGTGTCTCTGGATGTGTCGAACACAAATGACCCGCTGAGACGTTCGTTCTTCCCGAGTTCAGCTCTGGAGCCGTATTTAAGGAATGTAATAATGTTTTTTTTTTTTTTTAAGCAGTTTTCCAACGATTTCGCATTAAAACCTGGGCTTTGAGCTTAGATTTGTAAACCGGAGTGAGGAAATACTGAAGGAATACTGAGTGTGCATCTGGTGATATACAAATTTCTATTGGATATTTAACTGCTATATAGACCCTATTACATGTAGTGAGAATATGGATAAGTAAGAAAGATAAATAATACTAAAATAAAATACGGAAAAATACACACAAATGCTTTAGTTTAATGTCTATTCCCCCCCCAATCGTCTTTAAAAAAAAAAAAAATTCATATCCAGCCTAAAAAATGAGGCCTGATGTTCCTCCTATATGTTGGAGGTATAAAGTTTAAAGTAAACTTTATAAACGTGATTTGCTGTGGCAAACTAGTTATAATACTGAGTAATTAATTTCTTTTTTTGTGCTCAAACACAAAAAACAGCAGTCACTATAATATAGTTTATAGTGAGACAGACTCGATCCAGAGGTTTCAACCAGAATAAAATAAAGGTTGAAGGACCCGGGACATGTTTTCTTTAAATGAACCTGTTAGTTCTAGTGTATAAAAAAAGGAGACTATATAATAAAATGGAAAATGAAAACCTCTAAAATACGTTTCCTCTCCTCAATGCGAGCTGCCTGAGATCGAGCAGACGACGTCGTCAGACTCTGGCCCTAACTCCTCACCCTCAAACTGTCCCCTATACACATCTGCAATGCTACGTTTGATTTCTGCTGAAATCCTCTTAAACTCCTCCTCCTATAGCCGGTTCCTCGCACTCCCTCTGGATCTCCAGGTAGTTCTGGGCGGTGGTCTTGCCGTGCTGCTCCTTTAGGTGGCGCCGGAGAGCGGGTTTGTGTGCGAAGCAGATGCGGCAGAAGGCGCAGACGTGGGGCCGCTGTCCGCTGTGCATGTTCATGTGGTCGGAGAGCGTGGACTTTTGCGTGAAGGTCTTGTGGCACAGCGGGCAGCTGTGGAGCTTGGCCGAGCGGTGGACGGCCATGTGGCGGTTCAGGTTGCTCGTCTGGCTGAAGTGTTTGCCGCAGCACGGGCACACGTACAGCAAGTGGGTGGAGCGCGAGTGCACGGCTAAATCGTCGACAGAAGAAAACGCCAGGCCGCACTGCTCGCACGCCACGGAGCCCGTCACGCACGACGTGGAGCCCACCACCGCCACGGAGTCCTCGCCTCCGTCCTCTCCGTTAGTGGCCAAAGATACGACTCCTACGTTGTCTTCGGGGCTGGTGCCATCCATTATAAAGTGCCCAGGGCCGCTGTCTGAACCCGCCGTGTCTTCTTGGCATTCCGAAGGCTGGTAATCCACCCGCATCGGACCCTCCCCGAGAGCCAAGTAGTCTTGTCCGATCCCTGCCCCGAAACTCCCCATGATCTCTTCGGAGGTGGGGAAGCGCCAAGCCTGCTGGAAATTCCCCAAAGGCCTGCGTTCGCGGTAAGTGTAGCGCTTCCTGTGCTTGAAGCCCCGCCCACGGCTGCCCCTAGGCTCCCCGAATCTCCGCCTCCAGATACGTACTCCACCTCTCGGGCTACTGCCTGGCACCCCGACCTCGTCCCTGCCCAGATCCTCCGCGTGGAGATGCGAGACCTGGCTTACGGCTAACATGTCCGCTCCGTCTCCGACGTCCTCGTGGACCCCTGGGTTGTCCTGTGCGCCGTGGTGGTGCTCATCCCTGATCCGAACGTCGAACATGAAGTCGTTCTTGCTCTCTTCGTCCTCGATGACTCCGGAGTGCTCCGAGGTTCGAAGCTGCAACAATCACGCGTTAGTCAAATATCTGCAAAGACTCTGAAGGGAATGTGTGAATTTAAAGCGGAATTATTTTCTTCTAGGTCTTGGCCTGGGCTTGAACGGATATTTACCCGCGGCACGGACAAATCCACCTCGTCTTTGTGCTGAACGCCGGCATGTTGAACTCCAGAGACCTGCGGCTCCCCCTCCGAGCTGTGAGGCTGCAGCGACGAGGCGCGTTCAGCAGGAGGCGACATATCGTCCAGAGAACGCGTGCTTCCGCTGACAATCGCCGCTATAACCTGGGACTCTTCTGTTTTTACAGACTGAAGAGAAAGACAGAATCTCCAAATGAATCCAACACAAAGACAAAAAATATAAATAATCAGAACGTGCTGGATTGAAATCGGACTCACCCCTGAACTGCTCTTCGACTGCAGGTACTGACTCAGGGCCACTCGGCACTTCTCCACCACGTGCTCCATCTGGAGGTAGCTGGCGGCCGTTAGGTAATTTACAATCTCTTTGGCACTGAACTGCAGGATGCCCGTGTAGCAGGACTGCAGCAGCTCGCGGATCACGGTGGAGCTGTGAAGCACTGACACGTGCTGCAGAAAAACTCATTCTGTTACTCCTAATTCGATCAGAAGTACCCAAATTTCATTCTACCACATCCAAAAATTGTCTCCAGAACAATATACATACGGCTGGAAAAGTCTGGTGCCCAAAGTCCACTAAAGGCATTATGTGATTTGATTAGATATTAAAAACTCAAAACATTCTCCATTGTCTCATGGATTATTCTAGTGGGTGAGGGTGGTGGTGGGCAAATCGAGTCCAGGTGAGAACACCAGATCCTACTGTGAAACTAGGGGAGGAAAAAAGGGGGTGGAGTTTCCAGAGGGTCAGTTAATATTGGTTCATGTCAATCAATCCAGTTTCAAATATTAAACCATCTCACCTCTCGTTACTTCTGAGAGGAAAGACTTGTCCTTTTTGGTGTTTTTTATTTTTATTTTAAAAGATAATTGATACCTGCATCATTTCGGAGCTCAGCCTTTAACCATAAATACCAGATGAAATCCGTTTCGCAGGATTTTTTTCTTGTTCATAGACTGGAGAAAAGCCAACAGTTCACCCCCTCACGATTACCGGTTCAGTGACACGTTCAAATGAAGACTCGCAGTCTTTACCTGCAGCTCCGCAGAAGGGTTCAGTAAAAACTGGTCCCTGAGGAAGGCCGAGCCGGCAGCCAGCACCACTTTGTGACCCCGGAACATCTGCTTGCCTCCGGCCATGATGGTGATGTCGCAGAAGTGCCGATGCTCCCGCAAAAAGTTCATATTCCTCAGCGCGGCGTCGCTGTGGCCAGGCAGCCGGAAACACACCACGTCCATCTGAATCTGTACGTGGAGATGGAATTTTTTACTAGCACTAACGACCTGTGAAGGGACACGTAGAAGTTTCTCCTCGGATCTTAAATCATTGGGACGACCACTTAAGTACCAAAATATACGAGTGGGCCTGAAACGATTCCTCGACTTATTCGAATACAAAAAAAAAATCATTGAGGCAAATGATTCGCTTTGGACGGGTAACGTGGCAGAATGAAAAACGGTGCATTTACCGTTTTTTATTTTTTATTAATAATTTGAAATCAATGTTTATATTTGTACTTATTTATTTGCATTTTGATGCAATATGGCAATTAAATGCACTAAATAGGTTTATTTTTTCACAGATATTATCGTGTGCAATTTCAGCAATAAAAATGTTTATAAAAAAACGATGCATGCCTCAGCATTACATACACATGCCGCATATGTTTAGTTAATTTGACGCATCGGTTGTTCAAAATGCCCAAGAAAACATTTTGCATCATTATACAAGGTGGTATAAAACGTTTTGAGTGTAGTTTTGTAAACACACCAACAGGTGGCAGCACAACTCTGCACGCACGGTCACAGGGAGCACCGACCTTCATAAGTCAGTGCGCCAAAAAACATTGTGCTGTGTAGATTGGGAGCCGTGTAACTGGTGCTATTCTGACCACGTGCGTTACCACGATATCATAGACAGCAATTTAGAACAAAGTGCAAACGTGAAATTCTGCATGAAACTGGGCAAATCTGCTACAGAGACGTTTGACGTGATTCTGCAAGTTAACGGGGATTTTGCAACGAGTCGTTTCATGAGAAATCAGGAATATCTTTAACGTGCTCAACAATCCACAATGTTGCTGCCGTTGCCGGTGTATCTGCCAGACCTTCAATACCGAGTTATACTGCCAGGTTTGTAAGGCCTCTGAGGCAGGACATTTTGTGAAAGAGTTCAAGTTTATTTCTATAGCGCTTTTTACAATGGACATTGTCTCAAAAGCAGCTTTACAGAACTTAAGAGTTAAGATAAATGATGTGTGTTTATCCCTGATGAGCAGCCTGGGGGGTGTCTGTGACCAGGAAAAACTCCCTTAGATGAATGATGGGAGAAACCTAGAGAGGAACCAGCCTCAAAAGTGGAATCCATCCTCATTTGGGTGATAAGGAGACAAAGCTAGATCAGAGCTAGTCTCATATATATATAACCGATCTATAATGGAACTGTATCCATCCATCCATCTATCCATCTATCCATCCATCCATCCATCCACCTTTTTGTCCACAATCGTCTGTCTGTCTGTCTGTCTGTCTGTCTGTCTGTCTATCTATCTATCTATCACACCAGGGGTGTATATTATATACCTGTAATATACACATATATTCCTGTATATTCCTCAGTATGCAATATATCATGGTTTAAAGCTCAATTTATGTTTAAATAAAACAAATGTGTTTAATCAACCATTATAACATCCAATTATTTATTTTGGCTTCGTTTCGATAATAAATAAATAATAATAATACATCCTTTATACTGAAGCACAAAACTATCACTCATATAAACATTGAGATTTAACGCACACATGTAACTACATGTAGATAGATAGATAGATAGATAGATAGATAGATAGATAGATAGATAGATAGATAGATAGATAGACATGTCACTACATGTCGTACCCTGTATGTATGTGTATGTGATGAATAAAATTTGATTTGATTTGATTTGATAACTGCTATGAGCTCGGGAGAAGAACACGTCTGTAAAGATACATGGTGCTCGTTATTGTTTAAAGTATATAATCTGTAATATATTTATGTGTGTGTGTGTGTCTGTGTGTGTGTGTGTTTATATAAACACTGGGGATCTTGTACATTACTGACCTGCAGTCTTTGTGTCGTGCAGCTAGCCGGCTAGCAGTTAGCTGCGTTCACGAGGCTGTAAATGACCTGTAAACACCAGGGCGCTTTTCTACTCGGGTTTAGAACCGAATCAGTAATAAACTCACCCTTTCTGGTGTATTTCAAGAAGGAAAATTTCACATAACAGAAACACGCATGTCCAGAACAGTCATTAAACCTACTGTTTACTTTTTTAGACGCGTAACCTACAGTACGGCGGCCGGGAGGAAACTTCCGTCTTTTTTGTGGGAAAATGGTGAACGCGTTTGGAAAATCGAGCCTGGGAGAATCCAGGATATGTCTGTCTTTCTGTCTCTCTATCTTTCTGTCTTTCTGTCTGTCTGCCCATCTGTCCATATTGTCTGTATCTATCTATCTATCTATCTATCTATCTATCTATCTATCTATCTATCTATCTATCTATCTATCTATCTATCTATCTATCTATCTCTATCTATCTGTCTGTCTGTCTGTCTGTCTGTATCTATCTATCTATCTATCTATCTATCTATCTATCTATCTATCTATCTATCTATCTATCTATCTATCTATCTATCTATCTATCTATCTATCTATCTATCTATCTATCAATCAATACTGCTGTTCAGATGCTGACTACACTTTGAGCACTACTTTATTTCATCATACTGCTGAAGGTGGAGTAATAAGGTTCCCCGCTCTAGATGGTGCTCCAGACAGTCACAGTTGTTTCTCCTGTAAGGACTGACCCTGAGTGTGGGATTAAGAGTCACTGTAGGAATGAAGGCTATAGAAAAGGCCTTGAAACAGGAATGCAGAAAAGTGTTCAAACAAAGATTTCATCTTCATAGCCAGAAATGCATTCAAATTGAATGAACAAATTAAAGATAATTTTTTTTTTGACGGTTTGCTTTAGAACCGTATTGGAGGGATGAATATTGTTCTTGATTAAGATATTTGCTCAGTCTGTGGTTTGATGATCAGAAGGTACATGTTGAATTTTGTGTGATTGTGCTGTGAATGAGTTTAGAGGTTTATAATGCAGAATATGATTTACATTTACAATACATCCAATCATGATTTAAACTAAAATAAAAATAATAATATTTGCTACTCTTTTTTTGCCTCTCTGCAAAAACAATCTACAGTCAAAGCCACTGACTTCTCATTCATAGACTTTAAATGTGGAATACCGTAAAATTTAAATCTCGTCTCGTCTCGTCTCTTTCATCTCTTCCCTTCCTTCCCTTCCTTTCCCTTCCCTTACCTACCCTACCCTACACCACACCACACCACAGCGGATATTCCGTCTTCATACCCCCCCGTCCTCTACATCTGCCTCTTTCACACCAACTACCTGCATGTCTTCCCTCACCACATCCATAAACCTCCTCCTTGGTCTTCCTCTTTTCCTCCTTTCTGGTGGCTCCATCCTCAGCATTCTCCTACTGATATACCCCATGTCCCTCCTCTGCACATGTCCAAACCATCTCAATCTCACCTCCCTCACCTTGTCTTCAAAACGTCCTACATGCGCCGTCCCTCTAATAAACTCATTTCTAATCCTGTCCATCGTCGTCACTCCCAACGAAAACCTCAACACCTTCAGCTCTGCTACCTCCAGCTTCACCTCCTGTCTTTTACTCAATGACACTGTCTCTAAACCGTACAACATCTCAGGTCTCACCACAGTCCTATAAACTTTCCCTTTCACTCTCGCAGATACTCTTCCATCACAAATCACTCCTGCTATCACTCTTTAAACTATTAATCCCAGGTTACAACCTCTTATTTATATCTACTTTATGGGGAACCATTTCCATCCATCCAGCCATCCATTAATCCATCCATAAATCTTCTTCTTCTTCTTCTTCTTCTGGCTGCTTCCATTAGGGTTCTCCACATTACCTTGTCACAAGTTTTTTAAAAGGTTGATTTATATTCATATTTTGTCTTGAACTTCTCAACTTTCAATCGACGGTTTAATGTGACTATGCCGCTAAATCTGGAAATTCTCCTGCTCAGACTTTTTTTTCCAGGTTTGATTTAAATGCACATTTGCTTAATGAGGCTCAAAATTGGTGCTTGATGTTCATGTGAAATTTGCCTCGTCTGAATTTGCACTTCCGGCTGATATCGGCTTTGGTTCTGGGGAAAAGACTAATCCATTCCACGTGGGGCTGATTGGATTTATTTTGTGGAAATTTGTTCTTGTGTCAGAAAATATTTAACACTGAATATTGGATTTCGTGTCGATTGTAACGGATTAAAGGTGGACACAGTTTAGACAGATTGCAGTGCAGAGTAATTCAGGGGAAAATCTTAAGATTTAATACAAAATTTCAGTTTATATACTGCAAATTTTGAACGAAACTCTGTGGTGTAAGGGAAATAAAACACGTACTGACAAATTACACGAATGGAAAAATATTTATAAATAATACCACCTCTTCATTCCTTATTTTCCTATTAAAGCAAAACCCCGATTGTTTTATTGCTTTCACAATTCTTATACTCAGTGGACACTTTGTAAGGAACAGCTAAAATATATTTGTATGTGCAATTATCCAGTTATCCAATCAGGTGTCAGTAACAAAATGCTTATAATTCTGCATATACAGGTCCAGAGCTTCAGTCAAATATTTACATCAAATGTCAGAATGAGGAAAGAAAAAAAAGATTAGGATGACCTTCAACGAGCTCAACCCATGTAAATGTCAATTCCACCATTCAGCAACTTGTGCATGACGATCATCAGAGAACGATCCACGTGGTCTCATCCTACTCGGTAGATTTGGCTCCCGCAGACTTCGCCCTGTTCCCGAAGACAAAGATCCGGCTCAAAGGTCGCCATTTTAACACAATTGCGGAGATTCGGCACAAATCGCAGAAGGTGCTTGATGCGCTTCGAAAGGATAATTTCCAGGACATTTTCCAGAATTGGCAAGAACGCTGGGAGTGATGTATCCCTGTGTAAAGCGACTATCTTGAAGGTGAACGCGCGTAAACGTAGATAAATTACTTTCCTGAAAAACAGAGCCAGTCTCAAACTTTTTAATACCAACTAGTACAGTTGTAGACAAAACCTTAATGGTTCAAGAGACCATACATGTCTCACATCTAAGCCAGCAAGTCATTTGAAAGACCTGGGAGTATAATAAAGACGTCTCTGCACTCCAGTTTGCACACACAGTAAACAGTCAATTTATTACAAAGTTGATAAATGAGGCATATTTCTTGGAATGATTAACAGTACAGGTCTTTTTTTTTTCCAGAACAGCGAGAAATCCAAAAAATAAATAAAAATACAGTGACCGTATTATACTATATTCAGACTCATTACAGTGGGAATGTAGGTATTCTAGCTGCAAATCTCAAGTGACACCAACAAAGGAGTCCAGGATCAAGCTATAGAGTCATATATATATATAATGCATTTATTATACTAATGTACAGTTTAGAAATTAGACAGACGTCCAGGATTTCTCAAAAGTTGTGCTCAAATTTAAACGTAAGTTACGTGACGATTTCAATTGTTAGTTTAGGACTTGTGGTGTGTGAGTGTGTGTGTGCTTTACATTGTAACCAATCAGCAAGCTTGAAAATCCTTTCTTAATTACACCAAGTCAAATTGGACAAAATCCCAAACAGAAATACATTCAGTATCAGTGCCCTTAAAGATAAAAAAAAAAAAAAAAAAAAAAAAAAAAAAAAAAAAGATTTCCGATGAAACCAAAAGCGTTCTGTTAAATAGGAAGCGAAATGAAGCACAATCTTGTGCTTCATTGATTAAATTTTACCATCACCTTCTGTACTCTAGGAACTCTGCAGTCTTTTATAGGGAATGTGCTCAAGTGCCATAAATCTGTTAGTGTCGTGTTTCATAAACGGAAATCGTCGGTAAAGTGCTGAGAAAACGGAACGAACTCAAGTCGTGTTTGTGAAAGAAAAAGAAAAAAAAAAAAAATGCTTTATTTTTCCTTTTCGTTTTCTTTCGCCAGAACCTAGTAGCTTATGCCATGCACCAGAACCATGACCAGAGAACTGAATAAGACATGAATGATGTTAGAAGATCGAAAAAAAAACCCAGGAAAGACGTAAAACAATGCGTGTTATGGTGTATTGCGAATCGTTTGACAGAAATTTGAACATGAACAGGGTACTGAATTGCATCTCGCCTGGCCGCTGTACACTTAGTACCCTTTCCCCCCCCCCCTAAGAGAAAATAGAGACATGGAACGGCTGTACACTTTCAGAAATAAAGGTACCGATTAGTTCCTACTTGCTAGCTTTTAGAAGAGAAAGGACCGCCACAACGAGAAGCTGATCGAAATAAACGTTACATACACGTTCCTCGAGTAAAACATACACCGACTGGCCAGTTTATTAGGAACACCTTGCTTCTTCATGCAGTTATGTACTCCGAGGCCACGTATAACTAATGCACGTAAAAGGCAGCGGATTTCGGAAACTTTGGTACCAGGCGTTCTTCAGGAACAGGAGTTTACGGAATATTGCGAGTCAGATTTCTCTCATAAGAAAGAAAATGGAGCCCATGCTGATAGGAAGATTATGGTAACCCAAATAACTACTCTTTGCAAACAACAAAAGAAAATCATATTAGAGTCCAATTCCTGTCAGGAAGTCCAATAATCTAAGTATACAGTAAGCAAAAAGTGAGATGTGAAGTCTGGATATATACGTTACCAGGTCTTTTTTGGGCTGATTGTATACCTGCATGAATGAACATACAGCTACAGGTGTTCTTGCTAAACCGGCTGTTGGGTGTAACCTTCATGGTATTACTTGAATTACAAGGAAAATACAGTGTGATACCTTTGTTTCTGAGAGTGAACTGTATATCTAACAATTCTTGCACAGTGGAATGGAAAAAGAACTTTGGTAACATCAATATTGCTCTGTGAATTATAACGAATGGTCCAGTGAAGAGCTCTGAGTCCGCTGCTGTAACAAATCTTTCAATATACAGGTTCTGCTATTGTCCATTAGCATAGTTTTTCATATTTTGTGTCTGAGCGGGAACGCATGACCCCAAATAGTACTCAGGAATTTATGAATCGAGAAAATTGTATATGGGTTTAAAACCTTCTCTTAGAAACGACTTACTGTTTACATACAGTACAATTTGGCCCATTTTCCAAATTCCCTTCCAAATCATTGGATCTAAATTCTTTAAATAGTAGCAGTCTCCATACCCAAATATTTCTGTTGGACATACTGACTTTTTCCTTACATCAGTGGATACTTGGACCTGTTACACAACTGCAACTGAAACACAGTGTAAATATCATTGGACCCTTATCCCAAATGGTTAATGAGGTTACATCCTGTAATAAAAGAGACACACGGCACACAAGAGCAGATTGGTACAGACTCCAGAAAGATGATCAAGGGAAAAAAAAAAAAAAGGAAAAAAAGATAAGGAGTGCAAAATCGACATTCAGTCCATCTTCTCTTTCTGGACCAGCTTGGGTGCGTCGACGAATTCCTTCCCGTTAAAGAGGATGACGGCAGCCGTGAGAGCGCTGGCTGTGCCCCAGAACACCATGTATGCCAGCGTCTCTGTGTAAGTGTCACCTGAGTAAACCGAGAGAAGTGTTAACGTCACACAAGCTTCCATTTTACAGACATTTTACTTCAAAACCACTCATTCTGATGCCTTTGATATTTTAATAATAGTTTTAAGGATTATTTTTATTTTCCTACCAGCCATCAGCATGCACAGGATACACATGGAGAAGGCCACCAGCATGATGATGGGTAACTACAGAAGCAAGAAAAAACATCTCTCAGTCTTGTACAAATCCCCTAAGCACTTTCAACCCTCTCAAATGTTTCCATTATTGGTCAATAGTTTAAATTTAATATTAAAAAAAGTACTGACTGTGAAAAACTTCCAGTCTTTCTGCACTTGGAGTGGTGTCAGGGTCTCCGATTCATCCACCGAATAGTTGCCGAGGAAAAGGTCAATGGAGTCCTGACACAATCGGCAAATAGAACGTCAACTGATTCATCAAAGACGTTAAAAAGAACGCAGGACTGAAAGACAAATCGGTCGCACTTACCTGTCTGAAGCCGTCTGAGAAGTTGTTTTTATAATAACGGATCATAGAGTTCCAGCCGTCCATCAGCAAACCCCAGTGAGTCCTTTTTCCAGTCCTGAGAAAAAAAAGGGAAAGGAAATTGTGTTTTTCACTTACAGGTCTCCCCAAACTATTGGAACGGCAATCTTAACAATGCCGGAGACATATTTAGAAAATGTAATTTTAAATAATTTTTTTTTCACCTAACGTATCTGTATTTATTAATAAACTAAAATAATAAAATTATAAAATTTGATAATCAAACTAAAATTTCCCTTAGATATAAATCGAGGTCGAGGCACCAATAGTTGATCGCTAACGGATATCTGAAAAAATCAATAACGATAGTTTTTCCGGCCTGCTGTAATTACGTGAGCGGCCTCTAGTGGCGACTCACTGATGTCAAGTGCTGTTTGTTTTTAAATGCGAGACTGTGCGCTGCACAACGAGCGCTCTATTATATTTATTATTTATAATGTTTCAATCATATAATTATATTTATTAATATATATATTCATATTTATTTCCTGTAGCACATTTTCATCATTCAGTACTTTTTTTTTAATTGTTTATTTTTGTAATAATTAACTTGGTTAAAGACAGGAAACATTATGTGGCCCTCAGAGAAAAAAGTTTGGAGACAGATAGCTTATGCTATCACAAATACATTTGATAAAAATGTGTTGGCTGAGATATGATTATATAAAGAATGAGATTCATGTACAGTGACTTGTTAAACCATCCATCCATCCATCCATCCATCCATTTCCACAGGAACTATACTGTAAATGTACCTGGTGAAGTCGGTCTTTAGAGCTCCGGTGCCTGCATACTGTTTAGCACATGCATTAGCGTTGTCAGCCCAGGCTGGGGGGGGGAACAGAACTCAGATTAGCCAAAGCAAGAGTATTTCAACTGACCACAAGTTATTATAAATTATAAGATAAACCTTTATTTGTTACAATTTCGATTATGATTTCTATCAGCGATTTATTTGGATTATAAAACTGTGATAAAAACGTATGAACACCGTTCTTGTAGATCTTCTCAAAATCAGCTTGCTCTTCAATCTTCTGGCCGGCATGAAGGACCCCCATCCTCTAAAACAAAATAAAGTTTTCCATTAGAGGTCGAACGAGTCATCGGATTTGGCAATTAATTAGCAACCGATAGTTTTTCCGGGTTGCATCTATTTCTGGAGCGTCTGAGAAACTCCGCTGTTATTATACAGTACGATAGCGGCCTCTAGAGGCAAATCGCTAACGCCACGTGATGTTTGTTTTGACACGTGAGACTGCACACTGTATTTCATTCATGTTAGTACATAGTGCATTAACTAAAGTTAAGAAATTGATTTAAAATGTATTTAATTTCAACATTTACAAATACATTTTTAAATTAACAATAAACGATACTTCTAAAGCATTTACTAACTTAAATTTCAGCTAAAAAACTACACCTACATTAGTACCTTCTAACTCCTGCTAAGACCCTTGTAACTGAATGTGGAGAGAACTATAAGAGCAAATTATATATTATATATATATATATATATATATATATATATATATATATATATATATATATATATATATATATATATATATATATATATATATATATATATATATATATATATATATATATAATATATAATTTGCTCTTATAGTATATATATATATATATATATATATATATATATATATATATATATATATATATATATATATATATATATATATATATATATAAAAACACTATACCATGAACAATGTGGCACTTCTGTACTTCTCTCACCTGAAGCTGGCTCTGCAGGGAACGCCTGGCCAAAAGGCTCTGAATCACATTGGTACGATCCAGGCAGTCCATGCAGTTACTGCGGAACGTACCGCTCTGCTCCAACACCACCTTCTTGTCCGAGTTCAGCATGAAGTAGCTGCAGAGACCGAGGGAATTTTAAACAGGCTGAAAAGCTGCGGGTTAAAAGTGCTTCCTTGGTGGCACGATGCCAAGAAATGTAAAGAAACGAGATACCCGAATTCATCCTGCATCTCGGCCACAGCGTCTACCAGGATCTGCAGGCGGTGCCATCTCATCTTACTGCACTCCTTATGGAAATCGAAGGCAATGTACCTTGAGGGATGAAAGTTAATTGAATGGAAGCAGAGTCATGCAAAAGCCACAATTCAGGACTGCTGGGGGAAAATGGCAAAAGAAAGAAAAATGTTTTTACTTGATGCTTCCATTATCCATGTTGTTTGCCAGTTTGGCAAAGGCCTGCTCAAGTGGCAACTCTGAACCCTTCTGATTGACCTGCACAATAATAATAATAATAATAAATAACAACAACAATAATAATAATAGTAATAATAATCATTATTATTATTGAAATTTGAAAGCACAACTGTTTGGGATATATAAAGAATATCTCAAATATTTACCAAATTCAGAATCACTTGCTTCCCATAAATGAGGACCTGGGAGTCAAAATGCCTCTGGAATCCATCGAGCTACAAGAAAACACACAAAATATTTGTGACAAAGTGTTTCCTTAGGGAAGTCCTGAAAGGCCATGTATTATAACATTTAGTTCTGTCTATTTTTCCCATGATCACGACTTCATTTTCTCATTATCATGACAGACATTGTTTTCTCGTGATCAGTACTTAATTGTTCTGTGTATTCGGCATAAGAGCATGTTCTAGAGGCAGGATCGTGGATAATAACCATAACCATGGACGAGCGCCAGCGCTGAGAGCCGATGTCGGGATCATGAGAAAATTAAGCTGTGATCATGAAGAAAACATGAAAGAAAGAAACATTAGGATGCATGGGATTTTAAGACTTTCCGGATTTCCTCATGAATAACAGATTTCATGAGGCATGAGTAAGTTTCCCTCCAGCAGATGGCGCTGTAGACCTGAGCTACAGATATCAAGCTGATCAACACTGATAGATCACTGTTTTGTGTCACGGCCTTTAAGCAACACACAGTGGTGGACGATTACACAAAGCATGCGCTTGAGTTAAATTAGAGATACAGTAGGTAAAATATGACTCCAGTAACAGTAAAAACGCTCCATTTACTCTTTCACTTGAGTAAAAGTACGACTAATTTTGCAAAATGCAGTTGAGTAAAAAGTACGATATTTCACGTTGAAAAGCTACTTAAGTACAGAATTACGTTTCTATACTGTCCATCACTGGAAACACACAATCTCTATGTACCTTAAGGGATACAGAGTACCGAGTTCTTCCAGAAAATACACTCCAGAACCGGCAGGAGAAATGGCGGCGAGAAAGCGAAAGACAGTTGCCTCCAACTTACTTGATGTTCCCATTTCCCCTGTTGTTCACCAGTTTGGCAAACAACTGCTCAAGCTGCAACTCTGAACCCTTTTTATTATGGTATCTGGCTGCATTTTATTTATCCATTTGGATATGAGAAACTTTTTATAGGAAAAAAGTGGATGTAGTATTTGGGGGAAAAAACACACTAGAACATTTAAGGAGATGCATGCGAGAAATTCTCACTCACCGTAATGTCAATTGAGTCAATAGTATAAACTATAAATCCTTAGAGGTCTTACATGATGGCTGGTGCTGCTGATCTGCGGCTTGGGCTTGTACTTCAGGTTGGGTCTCTGGGACCAGAAGAAAGGCATAGAGCCTCGTGTCTGTTCCAGAAAACGGTGAACGAGTGAAAAAGAAGTAGAGAATTAACACGCACGCACGCACGCACGCACGCACGCACACACACACACACACATAGTTACACACTTTGAATTCTGACCATTAAAATGCACAGCGAAAAAATAAAATTTAATTAGTTTACAAATTATATAATGTTGGCAAAAGTATTGGGACATCTGACTACTCCAGCCATATTTGGTTCTTCCTCCACATTTTTACCACAAAGTTGGAGGGACACCATTGTACAGGACGTCTTTGGGTGCTGTAGCATGAAAGTTTCCCTTCAATTGAACTAAGGCATCCAAACCTGTTCCATTCCCCAGTGCACAAAGAGAGCACCATGAAGATATGCTTTACATGGGTTGGGGTGGAAGATCTCCTGCTATAGAGCTCCACAAGCCCATTCTAATATTTAGTGGAACATCTGCATAGAACAGGTCATTATGGCAGCAAATGGGGACTAAATGTGGAATGCAATGTTCAAAAATTGCAAAGTCCATATAGTGTATGAGTGTTGTTTATTAAAATGCTGCTGCAGTAAAGAAAATAATCCCCTCGTGGAAAGTTCTCTCTCTCTCTCTCTTTCTCTCTCTCTCTTTCTCTCTCTCTCTCTCTCTCTCTCTCTCTCTCTCTCTCTCAATTAGTTTTGCGTTCACAATTTCTTCATGCACGTCTCTGTGTATCGCTGTTGCCAAACAAACCTCGCAATATGGTAAAAACCTGCGATTTGTCCCACAGCTAATCAACTTCTGACCAATCAGCATTGAGAATTCAACAGCCCAGCGGTTTAACGCTAAACATTGCTAAACACAACAAATCCCTCTGGGTGATTAGAGGAGTTCAAAAAGCGCTTTTGAAAAAGAAAAAAAAAAACATTAAGGTTTTTGTGGTAGTACAAATGAACTCATTAAAGATTTAGGTTGTTTCCTCAGGCAGCTCATTATAGGTTCAATTATTAGGAAAAAAAAGAACAATTCTTTCAGGGACAAACTCCACATCTCCTGTGTTTTCCCTTTATGTCATAAAAAACCTTTTTGTTTGTACCTGAATAATAAATGCTGCTTCATCCTGAATTTGACTGACCTGCACAAAGGAAGCTCTGCTGTTATTATACTGCACTAGCTGCTCCGTCTCGACAAAGTTTGCCGCGTGTCCTTCAGAGTCGATCCCTGAAATGAAAAATAAAGGGTTAAACGGCATCGAAATGCTGAGCTCTGAACGATCAAGCAAGAGTACCGATGCGTCTCGGGAACGCTGATTACCTCGAACGTAGTAGCGAACGCCGGCTCGGAAGCAGCTCCTCCGGGAGATCAGGATCCATTCGAAGACCTTGCCATTAATGCAGCATGGCTTCATGACGATAACTGGTGAGCGGAGTTAAGGGTAGACACTATGGGTGTAACGGTACGCAAAATTCACGGTTCGGTTCGTACCTCGGTTTTTAAGTCACGGTTGGGTTCGATTCCGGTACGATCAGGAGGAGAAGAAATGCAAAAGAAAAAATTGCTTGTCGTCTTTTTTTATTATAAATTATTATTATTACTAACAACATTTGTGACAGTTTACAATTTTTAAACAATTTTAAATAAAATGCCTGCTTTAAATGATATAAAATCATATTTTATAAAAAAAAATAAAATAAAAAAATTATATATATATATATATATATATATATATATATATATATATATATATATATATATATATATATATATATATATATATATATATATATATATATACAGTGAGGAAAATAAGTATTTAAACACCCTGCTATTTTGCAAGTTCTCCCACTTAGAAATCATGGAGGGGTCTGAAATTGTCATCGTAGGTGCATGTCCACTGTGAGAGACATGATCTAAAAAAAAAATCCAGAAATCACAATGTATGATTTTTAAACTATTTATTTGTATGATACAGCTGCAAATAAGTATTTAAACACCTGTCTATCAGCTAGAATTCTGACCCTCAAAGACCTGTTAGTCTGCCTTTAAAATGTCCACCTCCACTACATTTATTATCCTAAATTAGATGCACCTGTTTGAGGTTGTTAGCTGCATAAAGACACCTGTCCACCCCATACAATCAGTAAGAATCCAACTACTAACATGGCCAAGACCAAAGAGCTGTCCAAAGACACTAGAGACAAAATTGTACACCTCCACAAGGCTGGAAAGGGCTACGGGGAAATTGCCAAGCAGCTTGGTGAAAAAAGGTCCACTGTTGGAGCAATCATTAGAAAATGGAAGAAGCTAAACATGACTGTCAATCTCTCTCGGACTGGGGCTCCATGCAAGATCTCACCTCGTGGGGTCTCAATGATCCTAAGGAAGGTGAGAAATCAGCCCAGAACTACACGGGAGTAGCTGGTCAATGACCTGAAAAGAGCTGGGACCACCGTTTCCAAGGTTACTGTTGGTAATACACTAAGACATCATAGTTTAAAATCATGCATGGCACGGAAGGTTCCCCTGCTTAAACCAGCACATGTCCAGTCACGTCTTAAGTTTGCCAATGACCATTTGGATGATCCAGAGGAGTCATGGGAGAAAGTCATGTGGTCAGATGAGACCAAAATAGAACTTTTGGGTCATAATTCCATTAAACGTGTTTGGAGGAAGAAGAATGATGAGAACCATCCCAAGAACACCATCCCTACTGTGAAGCATGGGGGTGGTAGCATCATGCTTTGGGGGTGTTTTTCTGCACATGGGACAGGGCGACTGCACTGTATTAAGGAGAGGATGACCGGGGCCATGTATTGCGAGATTTTGGGGAACAACCTCCTTCCCTCAGTTAGAGCTTTGAAGATGGGTCGAGGCTGGGTCTTCCAACATGACAATGACCCTAAGCACACAGCCAGGATAACCAAGGAGTGGCTCTGTAAGAAGCATATCAAGGTTCTGGCGTGGCCTAGCCAGTCTCCAGACCTAAACCCAATAGAGAATCTTTGAAAGGAGATCAAACTCCGTGTTTCTCAGCGACAGGCAAGAAACCTGACTGATCTAGAGAAGATCTGTGTGGAGGAGTGGGCCAAAATCCCTCCTGCAGTGTGTGCAAACCTGGTGAAAAACTACAGGAAACGTTTGACCTCTGTAATTGCAAACAAAAGCTACTGTACCAAATATTAACATTGACTTTCTCAGGTGTTCAAATACTTATTTGCAGCTGTATCATAAAAAATAAATAGTTTAAAAAATCATACAATGTGATTTCTGGATTTTTTTTTAGATTATGTCTCTCACAGTGGACATGCACCTACGATGACAATTTCAGACCCCTCCATGATTTCTAAGTGGGAGAACTTGCAAAATAGCAGGGTGTTCAAATACTTATTTTCCTCACTGTATATATAAAATTAATAATAAATAAATCGAAATTAATGCAATACATGTTTTTATTATATTGATTAAATCAAATAATTAATTCAATTGGCACAAATTAAACTGATTAGATCAGTTTAATTTTTTATTTGATTAATTTCGGACACTTTTTTTTCATACTTTAACAAATGTGTTCATTCCTTCCATCCTTCATTCTTTCACTCACTCGATATGTGGGATTGTCAGGATTTTCTGCTTTCAAGAGAAATTTTTGAAGCTGGACATAAAACGCTAAAGAATCCACATTTTGGTGACACTGCGCTAACTCTAGTTTATGTTTAAACCCCTGTCATTGTTGTGCATGTTTTACTAAACAACTAAACGAGCCTGCGGTCCACCACTTAATAAGTTCCTGAGAGAACTTCAGATTGTAACTATGTTCCGCAGGTAAAAAGGATTGCATTGGGTACACGTGTGCACCGAATATGTGTACCGTAACACCCCTAATAGACACGACTTAAAACACAGTATGATCAGTAATGATAGCGCCATTAGAGGATACAGCCATGGATGACAGGAAAGGTGAATTTGTGGAGCTAGAAGAAAAAAACAAAACAAAAAAAACAACACAGAAATCAACAAAGAAATCAAGAAAAGAAAAGAAAAGAAAACACTTGTCTCTCATTAATAAGGAAGATTTTATTTGCTCAGCAGAATGTTAGACAAAAAGAAATCACTAATGGCATGATGTGATGCAGCCATAAACATCTTCAAATATATACATATATATTTTGTATCTGTTTAAAGTTACATTCAGTAGAATGTCCAAAAAACAAGCTTGGACATTTAATTGCTTACATTATAGCAGCTATAAACAGTCAGTTCCATCTCTAGCATCTCTTTTCTCTCTCTATCTCTCTCTCTCATAAATTCTTGTCGTGTTAACAAGAAACCACAAAGTTTTCTATACTGAAACCTTTCTCATGTTTCTGTGTGAAAATGGAAATTTACAGCTGAGACTAGAGCACTTTATGCAGACCTATGCAAAAAGCCTGTATACACTATATGACAAGAAAATATGTGGACACCGGACCTTAAGATTCGTATGTGCTTATAAAATATCACATTCCACATATTAGTCTCCATTTGGTCTTATTTAAATTTCCACTCTTCTGAGAAGATGTTGCACTCATTCAGACACAAGTTAGTACTAATGTAGGTGAGGGGGGGAGGCCTGGGGTTCAATAGGGAGTTCTAAAGCAGGCCACTGAAGATCTTCATATGAATGGAAAAGGTCAGGTGTCCCAATACTTTTGTCGATATAGTGTATTTCCATATCTCTCCTCCTTCATATTTCACAAAAGCCTAATTATCTATAGAAAGAAAAAAAAAAAAAAGCTGAGAAAGCGGTACCTCGGGTTGTGCGGCGAAGTCCCTCAACAGGTTTCCATTCCACACGAATCTCTGATCGGCCTGCGAAAGAAAAAGAACAAATGCAAGTGTTAAGAACGTGTCTGGGGGGTGGGGGTGGGGATGTGTAAAGAAGAGATACAGATCTGGCTCTGTAATGTGGCGTGCCGCTCTGACCTAACCGATCTAACACTCAGACAGAATGTGGAATGAGTCGGAGAGATTTTAGGATGGGTAGCAAACCAAAGCGAAAAAGAAAAAAAAAAAATAGCGCTAGATAGTGAAAGATAAGGAAAACGGTGAGAAATCGTGAGATGCTGGTGTTTTAAGTGTTAAAAGTTGCGGGGTCAAGTCGGATCATGTCAACCACCGTATAACCACAAACCAACAGTACACGGTTCTATTAGGTCATTCACCACCTGATAACCACCAACACTTCCAGGTCTGTTAGACAAAGCAGACAATATACAGTTATATACAGTTATACACCGCTATACAGTGTGTCTGAGGATGTTACACAGATGTAGAAATAAACATAAACAACAAAACGTTTAAAGTGGCACCGTCTTGAATCGTGTTTAATTGATCTCGTATTTCTCATTAGGAGCTCCATCTATACGACATATAATACAAGTCTTCATTTTTTTGTTTTTCTCTTGGTAAATGAATAACCCTCTGGTCATGAGGAATATCATATACTGCATTGTGTAGATACATTTATCTGAGGGTTTTATTGATTTATTTTGTTGTATTGTCACTTTAAAAAAAATATATATACACTTTTTATACATCTTGTGAACACTTGATTCTAAAATTAGTATACGTTTTCTAAACCCATTCCGTATTCATGCCCATTTACAGTTATAATAAATGGAAAAATCTTTTATCTTTTCTCCAATCTTCTGGAAAAATGTTCCACGGGATTTTAGCATGTGCTTGTGACACAAGAATGTTAGTAAAGTCAGGTAGTGATGTAGGTGATGTGAGGAGGCCTGGGGTGCATTCGGTGTGTTCATTCTTCCCAAAGGTGTTCGATAGGGTTTAAAGCTCTGTAGCAGGCCACTCAAGATCTTACATTCCAACTGATCTAAAGCATCTTCATGGAGCTGGCTTTGTGCACAAAGGCATTGTCATGCTGGAACAAGTTTGGGTCTCCTAGTTCAAGTGAAGGGAATTGCATCCCAAGATATTCTATAAAATTGTACCTCCATTTATGTGGTAACAGTTCGAAGAAGAACTGCACATGGCTGGAAAGGTCAGATGTCCCAATACGTTTGCCTGTATAGTGTATATACAAAAGCAATGTTCTACATGCATAACGTTTAAAAAAAAAAAAAAAAAAAAAAAAAAAAAGCTATTTCTTTCTATTTTCTTCCCAATGTTAGTCTCCTGCCAAATAACCTGTCAGCTCTTCTTTAAGTAAACAAGCTACCGATCTGAACGGGTGAGAGGGGGAGGGGGTGTCCTGGGGTCCTCCCTCTTCCTCATACATGAGTTCTCAGATAATGATGATGGCCCGATGTCCCTGTGATTTGAGAGAGCAGCCATTCCTCCAACCATGTTCGGACCCTCATCCACAACTGACTGTGATATGAGTTTCAAATCTCGATATTGGGAAAAACATTTTCTGTTTCACAAAGTATACAAATTATATTTCCAGCTCTGCCATATTGTTGACAAATGTGCAGCAACTGTGTAATATTACACCTTTTTTTTTTTTAATACAGATGACCCAAATATACTCATAAAACCTGTGATTTTGAAACCGAAAGCGCACAGCATGGTCGCCATCTTAATCCGAGTCTGCATGCAACGCTGATCTCATGCTAATCCAGAAGAATAGGAAACCCACATGGAAACATGGAGCGCTTGCGAGACTCTGAACAAACAGTAACCCGAGTCCGTGGAGCTTATAAACATTAAAATTAAACTAGCAATATTTCTTTTTATTTTTTAAGCAAAATGATCAGTGGATAAATCGAGAGATTTTATCACATTTAAATTAAAGGCATTTTAGCAGACCCCCTTATCGTACAAAATGCTATCAATGAATAAATAAATATAAACAAAGACAAAACAATCCGGGGGAAAGTAGTTCTTCACTCGTAGCTTGAAGATAAGACAGTGACTCAGCACAGTGATCTTTAAGCCACTGTACGTTCTCCCCCAATGCGCCTATATTTAACATATTGACAATATCGCTGAGATTGAAAATTGCATGGGAGACAAAGGCAAGAAAGGATTTGTAAAGAAGTCAGCAAGAATAGTCTAAAAATAAAGGACGTTTCAATCAGGTTCAATGTCTGATTCTGACTGTTTTTTCCCACTAATTTAATATACAGCCAATTATGATAATGCTTTCAATAAAAATACAAATATTTTTGAGGTGCATGAATAAACTCAAGCCCCCTGGTGAGAGATTGTAGTTTTACTTTCCATGATCCGTGACCGACGGGGATTTAAATATTTAACGATATCTGTGAGACTCTGTAAAACATATTATGTTCTAATTTCATTCTGTGAATTAGTTTTTGATTGTTTTTCGGGTTGCATTGATGTTGCGCTATACAGTTCAGCCGATTTCATTTAGTCTGCGGTGTGGACTTTCGGCAGTGATTTATTTGTTTGAGTTTTTTAAGGTTTATTGATATGAAATGTTTTTTTGGGGGGATTTTCTTCAAAATGTACATCGTGGCTTTTTTTTAAACGAGGAATCGTTCTACCAATGTTTATCCACACTGCCTTTCATTTTAGCTCCAAAATAGATAATAAAATAAAAGGGCATTGTCAGTTTCGTCATTCACTTGACAGGCAGTTTTGGTCGCTTTATTAGAAAGTTGTTTCAGTGTACTGAGTGTATAATAAAATTTAATTTGTCTTACCCACTTGTTGACTAACCACTTAATGTGATCTATATATTGCTTGGAAATGGCCTTATAACCCTTTGATGTGGGACAGCAGCAACTGCTTCTCTAACATTATTGCTGATGTCTTTCCTTCTTGGCTTTGGACAAGCAAACTGCTAAAACGTGGAGTTTTTATAGCGATGGTCACACTTGCTGAAAAGTCCTGGATCTGGTTTTCACTTGCCCAACCCACCTTTACATCTCAGATCATCACCTTGTTTCTCTTTTACACATCATAACTTCCACTCCATCTCTCTTTCCTCTGTTGCTTCCGATACTCTTTGATCTTTTCCTGATCCTGACTCCTTTTCCTCCCTACCCTTGGACGCTTTCCTCTCCTCTCTTTCCTCAACCATGGACCTCCTTTGCCCCCTGTCTACTTAACACTGGAAGACATCTTGTCCTGCCTTTTGGTTGTCAAAAACGTTGCGTAGCAGACGGTGAGAACTAAGATCAGCAGAGAGGAAGTGGGGAAAAAAAAAAAAAAAAAAAAAAAAAACACAGCTTGACGCAGACCTTGCTTCTCACCATACACTCATGACCAAATTCTCTTTGGACGTGAGTTCTGCCAAGATTGCCTTCTACAAAGAAAAGTTAAGGCTTCTGTTAAAGATCCTCATAACCTCCACAACATCTTTTCTTCACTACTCAACCCCCCCCTGCTCCACACATATAGAGTAGAACAATTCCCTGGGTGGAACAACAAAACTTTTAACAGGGACCACATTTGCATATTAGAATATTTTTCTTCTGCTTAGTATTTGTATTATAGGCACTTATATTTCATGCCTTAATAACACTTTATAGCCATGTTTAGATGGTTTAATATGGTATTTTTTCATTATTACTTAATTACCTTTCATCAGATTTTATTATCTATTTCCATTAACTTCATCGTCTAATGTGGACTTCCACAAAGTTCACTTCCTGTCAGAAAATATTGACTAAAGTGATTTCTGTTCATTCGCTTTTTGTGCTTTTTTTAAATCTTGGTGGATCAGAGGGGAAAACATGATTTGAAATCAATCATCTGGCATTGGGATTCTTAAGATGCATTAACTCGAGAAAGAGAGAGAGAGAGAGAGAGAGAGAGAGAGAGAGAGAGAGAGAGAGAGAGAGAGAGAGAGAGAGAGAGAGAGAGACGAGTGTGTGTCTGTGTCTGTGTGTGTGTATGTGTGTGTGTATGTGTGTGTGTATGTGTGTGTCTGTGCGTGTGTGCTTTATTTCCGCTCTTTCAACCAAGTGACTCAAACATAATCATTATATTATCTATATCGAGGTTAGTAATGTAAATCCAGATATTACACTAATTACTTCCGAAAATTGTGAAAACTGCTGTCATTGTGTGTGTGTGTGTGTGTCTCACTCTCTCGAGCAGACTCATCTCCTGGAAGTCGGGGCTGGTGTTGGCGAGACGCTGCTGTGTGTGCGTCAGGTCGTAGTTGGTGCAGAAGTAGAAGCCGTCCGTGTTCAGGACATTGTTGATCATGGACAGGAACGTCTTGTTGTCCTGCATCTGTTTGTAAAAGGCAGAAAGGGACGAAGGAAAAGGAGGCTTTTATTTGTCGTTCTTTTTTTGCATATCTCAACTTGTTAGGAAGGTTGGGATCTGAGTGCAGGGTCTGCCATGATACAGCACCCTTGGAGCAGAGAGGGTTAAGTGTCCGACACTGACAGCTTGGAGATGCTGTGGCTTGAACCACCGACCTTCCAATAAGTAACCCAGAGTTTTACCTGTTGATCCACCACTGGTCTCAAAAGACATGCGGGAGTTCAGGTTTACATGAGCACAGCTTGGGCAAAGTATCAATACTTCAAGGTTAATGTGTGATGATCAAAGTTATCAAATGCTAAACTGGAGGCTGTGCAAATTAGCCTCATAGGTCGATTGCTAAACAAAAATATTTAGCATGATTTGTTTGACTGAACGCTAGAAGTCGATGGATTCATAGGTTATGCCAATTAATCGGCACCAATAGTTGATTATTGGAACAATCGCCAATTAGCAAAGATCCATAGCGATAGTTTTTCCGGGTTGCATTATACGGCACAAGAGTGGCCTCTAGAGGCGAATCACTGACACCACGTTTATTTATTTAAAGGGTCACTTTTGTTTCAATGCATGTTTATTATTTTCTTCAGAATTTATTAATATAATTCACAGTCATATGTATTTAATTTACCAGATTTTCATGATGCAGTACTTTATTTTTTTATTTTCTTTAAATAAAGTAAAGTACTATTTTACATCGGAGTGTTATGTGTGCTTTTCATCCATCTATTTTAAAAACTACCTGATGATTAATCGGTTTACCGGCAAGTAAAATTCAACCTAGTTATCGGTATAATTGCTAAAAATACAGGTGGTGAAATTTGTGTCTATTACATGTTAAATGAAAAAGAAAAAGAAAAAACGGCTCCTTTAAATGTGGCGTTAGCGCTGATAAATAAATAATGCATGGTGCCGTGCATGGCTGCAATCAGATAGCTTCATCCTCATCTTCCTCATTTCCTCACAGGCTCCAGAATCACCAGTGATATTTATCTAGAAATGAAAAAGCCCTTCAGCTGAGTCACAGTGTCTACGTGATCATGAAGCTGTGAGACACTCGGTCATGTCTGCACCTGAATAATTCAGTAGGAAAAGGTGAAGCTGGTCACCTGATTTTCTGTGAGGTGTAAAATGGTCTTCTTGTAGGGTATGAGGTCGAACTCCACCGCCTTCCACACTGTGTGACCAAACAGGTCACCTATTTTCTTCTTCCTGGTGATGACGATGAGGTACATACCTGTAAGCAGAAACCCATAATACAGGTGGGTGCTATGATGAGATTATATGAATAACTTAAGGTCACTATTCTCCAGCCTACTTGTTTTATCTCCAATTTGACACCTGGCAGCTCTTTATCGCAGATAACAAACAAGGAGAGAGAAGAGTAACAAAGTTTTTTCCTCTGAGTCACGTGAAGCAAACCGCCAGCATGCATGTTTCATGCTGCTGAGTCACATTCAGTGCAAAGTGCCATCAGCTTTCTTCTACATACATGAGCTCAGAGACACCAGTGTGCATGTCATCCTTCCCATTCTGACAGCATTCCCAGTGCTCATAACCTTTCTGGTTTGAGTTCATTCTCTGCTTTAATTCTTCTTTACATTATTATAGCTTCTAACAT
The DNA here is from genome assembly GCF_946808225.1 of Silurus aristotelis. Taxonomy (NCBI): domain Eukaryota; kingdom Metazoa; phylum Chordata; class Actinopteri; order Siluriformes; family Siluridae; genus Silurus; species Silurus aristotelis. Next base: position 4,237,484 of record NC_139579.1, read on the forward strand.
GTTATGCCTCAATGACACTTATTAATTGTCATGTTTAGATGGTATCTTTTTAAATTTATTTATTATCTTTCTCTCACCTTTTCCATTCATTCCATTGGCTTATAAGAGCTCTCAAAAAGTCTACTTCCTGTCAGGAACCTATTTGTAATATTCAGTTTTCAGCTTTTCTCTTTCTGTTTCCTGTTTATCCGATTATTATGATGCATAAATCAGACCAGATTTGCTGATTGAATGCAGCATTGTCACGATCTCCCGACACAAAAACTACGACTTTTCTGTAAATCTCATTTTGTTTTGTTTACATTTTTGCTATTGGCTTTATGTATTGAGAACATTGTGGTGTTGTATGTACACTATATCTAAAATAATTACTGGAATATTGGACTTTTCCAGTCATATGTGATTCTTCCTCAAACTTTTACCACAAAGTTGGAGGCACACGCTTGTGTAGGACATCTTTGTATGCAGTTAGCATGTTTCCTTCCTTTGATGTAGGAGACCCAAACCTGTTCAAACATGACAACGCCCATGTGCACAAAGCCAGATCCATGAAGATATGCTTCACATGGTTTGGAGTGAAAGCTCTTGAGTGGCCTGCTATAAAGCTTTGACCATTACTAACAATCTGATGGGTGAATGAGCAAACATCTGCACAGATACACTCCAAAATCTAGTTGTACATCTTCCCAGAAGAGTGGAGATTAACAGCAAATGGAGACTAAATGTGGAATGAGAAAAAGGCCATACAAATCTTATGCTCAGTTTTCCACACAGTGTAGCTGTGATTTTTTTTAGATTGTGATTTTTCACAATTTAAAGGTTTAGCGTAGTTAAATAAGTGTGTGTTCGGTGAAAGGTTAGTGTTAGCGCAATGTGTTAAGATCAATTCTAGTGAGAACAAGAACATACTGTATATTTTCAAAGCATCATAGATTTTATGCATGATGGTCGTTAAACCCTACAATAAAGCGTTTCTCAATAAGACAAGGCAAACAATACCAACAATAATCTAAAAAATACATTTTATGAATATCTAAATATTTTAGATAAGGATGACGTCGATCTATTGTTACTCCTGGGCAGTTATGTGCAATAATCTCAGGGTTTTTCACTGCTGCTATTTCATTTGACTAAATATCTAACTTTACATGTATATTTATTTATATTTTTATTTATTTATACTTTCATTTTTTACTGTGAGCAACTGCAACCAAATAATTTCCCTATGGCATCAATAAAATACAGTAATCCCCCTCCTTACCGAGGTTCAAATCTGGCGCCCCCACTGGTTTATTGCGGAATTGCATTTGCCAGATAACTAATTAGTTTGGCTGATTTTCCCGGGCTCTCGCGGAGAACACGATAGACCAAAACACTTTTAGGTAGTTTTATGGAGTTTTATGTTGAGATAACGACATTTATTCATAAAAATATAATTATTAATTATAAAATAAAGTAAAATGATAATACAGTACAGTACTGTATACATAAAATAGCATTTTCAAAGTGGCGTCCGTTTATTGCGTTTTTGTGTTTATCACGGGAGCCATAAAAGGTGGATTACTGTATTTTGCAATCTGATCGATCCACTGAACCTCAACAGGGATCTGACACTAATGCACCGTAACCTTATAAACTTTAGTCTGTTGTTCCACAAGAGTTTGCTTGTGTGACAGTCTACTTCGGTTTAAAGGTGTACGTCATGCAGATTGGATGTGTGTCATGCCCACGTGTGTGACAGTTCTTCACTCGTCTGAAGTGTGTGACCTACCGGCCACAAGACGTATAGTTCCCATGATTCCACAGATGGGTCTGGTGATGCCTGATGGTGGGATTTTCATACCACCTTTAAAAAATGAGAAAAAAAAAAAAACGTGTTAACATACAACTAATCTGCAACCCAGAACAGATTATACAAGAATGAAACAGAAGCAATGTGATATGCAGTGATATGCTTTTGTTTCTTTGATTTTCAGATATATTGTATTGAAATGATTATTGGACTTATTGGAGCTGCACCATAATAATATAGGTTTAATAATATTGTACTGTGTTTCTGTTTATTAATAACTGAAAGAAAAAAGAGATGCGCTGCACAAAGAAACAGGCGATGTTGAGAACCGTAGACTCAGCGGTCGGATAGGGAAACTTAATGCAGCAGATAAGAGACATGTCATATGTGCCATCAGCAAAGAACATGGCTGAAAACAGTGAGAGGCAGGTACGTCCATTTACTGTCTGGAGAAGCCTGGTTGAAAGTGGTCTTCATGGGAGAATTCAATTTTTAAGTCAATACATTCAGTACATTCGAAAAAGTATTCAAACCCCCTTCATAGTGTCTAGATGGAAGTCTGCTCTTAGACTGTGTTGGTAAACTCCAAGCAGGCTTCCATGGGTTTTGCATTGAGGAGAGCCTTCGTTCTAGCAGCTCTGCCATAAAGCCCAGATCAGTGGAGGGCTGCAGTAATGGTTGTCCTTCTGGAACTTTTGTCCCATCTCCATACAGGATCTCCAGAGCGCAGTCAGAGTGACTGTGGGCTTCTTGGTCACCTCTCTTACTAACGCCCTCGTCTACAGATTGTTCAGGTTGGTCGGGTGACCAGCTCTTGGAAGAGTCCTGTTTGTCCCACACTTCTTTTATTTGAGAATTATAGAAGCACACAGTGTTTTGTAGCCTTCCTCAGAACTTTGCAACAATCCTTTGGGATCTCCAGACAGTTCCTTTGACCACATGGCTTGTTTTTGTGCACGTTTAGCCGTGAGGCTTCTATAGAGAGGTGTGTGCTTTTTAAAATTATATCCAATCAAAAAAAAATAATAAATGTCCATCAGGTAAACTCCAATCAAGGTGTAGAAACTCTCTGCTTGTTTTTTTGGTTTCATCACACTGCATTTTCACTGCACACAAACAGATGTGCGAGATCCTTTTCTCTTTTTCTGTTCCCTCTTTACGTTTCCTGTTCATCCAGACGTCTTACCTGTGAGAGTCATCTCCATGGAAACCCTGTCGATGACCAGGACGTCGTTCGCGCCATCGTCACAGGCCTCGATGTAAAACTTCTCAAGAGTCACGTGCCTGGACACACACACACACACACACACACACACACAAAACGGGGAAATGGGAAGAAAGGTCAGTCTGGAGTCTATCCCGTGTGTCTCAGAGGACGTTAAAGCAGATAGCGTTTTAAAAATCGAATTTCTGTGCCTGTGTTCAAAAAAGAAACAGCTTGAAGAAATAAACTTCCGCTAATTGTATGTTTTTATGAGGCAGGAAATTATGCAACACTGAGCTCTTTTTTTTCCCCCTCAGACTTTTAATGTGTACTGATGGCGTTTTTTTTTTTTTTTTTAGGGTAAAACATTGACTGATTCAGCAGCTACTCCTAGAAGTCTTTCAGAGCACAGAGAACAGGACTGCAGTTTCTGTAGCAGCAAATAAAGAAGGCAGAGAATCCTTGCACAGATTGCTGAGCAATAAGTTTCATATGCACTTAAACCACAAACAGCAGTGTAAGCATGAAACATCGGGCAACACACATAAAAACGTAGGACATCGCTTTTTTTTAAAGACTTTTTTCTGTAATGAAGACCCTGGAGATCAGCCACAAGCTTACAGAGCAGTCAGACAAAGAGCTACTGTTTGAGGACTGCAAATAAACAACAACAGGTTTGAAAGTATTGCTTTTTATTTAGACATTAGGTAAAAGCTTCAAGAGAATTATGATTATCGCATTTATACAACCGAGGAGGTAAGGGCCTTGCTCAGGGGCCCCATCGTTGGCAAGTTGGTGGTGCTGGGATTTGAACTCATGACCTTCCTATTCTTAGTCCAATCTCCTTAACCGCATAGTTACCACTACTCCGTTTTATTTTAACGCACTCGGCACCTGAACTTATTCAAAATGGGTGACGTGATCAAAAACCTGATAAGGATACGATGTGGGACTTTGGGATCGATACTGCATTCCTTACTGGAAAAGAAAATGATGTCAGTCTTTCTGTCAACAACCACAGTCTGTTATTTATAAGGAAAGGACTTTATAGCACAGTACGTACGTGTGTGTGTGTGTGTGTGTGTGTGTGTGTGTGCACCACAACGGACTGTAGTTCCACCTAAAAGGCAAATCCAGGGTTTATTTTCATGTGCTTGTTCATCGCAATTAGTGTTAGTCGGAGCTACAGCTGTAACTTCAAAGTCTGGACTGAAACAGACGCTGATGAAGGAACGAAGCCGCTAGGGCTGCAACAACTAATCGATAAAATCCATAGTAATCGATAATGAAATTCGTTGTCAACGAATGTATATATACACACATTATAAATATATATATATATATATTCACACAGTGCAACCTCGAAACACACGAACTATCGAGGTGTCAAACAATCAAGGTGTCAAAATTACGAGTATCGAGGTTCCACTGTTTTATATATATATATATATATATATATATATATATATATATATATATACATACAGTGAGAAAAATAAGTATTTGAACACCCTGCTATTTTGCAAGTTCTCCCACTTAGAAATCATGGAGGGATCTGAAATTGTCATCGTAGGTGCATGTCCACTGTGAGAGACATAATCTAAAAAAAAAAAAAAATCCAGAAATCACAATATATGATTTTTAAACTATTTATTTGTATGATACAGCTGCAAATAAGTATTTGAACACCTGTCTATCAGCTAGAATTCCGACCCTCAAAGACCTGTTAGTCTGCCTTTAAAATGTCCACCTCCACTACATTTATTATCCTAAATTAGATGCACCTGTTTGAGGTTGTTAGCTGCATAAAGACACCTGTCCACCCCATACAATCAGTAAGAATCCAACTACTAACATGGCCAAGACCAAAGAGCTGTCCAAAAACACTAGAGACAAAATTGTACACCTCCACAAGGCTGGAAATGGCTACGGGGAAATTGCCAAGCAGCTTGGTGAAAAAAGGTCCACTGTTGGAGCAATCATTAGAAAATGGAAGAAGCTAAACATGACTGTCAATCGCCCTCGGACTGGGGCTCCATGCAAGATCTCACCTCGTGGGGTCTCAATGATCCTAAGGAAGGTGAGAAATCAGCCCAGAACTACACGGGAGGAGCTGGTCAATGACCTGAAAAGAGCTGGGACCACCGTTTCCAAGGTTACTGTTGGTAATACACTAAGACGTCATGGTTTGAAATCATGCATGGCACGGAAGGTTCCCCTGCTTAAACCAGCACATGATCTGTGTGGAGGAGTGGGCCAAAATCCTTCCTGCAGTGTGTGCAAACCTGGTGAAAAACTACAGGTAACGTTTGACCTCTGTAATTGCAAACAAATGCTACTTTACCAAATATTAACATTGACTTTCTCAGGTGTTCAAATACTTATTTTCAGCTGTATCATACAAATAAATAGTTTAAAAAATCATACATTGTTATTTCTGGATTTTTTTTTTTTAGATTATGTCTCTCACAGTGGACATGCACCTACGATGACAATTTCAGATCCCTCCATGATTTCTAAGCAAAATAGCAGTGTGTTCAAATACTTATTTTCCTCACTGTATAAAGAAGGCAGAGAATCCTTGCACAGATTGCTGAGCAATAAGTTTCATATGCACTTAAACCACAAACAGCAGTGTAAGCATGAAACATCGGGCAACACACATAAAAACGTAGGATCAGCGTTTTTATGTGTGTAGTATATATATATATATATACTGCCTGACAAAAGTATGGAAACAATTTTTTTGAGACAAAGGCATGTTCTTTTTGTTTACATTTAACAAACTTGGTAAAAAAAAATCAAATGGACTGGAAGTTGACATTTTTGGCTCTAATAGAAGAAAAGAACAGGAGAGTAGATGCTATCAGACCATTTCGCACCCTAAGTCAAACACTGACGTGTAAGCTAGGTTTTAGCAGGGAAGGTTGGGGCCTTATTCCAGGTGAAAGGAACCAACATGGCAACCATTCCACACTTCAACGCCATTTAATTCCATCTGGATTTTGGCTCATTGAAACTGAATCCACCATACAACAAGACAATGAGCTGAAGCGTACGTCTGAGTTACCTGGAGTGTTCTCCATCATGGATTGACCTGCCCAGTCTAATCTCCAGCTAGTGAAGAACATCTTTGTCAAGTTGTACAAAAGGAAAAGTATTTCAGATGAATGTTTGGAGAAATGAACAGTCCACATGCCCAGAATGTGTAAAGCTGTTCCTCAAGATTTTTCAATGGCAAACAAGTGTAACATCTGTACATTTACAATAAGACTGGGAAATAAATGTGTATAAATGAGTCAGTGAGTAAATACGTAGTCAAAGTGATCAGTCACACAGGATGTGTGGATTTTTATTAAAGATCAGAAGTTCATTTGAACTGATCAAGGACATCAGGTGTTGACTAGATGACTACCAAAAGAGCAAGAAAACCCCTAATCAGGATGTCATCATGTTTTTGAGTCTCACATAGCTGTAAAGACTCTGCATCTGGACGACATTCGAGCTGTCAAAGCACCAGCCAGGGACTTTGAATAGCTCAGCACTTATCCAGGGACCTGAAACACAGCGCCTGTTTTAAAGCGCAAAAACACATCGAAACGCTTCTGGTATATAAAGAAAACATGCGCCGGATTTGTGTAAAGAAATGACTACAGATAATTCGGCACCACATTTGGACTTTACAAGTAAGAAATACTTCGCAACTTACAGATTAAACCTCTCGTAGGCAGTCGCCATCTTTACTTCCGGGTTCACCGTGACGCGGGAGTGTGACGTCACTAAGGAGCGCCGCCTTTTTTTCCTTTAGAAATTTTCTAAAATTTAGAAAATTTAGAAAATTTAGAAATTTTTTTCACACAATAGTGATGTAAAGATCGGATCATTTTTAATGACTTGATTTTTCGAATCTCGTTCATCAAATGAAAATTTTTTTAGTCATTTAGTTCATTTCATTCTTTTGATCAGAAATAAAATGTTCAATAAACAGATCCCCAAAACATCTACATACAAACTTTGACTATAATTCCAATGATGAAAATATAAACAGTGCATCTAAGGACAAATTATGATAAACAGAATGAGTAGCTCACGTCTCTTTTCTGTTCCGTGTCTTTAGTTCTTTTGTCACGTGACTCCCATAATTATTGTGACAATAATGTCAAGATTCGGACCCAAACAATTGTGTTGGTGTTTTTTTTTTCGAGTCATGTGACAAAAGAACGAACGATTTAGACCAGAGGAGATGAACTACTCAATTCTGTATCCTACCCTACAGAGATTTTGCGATGCTTTGCTAATGCGCGTCAAGTACAAAATTAACGTATCACTATTTGAGACTCGTGACTAATGCGCACACACACACAAATATATTTGCATTAATTGCATTTATGAATTTTCATTTTGACAGCCCTAATATATATATATATATATATATATATATATATATATATATATATATATATTATAATATATAAATTTATATATATATATATATATATATATATATATATATATATATATATATATATATATATATATATATATATTATAATATATAAATTTATATATATATATATATATAGTTCAGTGGAATTTAAGACATTGGTCTCTAGATCTGGAGGACATACATGTAAATGTAGTTGCTAATTAGTGTGTTGTATGGCGAGAAATGATTACTGGGATTACTGGGTCACATGATGTCATTGACCCTGCTGCATTCGAAAATTAAAACCAAACATGGACACGTGACTTCTCAAAGGAGCTTCCTGTTACAACTTTTGTACAAATTTACACCATTTCAGCAAAGCAACTTACAATGGTCTCATTTCTACAACTAGTATTTGATGAATAAAGGCCTTGCTCAAGGGCCCGGCATTGGCAGTTTGGTGTTACTGCGATTTGAACTCATTACCTCCTGGTTAGTAGTCTAACATCTTAACCACTGAGCAACCACTACACAGTTTGGCCAGACACCTGACCATCACATCCATATATAGTCCTCAACAATCTCCACATACAATATTGTAAATGTTATACAATATACAGTATATACTTATATACACTGTATGATCAGAGGTTTTTGGATACCTGACCATCACAGCCTCATATAGTTCTTCAGCAAACTGTTAGAACCACAGAATACGTTTGAATGTCATTGTATTGTATTACAATTTCTTTTTACTGGAACTAAGACGCCTAAATTGGTTCCAGCATGACAATGCTGACAATGCCCTGACAAGCAAGATCCATGAAGATACTGAGTGCTTAGGTTGTAGTGTAAGAATTGAAGTGTCCTGCATAGAGCCCTCCAATAAACACCTTTGGAATGGACTGGAACAACATGTGCACACCTCAAATGTCCTTGTAGCTGATTGATCACAAATACCCCCAGCCCTGCTCCAAAATCTAGTAGAAAGCCTTCCTATTAGAGTTGGCATATTATACTATCAAAAGGGTAACTAAATATGAAATGAGATTTTCATTGAGTGTAATGTTTCTGTGTCCACATAGTTTTGTCCATATTATGCAATTGTTTAAAACAGATTATTTTTCATCCAAGGTGAGACACAGATACATTGCATATGATTAATTACACGTATAAGAGCTGGAGAGTTAACAACAAAGGCTCCACATTGGAAAGCTTTTGATTGACAAATAAATAAATGCCTGAGGTTACACTTAAACTAACAGTAACATTTCACCATCTGAAAAAATGATGGACGTTTTCTGGACAGGCGGAGACACAGGAGTTTATTCATTTCCAAAAGGCAAATGCAAAGACGGGGATTATCCCTGTAGAGAGAGAGACTGTCGCAGCTAATCACTTTTTTTCCCCCCAAGATTAGAATTACCAATGGACCCATTACTGAGCCTTAAGGGATTCTCATTTATGTATTAGCGTCCTTAGCAATATTTAACACACTCACACACGCACAATATTGTTAGAATTAACATAAACAAACATTGCCACTTCCAGTTAAATTCCAAATGACAGCGATGTTCTTAATCTCTTTATATTGGACACATTTACAGGCGTGCTGCATGTATCATTTATTAAAAAGGCAATCCCATAATTCTGTTATGAACATTTGAAAAGTGTCTATAAAACAAAAATTCAAATGTTGAGTTTCCTTGAGTATCAATAAATTGCAAATCGTTTGCCAATCTAATAGATACCACAATTTTAAACATTTCTCTATTTGACAAAAGTATGTGGACACCTGACTGTAAGATTAATTTATGCCATTTAACATCCCATTTCACATTTAGTCGCCATTTGCTCTTATAATAACCTCCACTCCACTCCACTGGAAAGATGTTCCACTAGATTTCAGAGTGTGCTTGTGGAGATTTGTGCTCATTCAGCCACAAGGATGTTAGTAAAGTCAGGTACTGATGTAGGTGAGGTGAGGAAGCCTGGGGTGCAGTCAAAGTTCTATATTGTTCCAAATTGTTATAGCTGGAACAGGTTTGGGTCTTGTAGTTGAAGTTAATGAAGAATTTTATGCTTCTACATCTAAAGACATCCTTTATGATTGCATGCCTCCAACTTTGTGGTTACAGTTTGGGCATGAACTACATACCTGTATGGCTGGTCCATAAATATGCAGTTGGGTGTTCACAAACTTTTATTTACAGTAGATGTAGATGTGCAAATGCCAATAATGTGCAAATCGCAAATTATTATAGAAATTGTAGAAATAAAAAATAATTATGAATTGTTTATTTATTTCAACAGATTATAACAGAAAAAGTACAACAAAAAGCTGTATTTGTTTTTTTTTTTTTGTTCAACGGTGATGTTTTTTGTGACATTTTGTGGCTTCATGATCGTAGGCATACCAACAACAGTCCATTGTGTCGATGATAGGTGTCCTTGATAATACCAATGATTTGCTGTTCACAACATGCTACTCTAAAAAACGTTACCTCATTTGGTATTTTGATGATGGAGGTGAGAAGCGGCGTCTAACACTTCACTACATAATTTTTTAATAGGTGTTAAATCTGGCCGAGATCTGTTGAATGAGTGTAACGACTAACCAAACTGTTTTCAGTGAGCCCTGGTGCTCTGTAGATTTGGGCAGAGACATCCACTAATGAACCACACCCACCTGGTCACTCACCTTGTCAGAAGAACTTTGTATTGGGCCATGAAGATAGTATTAGATCAACTAAAAAAAAAAATGGGTTTAATACATGACATGGCCTGAGAAATTCCTTACTACAAAAAGAATTGCACAAGGCAATGATATTTTGATCAAAAAATGCAATACACGTCTTTCAAAATAAAAAAGATGTGAGTGGAAATCCACTATGAGTGGTCTGTGTGAAGTGTGAGAATACGGGGAAACTCCAGCTCAGGAAGTGTTACATTGCAGTCACACTTAACACTGGATCGAATGCTGCAGTTGTGTACTACTCTAGAAACAGAGTTAAAAACTCTTCATCTATTCAGATTTTCTAGCATACATTTAATTTCAAACTCATATGTTCCATAAAAGGGGAAAAATAAATAGAGTGGGGCTTGCCTGTACATTATACACATATGAGTAAGCTCAAAAATACTCCTCCACAGTCTGAAGCTGTGTGTAGGGGGGTTTCACTTGAATCCCTCCATTCAGGTAATGCCTTCACCTGGTTAAGAACAAGTGCATGAATCAGGGGCATAGAAGGGGAAGTCCCATCCTAGCCATTTATTTTAAATACAAAATCGAATTTGTTTTTTTGGATTAGATAGTAAATAAATATATAATTGTGTGGGACTAGATTTATTTATTTGTTTGCTTGCTTATTTTTTGTTTGTTTGGTTTTAAATAGTAGCAGTAATAATAATAATAATAATAATAATAATAATAATAATAATAATAATAATAATAATAATAATAATAATAATAATAATAATAATAATAAAAGTTTTATGATACTGACTTAGAAGCAGATGTGGGTATTTATTATTGTTTATATAAATTTTTTTTTGTTTTTTTTGGATTTTATGGTAAAAAAAAATGTATATAATGAAATTAGATTTATTTATTTTTCTGCTTGTTTGTTTATGGGGTTAATGGCTTTGCTCAAGGGCCCCAAGAGTGACCATACCAGGGCTTGAATCCCCAACCTTCCAATCAGTAACCCAGAGCCTTAACCACTGAGCTACCACTTCCCCATTTATTAGTACAACATCTCTCCCAGCACTGCACTGGTTCCCTACCACTTCTTAACTGGTCCCACTATCTTTCAGGGTACAATTTAGATCTTTTTCAAGACTTTTCTTTGTTGAGTAACTGGCAGTAGTCAAAAGATCTTTCAATGGTTCTTAAATTATCACTTCCCCTTTTTAAAAAAAGTCTCTTTCTAAGTATTTTCTCTTCCAAAAAGATTTTAAACTGATGGTATTCTTAGTCTGTGTCCTACTGAACCAGTGTTAGAATGTATTTATTGATGCAGAATTCAAATCACTTTCTGAATAAGGATGTTTGCCCAATGCCATAAATATGACAGCAGTGGGATTAATAGTAGTATTACTAATACTAGTAGCAGTAACTGTCAGTCATCACATCATCCGTATATGTTACACACACTATTGCTGCTGTATATTGCCCAAAAGTTCTTAAGTAACTTTTTATCATACCTGTTGCACAATACTGTTATTTGCAATACCATGCACTCTCACACTTTATGTACATTACTGATGTCATATAATCTGTATCCCTATTTAATACTCGTACTGTCTATATTGTGTTTTATAGTCTGTTTTTGTCTTATCTGTTTTGCCTTGTATAGTCCAAGCTAAATGTGTAGTGTTATTTATGTCGGTATTTTTGAGAGTCACTAACAGCTGAAACCAAATTCTTTGTAGTTTGTCAACACACTTGGTGAATAAACCTGATTCTAATTCTGATTTTATTATACAGTGCTTTAAGAACTTGAAAATTGCAGGATGTTGTTTTCAAACTTGGAAATGTGAAGACCGGTTTATAAAATATCACCGAACAGGTGATCAGACTCCTACCTAACGTGTACATTTAAAATGTATTTAAAGGTAACTTATGGGACAATAAAGCAAAACAAAATTTTTTATTCAATTTCAGATTTGTCAAACATAGAGCTGTTTGAGGTGTTAAAGAAAAGGGAAAGTAAGATTTATGGGTCTAATCTGATTCATTAAAATACAGCAATTTCTTCATGTATTTCGACATGCTGGAGGTTCCAAATCTCAGTCTGGCTGGAGATTTTTGTATCAAAATGTTTACAAAAATCTCCAGCCAGACTGAGATTTGGAACCTCCAGTCTTTTATGGATTTGGGACACACGCAAAAAAAAAAAAACTAGGTAAAAGTTTTGAGGACAGATGAGTCCAAATTGGACATTTGTGTCCCTAAGAGAAAAACTTCTGTAAGACAGAGAACAGGAGAGATGATGTTATTGGACTGCCTCACCCCCACAGTCAAACATGAAGGTGGAAGTTTAATGGTTTGGGGTTGTTTTTGAGCACGGAAGGCTGGTGACTTATTCCGAGTAAAAGGAACAAACATGGCAACCACTCCATACTGCAACACCATGTAATTCCATCTATACTACAACTAATTGGAACCGACTTCACCATAGAACAATTCTGTATCATTATTTAGAGAGCAAACATTCGACTGGATTGTTATCTATCATGGAATGACCTGCCCAGTCACTGCACCCTAATCCTATTAAACTGCTCTCAGATGATCTGAATCACAAGGTCAGAACGAAATATCCAACTAGCGAACAACACCTTTGGCGAGTTTGACAAGAGGCACAGCAAAGTATTTTAGCTAAATATTTGGAGAAATGAACTGACCGGATGCTAAGAGTATGTAAAGCTCTTATTCATGCTAAGTGAGGATTTTTCAATGAAAATGAAAGTCTGAAATCTGTACATTTATAAATGTGTTTGGTCAAAGCCAATCTTTATTCCCTTACATGGCCTAGTTTGCTACATATAAACAAAAGAAACATGCTTGTGTCTCCATAAATGACCAAGTGTTTCCAAACTTTTTACAGGAACTGCATTTTTCATGTTTAAGTGTAATAGTGAATACATCATAACTATAAACCACATTCCGTTCCTCAAAGAACCCAGATCCTACATTTCACTTCAAAGAATTAAACGTAATAACATTTATGCAATAAAACGTCCAGCTGCTAAATGTTTCCTTAAGCTATGGCACAATCTCCTATAATTTCTCACATTTCTGTGACACAGTAGCATGACTGTACGAAGTCAAGTTAATCATTTGTCATTATTTGGATGATGAAATTCCCCACTCCACCCGTCTCTCCCACATCCACCGCCTCTATCATTCATTCCACACAATCGGATGTACGGGGTGTCATGCTGAACAATTTCACCCATGATGGCATCTACAACAGGAAGCGTCACCATTTTCCCTAATAAGTGTCTTTCCTGCTCGGTTTCATTTCTTGTTTGGTGTGTGATGCGTTCTGAATGCAATATAACTAAGTGTTAAAAAAAGCTAAGTGTTAAAAAAAAGGAAATGTGAGTTCTCAGAACTTATACCTAGCAAACACATCCGCTGAGGTGCAGATCTCCAAAGCCAAGTGTCAATATGTTAAGACCACGTTTGTGTATTTTTTTTCATTTTGTAGGTCACCGCTTTTAAAACGAATAAAATTTGTAGCCTGGTGAACCTGGGAACGGAGAAGATTGCTCATTAAACACTAACGTTTCTCTGAATGACGCATAAAGACAAAATGGAAGTGCTGGTTTTGTGACGTGGATAAACCACTAGTTCACGTCATTTTATATGAATTCTCGACACCAAGATGAACCTGAGGCTACGTATTGACTATAAGGCTCAACATATGCAATTTACAGCCACAATATTGGTATCGAGGCAATGACCCACTCATTGAGATGTTATCTCGTAGCATTAACATTAATCCATGCTGTTGCAGGAAAACAATTTTATGATGATGTGATGGTGTTTGCAACACATGGAATTACGAAATATGGATTATTTTGCTATAATTCCACTTCCATTTAATGACTGACTTCCAACATGTGGTTATTAGAAAGAAATCCACATCAGGGGGTGTGATGGTGTGATGAACTGCATCGTCTGGAGTGTGTTGCAAGGTTTAGACCTTAATGCTTACAGTGTTTCCCTTCACACTTATGCTTAGTAGCAGCTGATTAGTAAAATTTAGTTGTCACATGCTAGGGCATTTCCTTGGCGGCCTCATTTCTCTCTCTCTCTCTCTCTCTCTCTCTCTCTCTCTCTCTCTCTCTCTCTCTCTCTCTCTCTCTTTCTCTCTTTCTTTCTCGTTTCTTACTTCTTTCTTTCCAAAAACAAATTTCTGACTGGAGATCTCTTTTATAAAATTTCCTTGCAATCTGATTTGAATGAGGGTTTCTATGTGAATTGAAAAATCTCATTAGATCGAAACAAATCTGTTTTCAATTACATTATAACATCATTTCAACATTGTCTAAATATGGATTTGTTTATATAAATTTGATATGTTGACATCATTTTTTCATTTGTAATAAGAGCGTAATGTGTAATCGGAGTCACGGCCTGAAAAAGTGCGACGCCGTTTCGCTCCTGAAACTATGACACATGAAATAAAACTAGCACATTCGGAACTACGAGCGATATTCAATCGTACAAATCAACTACGACAAACCTGTTGCTTTTATAGTAAATTAATCGACTACAATCAATCAAGAATCTCTTATAATAAGAAAAAAATATATAACCACAGACACCTGAGCTGCTGTGTACTGATATGACCGCCATGTGGAAAAAAAAGGGACTCTCCCTTATCGGTTCCCTAATCATTACAACATCTAAGCACCACCATTTATAGAGAAGTACAGCTTCACTTTACTATTTAAAAATGCCCCACTTTCAAGTGTTTTACGGAAGCTTCCATCTATTTCCACCACTGGGTGTGAAATAGACTAGTTATGTTTCCGCCCACACCCGGCATTCAGACTCTTTAGTGTGGTTTTCCAAGCCTGATGAGTATTTCGTACACTAAATTCTGTTTTAAACAACAACAACAACAACAACACAAGTAATACTAATAATCAGCTCCGTGACAACCTTCATTAAGTAGTCAGTATTGTATAAATATGTCGAGTTTTAGCTGTACATAAAGAGTGTGTCTATAAAATTTCTCAGTTCCATATTTGGTTGAGAGCAGCAGCAAAAAAAAAAAAAAAATTACCACAGTGAGATTCTGTAGAACTGCCTGTTGTGCTCATGGGCTGTCTTTTAGCACCAGCGGTTTTTTTTTTTTTCTTTAACCCTTCCTTCTCGTAGTCCTTTACTTTCTCTAATATCCAGAGAAAGTTTTCTTTTTTCTTGTTTGTCTTATGCCTTTTTGCAGGGTTTTTTTTTTTTATTATTGGAATTTTATCTCATAAATATTTTTACCCGACTACAACATGATTGCATAATGTAATTCTGGAATAAATGAACATTCTTCATGTAAAAAATGATGAAGCTTTTTCTCCATCTGTGCTTCCTTTAATTGAGCTCGGAAACAAATAAAGCACACAAGCGGAATATTTCCATGTTAGGACTAATTTCTATCCACTGCACCTGTCGTGCACGTGATTACGTGATTGCAAAGAGGCAAAACCGAGAACGGTGTAAGGCAAGGAACATGGAAGTGCAAATGAAAAGTGATAACATTTACATGTGTGTGTGTGTATATATATATATATATATATATATATATATATATATATATATATATATATATATATATATATATATATATATATATATATATATATATACACACACAGACGGACGGACGGACGGACAGACAGACAGATAGATAGATAGAATGCTTTATACATATGTTTTTACTTCAATCATCTAGTCACAAGTCTATCCATTGTGTTGTTCCTCACAATTCCTGTTATTATAAACACTAGAAGCTTGCTTTAATACAATATTATACCATTTACCATTTATGCCATTTGACAATTATCTTATTTCTACAACTGTGTACGCCTTTGTTTATGAGCCCAAAAGTTTTTGTTCTGGGATTTGAACACACAACCTTTCAATCACAGTCCAAAGGCCTCTCCACTGAGCTACTGCTTCCTCCAAAAAATCTGGTGAATTATTATTTGGTCAGACATCATTGATTCATTATCTGTAAGCTTCGATTCATTCACTTCCTCTGATATAGTAACATTGTGTGGAATATACTCATTTAGAATTGGTAAAGTTTTTATTTGTGATGAAATGTGTATTATTTTTAATAATAATCTCCAGTTTCAGTCATTTATTTTATATATATATTTAATATTTCCTTGTATTTTCTTGATAATGCATTTTCATTTGAAATGTATTTGTTGGTTGGGGGAGAATAAAGAGAGGCTAGTGAGGGAGCACTCAACAGAGGTGGCAAAAGTACACACATCCATTACTTAAGTAGAAGTACAGATACTCATGTTTTAACTCGGGTAAAAGTTGAAGTACTGATTATACATTTTTACTTAAGTGAAAGTAAAGAAGTCTTGGCTCTGACATGTACTTAAGTAAAAAGTAGTTATTACTTCTACCTGTTTTAGCTGTTAACTGGACCTCACATCATATTAATATAGATAGATAGATAGATAGATAGATAGATAGATAGATAGATAGATAGATAGATAGATAGATAGATAGATAGATAGATAGATAGATAGATAGATAGATAGATGGGTGTAAATTTAATTTAACAGTAGGGGGGACAATAAATATAAAATTTCTCATGAGCAATTTTTGAAGGGGGACACAAATAATAGTCAAATTGTACTTATAAAGACACAGTGTCCCCACAGTAAAACACTTTGCTTTTATTATTGTAGCATAGAGACTGCGTCATTATGGTTATTTTAAGTTGAAGTTTTTCTCAGGTTCAATGACAAAGCAAAACAAGGAATTTAAAAAAAGTGTAACATTTTATTAAAAATTAATGAAGACACTTAAGAACAGAATAGAAACTGATTATAAAAATACACTGGGGTCAGGTTCGGATGTAGCAGTGCTCATTTAGTAAATGCACAGATAAACAATATGCTAATTAAGTTAACATTATGTCAAGTCGTCCCAAATAAAACACTGCATGGGAAACGGCTTTGGTGTGTTAGTGTCAGTGCACTATGCTACAAGCTATTGTAAACAAGCTAACGTTCACTAGATAAGTCCTATTTTAATCGCTAATAGAGCAGATTCATGGAAAATTACATCGCTAATCAGCATTTTTGCCGCAACTAATTTATGAATGAGTCTGCATCAACTACATTAAAGAGAATCGCTTTATTTAAAGTGAATAAAATACGCTAGTTAATGGAGCTGAACATTAATTAAGCCGCAGTCACACACCTGACTCGTGTGTGTAGAGTAAGTGAGATGAACACACACCTGACTCGTGTGTGTAGAGTAGGTGAGATGAACACACACCTGACTCGTGTGTGTAGAGTAGGTGAGATGAACACACACCTGACTCGTGTGTGTAGAGTAGGTGAGATGAACACACACCTGACTCGTGTGTGTAGAGTAGGTGAGATGAACACACACCTGACTCGTGTGTGTAGAGTAAGTGAGATGAACACACACCTGACTCGAGTGTGTAGAGTAGGTGAGATGAACACACACCTGACTCGAGTGTGTAGAGTAGGTGAGATGAACACACACCTGACTCGTGTGTGTAGAGTAGGTGAGATGAACACACACCTGACTCGTGTGTGTAGAGTAGGTGAGATGAACACACACCTGACTCGTGTGTGTAGAGTAGGTGAGATGAACACACACCTGACTCGTGTGTGTGGAGCAGGTGAGATGAACACACACCTGACTCGTGTGTGTAGAGTAGGTGAGATGAACACACACCTGACTCGTGTGTGTAGAGTAGGTGAGATGAACACACACCTGACTCGAGTGTGTAGAGAAGGTGAGATGAACACACACCTGACTCGAGTGTGTAGAGAAGGTGAGATGAACTGGGAAAGCAGTGAGAAAGGGGAGGGGGGGGGGGGGGAACTGTTTCTAAATGCATTTTTGCGTTGTTTTTTTTCTACTTACACAATTATATAGGTATACATAGATATATTGTTTACAATAAAGAGTGCGATATTTTTTAGATCTTTTTTTTTTTTTGGGGGGGCACAACCCTCGGATGGGGGGGCATGTCCCCTCCGTCTCCCCCAGGATTTACGCCCATGTTGTTACCTAATGAATGTATTTCAGCGGATTGAAAAAGACGCGCACAGGAAACAGGAAATCGTAACAGGAAATTTGTAACAGGAAATCGGTTGTTCGGCTGAAATCAGCACAAAAGAGAAATTTGATATTTCACCAAATCAATGGATTAAAACTAAAGTAACGAGTCTGTTTTGAAAATGTAAGAAGTAGAAAGTACAGATATTTGTGTAAAAATGTAATGAGTAAAAGTAAAAAGTTGTCTGAAAAACAAATAGTGGAGTAAAAATACTGATACCAGAAAAATCTACTTAAGTACAGTAACAAAGTATTTGTACTCCGTTACTTCCCACCTCTGGCACTCAATATGTATATATCTGCAATCTGCTACTGCTGGGCCCTTGAGTAAGGCCCTTCACCTTCAACTGCTCAGCTGTAAGTCGCTCTGGTTAATGGCATCCACATCTCTCTATATATAATATATGTCTTCAAATAAAACACATTTATTAATATCAACTTTTCTGTATGTGCATTATAGATTATGACATATAGTCTGTTTATGACTCTCTTATAAAGCATCTCACTTCAAAGATTGTAATGTATGTACTGTATAAATGTTCTCATGGTGGCCTGATTTTGGCATTGAACGTGTCATCTTATGTCACCCAGACAGTCACCCAGACAGTCAGTTCATGTGGACAACATAAAAAAAGTGAGAGGTGAACTCATTAAAAAGATGATATCACATGCCTATTCAGATAATTACTACATTTGATGACCAACACTTCCATTTCCTGGGGTATTCTGTATGCAAATGTTTAAAAGAACCACAAAAGTTGGTGAGAATGTCAAAATATTTAGGACGCTACGCTCTGCAGCGGGTGTGTAATGTGTGGGACTGTACAGAGGCATGCTTTTTTCCAGACTGCTATAAGTGGTTTAGAAAGGTAACACTTGGCCTTTAGGGAAATGTTCTTTTCAAAGAGGAAGAAAAGTACTAAAAGAACGCTGTAGATTTGAGGTTTAATGGGTTTTGAGGGTTAAACTCGCGTCAGTGTCCATCCATTAAGCGTCCACTCAAATCCGTAACTCAGGACAAATTTATTTCAAAGTCATCCATCTTTTCCGGCCAGTCTGCTGTAACATGCCAACCTGTTACTCGTTTTTGAGATCTGGGACATCAAAATTTTGGAAATCCAAGCTAAAGGTTACACTTTTGCTTCCTTCCTCGTGTCACCTTACTGATGTTTTAATAAGCAACTAAACAATTAGAACCTACTTCCTGATTTCTTTTATATATCTGACACGGTCTACTGCAGAGAATATTTTTAATATTGGTTTTGTACTGAGCGAATCAATATTCACATTAAATATCAATCCTACCTGCGAATCTTTAAACATGAGAGTCATATTTATGTCAATACAAACTATTATTTTCATTCTTCGAACAAGCAAAGCAGGACTTGTCAGTCACTCAGTCATATATCTTTATATATCAGCATCATCTGTCGCTTCTAAATGGATTTTTTCAAAAACAGAAGAGTCGATCACTGGAAAAACGAAACAGGCCCAAAGGGAAAGTCTCTACATTCTCTCTAGTTTCGTTAGAAAAAACAAAAAAAAGAGGAACACGTAAAAAAACAAACATTATCTTGATAGTTTCAATATGGCCCCAAAATTAGTTTGTTTAATACTTAAATAAAAAATAAACAAGGGAAGAAAAAGAGAAGAAAAAAAGAACTGCGGTCTTTTTAATTTTAATAATTATTGAGTTCAAAAATCCTGGTATTGGTTTTGGTAGCGACGATACTGGTCTTGAAACTGGTGAACTCTTAAGTCTATTGTTGGAAAGTAATAGGTATACCACTGAAAACAATCAGAGAGATGTGCAAAGATGTGTTTATATGGTATTCGTTTGCTAGTTATAATCTTAGTCAACTTATAAATGTTAGTCAACTACAGCAATCGGACACTTAATAGAAGTTGTTGAACGTATTGTGAGCATTGTTTCAGCACAGGATTGGGCAACATTATTCAGAAATTAAGCACAAAGACGTAGATGTAAGAGCACTAAGGAACATATGTAACATATGTTATGTAATATCTCTATGCGAAGCCTTCTGTCCTTCAAAAAACTCGGTCCCGATTCTTTCGAAGTTCTTAGTTGTGTAAAAACCAAGCTAATTAGACCATGAATAATCTTTCAGGCATGAAACATGATGCTGATGTATAATGAGTGACACCTCAGCTTTTAGGCATAGCACAGACTGCAGTATAGGAAATGAATTAACTCCACATCTAATCCCTTTTCTAAATAATGCAATTTAATACATGAAAAAAAAATCTGGTGAATAATTTACAAGATATGACATATCACTCAGCGACTGACGTATGATAATGATAATGATATTTAATGATATAGATGTTTGTGAGGTTTGACCGCAAAGCCGAGACTAATCAACAGTTACATCTATTTCTATATCTAAACCAGCAGTCGAGAGAAAATTTTTACTTTTTTCCCCACTGTTATCACTCTTATTGTTAGACTTCAGTTATACAACATTAAAGAGGATTTTCCCTCCATTGTTCCCTTTTTTTATACAATCACCCTACACAAATAGTCACATTTATTGAATAATAAATGCTATTTATTAATCCCTTAATCTCATTACATAATGAATAAATAGTAAGAAACTCATTCAGAACACATAATGACAACATTAGCGTCGTATGTCAATATGATTTTTTTGTAAATGTATTTATTTATTTATTAATTTATTTTTATCTAAAATCTTAAAAGATGATCTTCCGTTTATAGTCATTGTAAAACGTAGAAAATATCTGTAAGGTATTTCTTATTAATCCAATTTCCTTTTACCTCTGACTTTCTGTCACAACGTAAATTAGTCGCTAATGTTTATCGATCCGAATTGGACACCAATTGACCATTGTTCATTTAGCATGAATTCAGAAAAGACCTTGTGAATAAAACGAGGTTCACATTTTTTAGGACTCACCAAACAAAAATTTGTAAAAACACTATAACAGCACGTAAAGGTGAAAGTGTCGTCCAGTAATGACACGTAGGATAAAAATGCCAAGTACAACCTTATTTTATAATCCTCACAGCAATAACAAACTGCTGTGATTTTTCCCCCGACCGCCACGCTGTAACCCACCACATCCCCCATCTTTAACTTTTTGATGTTTAATGTCATGGGGAAATGTCACGGCAGTGAACAAACAAAAAGAGCAGAGGATTTCTCTTTGTCGGCCCACGTGTGTTTGAAACTGAGAAAAGCGACCAAATTATTAGTGACATTTGGAGAACGTTGCACTAGAGTACTATTTTTAGATTACAGTGAAAGAGTAAAAGATTTCTCAAATGTAGCCCCAGGCCTTAATCGTAAGGAAAGAAAATGAAAGTAAAGTGTAAGGAAAGAAGATGGTAAAAAAAACCCAGAAGCTGCTCATCAATGTAGATTATATATATATATATATATATATATATATATATATATATATATATATATATATATATATATATATATATATATATATGCACAAATCAGGCATAAATTTGACATCCTAACTTTATGGCTGGTGAAGTGAACAGGGCTGTGCACCCTAGGTGTAATTCCCCCCCCCCCCAACCCGCCCCCCATGGCTCCACCCTCCTACTACAGTGGCTCCACCCCAACAAGTCATACACAATTTAATTACGTATTAAATTAATTACCTCTCAAGCTTATATAATATCGTCCACTCATGGAACATGATGAGTCAGCTTTTACACATAGCACAGACAGCAATCTAGCAAACTAATCAAATCTACATCGAAATCTATTTTTTTGATTATAGTACATATAGTACAAAAATTTACTTTGAGATAAATAAAAACAATAAGCTCCATGTTGCTAAAGTCAGGACAAACTTCAGTTTAGGTTGCAGGCCTGATTGTGTTGTTAGAGAGCACAGTTGAATCCTCTACTCATACTAAAACATTGTGTTTAGCTTTCTGAGTAAAGTCTTTAAAGATTTAGCGACAATCCAAAGTAAATCCAACATAGTTAAGTGTTTGATATTGACTCGATATTGATATGGTTTTTGGGTCACCACATGTGTCTGACCCTATACCCTAATACTGGAAATTATTGAAAAAATGTTTAATATAATAAAAAATTACAATTATTTAAAGCTATTTATAATGATTTCATTTATACAACTGAGCTGGTGAGGGATTCTCAAGGGCCCAGTAGTAGTAATTTGGTCTTATGGTCTTAACCACAGTGCCACCATTAACCACCATTTTCCCTGCCACAGAATTAACTCAGAATTGGATTTAAGTCCGAGCCCCAGTACAATCAAATCCAATTTTGTATTGGAAATATTAAGATATTCTTGTGGTAGCTCTGGATGTTGGAATTCTCACTAAAAGATTGTGAGTGAACATCCCAGTAACACCAAACTGTCACTTCTGGGCCCTGGATTAGACATCTGATAGTACATGTGCCTATGCAGCAAAAAAAACCCAAACAAACAAAAAAAACCTTTTTTTTCTTATTTCATTATTTATTCATTATTTATTCATTTGCAAGGTTCCCTGGTGGTCTAGTGGTTAGGATGCGGCGCTCTCACCGCTGCGGCCGGGGTTCGATCGCCGGTCAGGGAACCAACCCCAGCCACTCTTAGTGGCGGTCCCAAGCCTGGATAAATGGGGAGGGTTGTGTTAGGAAGGTCATCCAGCGTTAGAACATGTGTCAAATCAAACATGCGGATGGTCCGCTGTGGCGCCCCCTAATGGGAGAAGCCAAAAGAAACTGTAGTCTTATTGTAGGTTAAAATAGGAAATACTTATAGTAGGATATTTCCCATTGATGTTGTATTTTAAAAAGCACAATCCTAAACATGAGATAATGTTTAATATGATCAACATTTACATTTTTTTATTTTTTATTATTATTATTCAAAAACATATATTCAAAACGGATCATTTAAAGGGATCCAGAGATGTAACTAAAAATGTTATCCCTGATAATACACATACATAAAATATATTTGGTTAAAGCCTTGTATCCTTTATTCAAAGAACCAAGACCCTTTTTAGTAGATTTTGTTAGTGGTTTTCCTCAAAAGGAGACACTTATGGATACTTAAATTAGACTAAAGGATAAGCATGACTAATCGGTTTAACTTTTTTGTGGGGGAAAAAAAGAAGACAGGCAGGAAAAGAAATGCGAATTTGGCCGAAAGAGAAATGAGGAAGGAAGAATAATAGATGAGAAAAAAAAAAGCACAAAACACGAGACAAAAGCGGAAAAAACCTCTAGAGATCGAATATCTGTATATTTCTGTCTTTTTTAAGTTTCAAGATTAGAACACAAGCATGAAATCAAAAAATGAGTGTTTGGACTTTTGTTTGCAGAACGTGCACAAAGTGCTGGATTTCACTCTATGTGTGTGTATTTCTGTGTTGAGCAAGTGGGTGTGTGTGTATGTGTGTCTCTGTGGGCTTTTACAGATGAAAAACTACATGGTTTGTTCCCCTCCTTTAATTCCTATTGACATCAGTGGAGTTCCCCTCCTTTCGCCTACACAGCTCTTATAGATAGCCGAGCACACAGGAGCAGCATTATGAAATTCGGCTCTGGTCAGACATCTCAACTGCATTTCAGCATCAAGATTGGCAATAAAGAGTCTACATTTTCTTTACAAGGACTAACTAATAGCTACCGAGCGACTCAGAGATGGCCAGTGATAGTCAAGTTGTGCTGGATGTAGATGCACCCCGGGTGATGCCTGTACGTGAGAAGGCCGGGTCTGCTTCAGGAATCTGGAGAACGTGTGGAGTTCTTCTGGCTGTGGCCCTCTGTGCCGCCGCTGCCGTTTGCTTTACTCAAAACAAGGTAAGATGCATGAATACACACATAACGCTGCTGTCTACCGTGCTAATAATTACCTCTTGCTTTAACGTGTTTCCTCTTTCCCTTCTCATTCATTTCACAGACACAGAGTAGCCCAGATGAAACCCAAGGTGAGTTCAATTCTACTCTCGTTCTCAGTCTTGTTAATAAGTCACTGTGAAACTTCGTTCTCAAATTCAGGGTGCTTACAGTGTTGTGAATTTTCTCACATCAGAAATCAAGCACTCGCTGAGGCAAATTTCCGGGTCTGCGAAGGCTGCGATTCATCTCTCAGGTAAGACTGGATTCATGGTTATTTAGTCAAAACTGCAAGAAGCAAAGCGAATTTCAATTTCTGGTTCTGGACCGAGGCAAAGATAAACAGACTGTTATTGGAATTAATTATATATATAAGCAAATTCTTGTAAACCTGTAAAAACTGTAAAAAAAAAAGCCAAAAATCATAATTGAGTGAATTCTGTTTGGCGAAGTGAAAAACACTGATTATCTTTTCAGTGTTAGTGTTCACAGGTACCTGTTAGTGGGGGGGATTTATTAGGCAGCAAGTGAACATTTCATCCCTAAAGTCGACGTGTTAGAAGCAGGAAAAATGGGCAAGTGTATGGATTTGAGCAGGTTTGTTCATTTTAATGGTGAATGGGTCAGAGCATCTCCAAAACTACAGTTCTTGTAGGCTGTTTCTGGTCTGCAGTGGTTAGAATTTAATCAAAAGTGCTCCAAGGTTTGAACAGTGGTGAACCGGCGACAGGGTCATGGGTGGCCAAGACTCATTGATGCATGTGGGGAGCGAAGGCTCAAATTGCTGAAGAAGTTTATGCTATTAATGCTCGATGGGTCAGGACTGTTTTGGCAGCTGAAGTGGGACAACCCAATATTAGGCAGGTGATCATAATGTTATGCCTGGTTGGTGTATCTAATTTGCGATTTTGTTTTCCCTGAAGGTCGCTTCAATGACCAGATTTCAAACACATCCGTGCAGTGGCTCAACAACGCCGACCAGTCTTTCGTTTCTGGGCTCAAACTAGAGAACAACGAGATCACGATTTTCCACAGCGGCCTCTACTTCGTCTACAGCCAGGCCTCATACCGACTGAGCTGCACGACCAATGACGAGGAGGCAGAGGGCCAGGTGCTGCACTTGAGCCACTCCGTGAAGCGCATGTCTGACTCCTATGGCTCATGGAAGCCGCTGCTGAGCTCCACGAGGTCGGCCTGCAAGCTAACAACAGACGATGAACCCACATACTGGTATGGCACCATCTACGTTGGAGCTGCGTTCAAACTAAAGGCCGGAGACCGACTGTGCACCGTCATGGACAACAAATTGCTGTCCAATGTGGAGACCGCCGGCGGGAAAACGTTTTTTGGCGCATTCTCTTTATGAAGATATAAAACGCCAGTGTTATAGAATTTCATTTCTATTTGAAAAAAGAAACATTGTTTTATATTAAAACAATAAAAAAAAAATTATTATATATATATATATATATATATATATATATATATATATATATATATATATATATATATATATATATATATATGGAAATGACAAATATATTTATTTATTTATTTATTTATTTCTATTTATGTTATTTAATTAATTATTATTTATAGTATTTTTTTTATAATTTAATTTAATGTTGTATTATGAAAGCAAAAAAAGAAATAAAAATGAAAGACAAAAAAAAAGTTTTTGTGCTTTTTACCAAATTGTATTTGGTTTGAAACCGCTGGAAAGTTTTTTTTTTTGTCTAAGATTTTGACTTGCTACTACTTCTACTTAATATTACTATTTATAACTCTTCATTGAATTATATCAAGTCCAATCTATTTAGTTCTGAAATAACACAGAAAAAGTGCTAGAAAAGAACAAAAAATAACAGAGTGAAAGAGTTTATTCATTACTTCAAAAGAGTTGGTAGCGTTGGTAGTTTAATAGTTAAGGCGCTGGGCTACTGATCAGAAGGTTGGGGGGGTTTAAGCCCTGGTATCGCCAAGCTGCCACTCTTGGGCCCTTGAGCAAGGCCCTTAACCCTCTGTGCTCCAGGGGTGATGTATCATGGCCGACCCTGCGCTCTGACCCCAGTTTCCGAACAAGCTGGGACACGCGAAGAAAGAATTTCACTGTGCTGTAATGTATATGTGACAAATAAAGTCTATGCTTTAATAACATCAAGAATGAATTTTCCATAAAAGTCATAAATGGACCCTTTAACGATCCATAAAGAACCCTTTATATACGAAAGGGCCAGTATTTTATTCCTATATTATTATATAACATTAGGCAAAAGAATGACACGTTACGAAGAAACTGTGTCTTCTTTCGTTGTTCAATTTTTGCTGTTCAAAAGAATTTTGTTTTATGAAGAAAATTTTTACAGTGATCGTGTGAACTGTATTGTGAATCGTAAAAAAAAAAGAGAAAGCTTTATTACTCATGCCTTTTTTAAAATTAGCATATTAAACACAGCACACTCGATGTGGATTACAATTTGCCCCAGATATTCCATGATGCATTAAAAAGAGGAAGTGGTCAGTCTGTGCTAAATAAAAGTTATAAGCAGTTCTAATGCTTCTGATGCCTGACTTGCATCCTTGCAAATGTAAAACCACTGTATATGTAGGTCGTACTGTAAGTGCTAAAAAAATGCCACAGGATTGCTAAGGGGTCTAAATTGCACCTTGCATCGTTTTTTTGCACACTCTGCAATTTCCATTTGACCGCCGTCTTCTTTCATCAAGGGGGAGTCGTTTTTCTGTGAAAAGGGGAAACTTTGTCATTTGCCATATGCTGACTCTATTAGCAGGTCCTCCTCCGTAAGTCACATCCGCCGCCACCGCACATCACTTTGGGTTCAGGTGGCCTTGAAAGTTACGACTGTGATGTTCTTTGAACACAGCACATTTCAAACGAAAGGGAGGAGAGACCTAAGAGGAAAGACAAGATTATGCTGGATTAGTACTGTCAGTCACACAGAGACAGGTCTGGGGTAATGAGACGCTCTGGGCTTTTGTGCCAAATTGACCAGCGTGCGTTTGGCGGAATGACATTTGCATGGCCCGTGTGACCTTTTACAGGGGTTCGATGTCAATTCTTTTAAAAGTTGTAATAAATGTGCACTTGAACTTTAAAAAGCAAAGCAGTGTTGTGTATTCGAGCAGGAGCTGTCAATAAAAAAGCTATTCTAAAAGCAATATGAGTTTACAGGCATGAATTAACATTGTACTTGTTTTAACCTAATACCTTACTTTTGTCCATTTTCTATTTTTTTCTCTCTTTCGTTCTCTTTACACATGCGCTCCTGAGGTAACAGTGATGTTGTCCCATACTTCTTTCCAGACCTGCCTAATCCATCCTGATGTCTGTTCTCTTCAATGGGAAACCACTCGCTGAACCTGAGGATGGTTCCACATGAACAGCCTAAAGATCCATGAAGTTGCATCCATGGATGATTTCAATCAAGAACCATTAAAACAGATTTGGACTGTAATTAATATAAACAGTTTGCTGCAATGGCGTAGGGCAACAATTACCATGAAAAGTTGCATTCAAGTGTCAATCAGTTGATAACCTCAACAAGGATGGAACTAAAATGAACGGATATTCAGAGTCACCCAGGTGATGATGGGTTTCCCTCAGAGGTTTTCCTTCCTCTTAAGGTTTTTTCCCCTCATACCATTTCAGGGTTTTTTTTCCCTCAACACTGTTGCCACTGGATCACTCATTAGGAATAAACATATAGGGACTATTTCATAGTGTATTTATACTATATATACATATAGTGACCATTTATTCTATTATTTTATTTATAACTGTAAAGCTGCTATTGTAAAAAAATTTAATTCGCCTTCTTATTTAACTCATGGTGGTCATGGTGGTCCCACCGCTGCGACCCGGGTTCGATTCCCGGTCAGGGAACCATCCCCAGCCACTCTCAGTGCCGGTCCCAAGCCCGGATAAATTGGGGAGGGTTGCGTTAGGAAGGGCATCCAGCGTAAAACATGTGCCAAATCAAACGTGCGGAGGATCCGCTGTGGCGACCGCTAACGGGAGAAGCCGAAAAGAAAGTTTTATTTAACTAATTATTGCATATTATACATATTCATATTATATTAATTGTATTGAATTTAGTTTTTCTTTAATTTAATTCACTTATTTAATTAAAGTTCTTACTTTATTTTATCATTTATTTATAAATATTTCCCTTTTTTCTCCAGTCACTTATTCTTAATTTTTTCTCAACTAATAAATTACTAGTTTATTTACTTTTGTAAATTTTTAAAAATCTTTTTATTTCACTTTATTTACTTAACTTTTTTTTTTCCTAATTTACTTAATATTTAAGTGACTTAATGTCACGTACTTTTTATGTATTTCACTGTTTATTGTTGCCTTCACTCCATTTTTTTTTTGTTTATTAATTTACTTACTTAGTTTATATATTTATTGTTTTTTTCCATTTATTTATTTATTAATTCATCCATTTATTCATACCCATTTTTTAACACTCAAGGTCACTATACAAAACAAAACACACACAAAAAAAAAGAGTAAACATGATGCAAAAGCGAAGCACATGTTCAATAATGACCTGGTAAATAATTGACAAGGACATAAAACACACACTCCAGGTTTGTTTGTCCAAAGAAAATAAAAGTCAAGTGCAAATGCAGTAAAAGACGCATGCCAGCATAGTAAAAAATGTTCTCTTTATTTATTCATAGACACCAATTCTGTTGCATCTCACAGAATCTGAACATCTATCTATAACGGTGAATAGAAATATACTTTTAATAGCACATGGTAATACGACGTACTGTACACACATTAATATCGGGATGTGCGAGAATACAGTTAACATGGACACAATAACGTCCGAATGATAGTAGACGCCAGAAATGCTGCCATCTATGGATGAAAAAAATGATTAAGTATAAAAATTGATTGTGTTCCTCTAGCATAAACATTTCCGTGTAAACTTAAATAAATAACACCGTGTTGCGTTACGCACGGGATCCATTCGGGAGCCGATCCCGTGAGATCCGAGGCGAATCTGAGGCTGTGAGTCGACTGAAAGCTAAAAGTCAAACAGGCCGCGGATCCAAGCTTTCAAAGCACATACTTAGAAAGACCGCACGACGCAAGGAGACAGAGTTCAGAACAGGTAAGTGCTTGCTCAGAAAAAAGTACCTCGAGCCTGGGTTTTTTTTATCTCATCAAAAGTCAGCAAGAAACCACAAAACAAGGATTTGTGCTAAAAGGAAACTGCAAGAAGTTACAGAAAGAAGTGTTGTGTGTTGTTTTATGACTCATGTGACGCCGTCCTACAGCACTCCCCTCTCTTCGCCGGGCCGCAGGGGCTTTTCTGGGGCTGAGGAGGTCTTTATAATATAGAATACCTTTCTAACATTCGCATCGCCGGACTGGATGATACGAAAAGGGTTCTATGCAGGTGATGTTAAGAAGCTAACTGGATTAGGGCGGCTCGTAGATTCAATTCGAAAGCTTTCATGTGTGGGCAGGATAAAAGATTAAAAAAGAAATACAAAATCAATCCAATCACACACTTGCAATTTGCCACAATAGGCTTTTAAAAGCAACATGCAACAGTGCAACATCTGCAAACTCCAGAACATTTACTGCACTGAACTGTGGGAGGTTGAGAGAGACTGCAGCCAAAACCAAAGTATGTCATTTCTGAGCATCCGTTCAGACTAGTTTTAATCAATCGCAAAATATCCTCCAGGAATTTTTTCCATACTTTCTAACAAGGTGCGTATAAGGAGACGGCAAAAACAAAAAAAGACGCAACAATCCGAACAACACATTGCTCACTCGCCGAGAAAGATCAGCACCGTCGTTAAACACACTCCCCCCCCGACAAAAAGCTATAAATGCTTATTATGTTCGATCATTAGTCCTTAAAGGAAAATCGATCCGCCCTCCCGAGGCTACAGCACAGAACAGCTCTGGTGTCTCAACTCGAAAATAGCCGAAAGCGAAAGAAAACACCCGCTAACCTGTTAAACAATGCCACCGAGAGCTGGCCGAATGCTTTCCACGGGTTCATTATGGAACGCTAGCTGCAGGCCCCAAGAAACGAGCAGCGATGTCATGGTAAAAGGACACGGTTGCAATATTTGGATTTCCCTTTTTTCTAATACGCTCTGTGAGAACAAAAAAAAGCCTGATGTGGGGCTGAGGACTCTAATAATCATTGTTCAGGGTGATTCAGCACCAATTCACACCCATCTCTTATATTGTAATATATTATATAAAAAATAAATAAAAAGAAAGAACGAAACAACACTTTCCAACTCCATTAAGACATGCTGAGACATGCTATGTGATCCAGGTAGCTCAGCTATGAAGACGGTAAATGAAAATACCATCAAACCGTGACACCAGACACCTCCTTTCAGAGATTTATGACCCGCTCTTCTGTGGATTGTTCTTTTTTTTCCGAAGAAGGCTATACATGTTCTGCAAGTCACCCAATGTCGGCTTTTCTCAGGCAAGGAGAATTCCCCAAACGCAGCTTCAATGAAAGCGACTTGACATGACATGACGTGCTGAGGTCCAGCTGAGAGTTCCTTCATCTACTTGTTTCGAAATGACGGAACGTACACCAAGACAAGGAACTACTGTAGGTAGATGATGAAACAAATTGGTGCCCCTTCCCCCTTTCAGTTTAGGTATTTTCCTGCCACATGATCTTTTGTTGCATCACTTGTAGAGGAGTTGCAGGCGGCCGGGGTGGCAGTTGTTGCGGCTGATCTTGCTATCGGGCTGGTAAACAATGGTGGAGTTGGAGAAGGTCTGGGGGAGAGAGTGATTGTCCGAGGAGGGAAGAGGGTATCCAGGCGGAGGGAGGAGAGACTTCGGGTCGTTGTGAGAGACTGTAAGTGGAGGGGTGCTGTGATTTAGGTTGGTGGAAGACGGACGCCTTCGGGAGCGCAAGGCTTGACGCTCGGAGAGTTGGTTTCTCAGTTCGGACACACGCTCTTCCTTCTGTTAGGAAAAGCAAACAACAGGGGACAAATGTTCAGCATTGATTTTCAGTGATTCATCATATCCAGGATCCTGAGAACACTGAAGTCGAGGGTTAGGGTGGAATGGAATGGGATTCTAGTCCATTAAAAAGCAACATGCACAAACATTTACATCTAGTGGCAATTTAGCATAGCCAGTGCACCTTCCGGGATGTTTTAAGGAGGTAGAAACTAGATGACCCTGAGGAAACCTATGCGAAAGACTTTGCTTAAGCAGTAACCTTGAAATAAACTTGAATTAAACTGAATTAAATACAATAAAACTCTTTCCTTTACAAATCCTAACTTTGGGGTCAGAACACAGGATTATCCTTGATATGGCACCCCTAGACCAGATTAAGATTCTTGCTCAAGAACAGCACTGGGATTTGAACTAATGACCTTTTTTTTTTTTTATCAGTAGCCCAACGACTTCACACTGTCAGAACCGCTGAGTCACCATGTGCCACAATAGCGTCCTGTGGCAAACGTGTCTGGGGCCTGTCTTGGGCTTTATATTGTTATCGGTCTGATAACACCAGACCCTGGTTTCACTAGTCTTTATACCCGGTGCCTTGCTATAAAACTTTGGGAAAATCTTGTTGTGCATTTACATTTGAAGAATTTGACAGAAGCTATTATTCTGTGACCTACAACTGAGCAGGTGAGATTTAAGGTCCTTGCTCAAGGGCCCAGAATTAGTTTGGTGGTGCTGTGATTTGAACCACTTTTGCATTTGCTTAAGTATAATCCATGATTCATTAACTTTTTTCCCCATCTATTTTCCCAACAGGTTTTCTGATTACATGGTGTTGTCTTGTGCTTTCAAACGTATACCGCGATTTACTCGTTAAGAAGCTCAATTACTTATATATATTCAATCATATGTATTTTACTAACATCATTTTGCCCTGAAAATCACGCAGGTATAAACCCATTCACTGATTCACCATCAGAAAGAGTCCCAAGCATAAGAAAGACTTCTGGGGCTCCATTTTTATCAGCCTTGGTTTATATAACATCACCGAGAGCTGACATTTTGAAAAACACTTTACAATGATATTGCAACAGATTGTAAAGAGTTTCTCTGTCTATATAAAGTTCATTTGCCACACAAGAGTAAAATATCTTATAAAATAAGAACTAAAAAACTGTTGCCGCCTGTTAAAAAAACAAAACAAAAACAAAAAGATCACCTCTTGGATGATCTTCTGCAGCTCTTTGTTTTCTCGCTCCAGCTGGCGGGACTTTTCTTCGTCGTTGTTATTAGTAGACGAGCCAGTCTTCATGGTCTCCTGCTGATCGGATTGCCACTCGCCACGTGTGATCAACCTTCGCATCTACAGCACCATACACAAACACACACACACACATACATACATGCACATAAACCACACATATGTATACAGATATACAAATACGCTATAGGAATACTAATCCTGTACAATATAATACAATAAATACAACCACTGATCCTGAGTCTCACCTTGGGGACGAAGAGCACGACTAGAGTGATGTAGACGGAGAACACGATGGCCAGAGAGGCAAAAGCAAACGAAGCGTCCTGTTTCGAGGACAAGATCATGGTGACCGGCGCTGTAATCATGCACAGGACCTAAAGTGAAAGAGAGCAAGGTGAATCGATAAATATTGACCCATGGTCAGTCATCTCTCTGAACAAACACCATTTCAGCCAAAATGGCAGGAAAACATTAACAGGAGTTGATTTGTTTTTTTGGTGCGGATCATTAGTTATTCGGACAGGACACAAGGTGCTGGACAAACGTCGCTAAATCATCACGCTTTACTGCATCTGTCCACATGGGGCAAAGCTTTAATCCATAAACAGGCAAATAAATATGCATCCTCATCACCACAGTCTGCAACGTCTCCAGAATTAGTTCCGAAATATTCCTTTCTGTGTTATTTATGACTCGAAAAGTAAACGTCCCTACTGTAATGAATGTTTAATTAAAGGAAACATCCACCCGGAACGTCTTCAATATTAATCTTTATAATTAGCATGCAATCCGAGATTTATTGTGCAATGGCTTGAGTTAATTCGTTTTTTTATTTATTTGTTTGTTTAACACTCCTTCTTTGATATATTGCTCTATTTTCTGCTGAACTACCTGCTGATAATGGTGCAGTGGGAATTAACCCCGGTTTCATTCCTACCTAAAGAGAGCGATGCGGCGGCACTTTAGTCCTTAAATCACTACAGCTCTCTGACCTCCTTATCTGGATACTCTGCTCAACCGGATCAGCTTTCAATCATTAAACTTTAATGCTTATACTACTTGCTGGAACATGGCAAGCGATAAAATAATCACATGCACTAATAAAATTTCATTTGAGATGTGGGATTTTTTTTCTTTTACTACTAGGAAACTCCATTGTTAATGCACACGAAACATCACAAACAACAAAACACACTAAACAGACAAACGTCTGTAGACACCTGATGATAAGATGGTTTACTAATAGATTTGTGAACATCACATTCCTAATTTAGTCCCCATTTGCTGTTATAGAAATCTCCACTCTTCTGGGAAAACGTTCCACTAGGTTTTGGAGTGTGCTTGTGGAAAATTTGTGCTGATTCAGCAACAAGGGTGTAAGTAAAGTCAGGTACTGATGTAGGTAAGGTGAGGGGTGCAGTCAGGGTTTACGTTCATCCCAAAGGTGTTTAATAGAGTTAAGGTCAGAGCTCTATAGAAGACAATTTAAGATCTTTCACTCCAACCCATGCACAGGAGAACTGTCATGCTGAAACAGGTTTGGGTCTCCTAGTTCTGGTAAAGGGAATATTAAATGCTACTGCCTGGAGAAGTCAAGTGTCCCCATACTTAGTGTATCAGAGTGACATTTTCCTTTAAATTTCAATCCACTTCTGAAGTTTTTTTTCCCATTATATTCTTCTTTTATTAGAAATAAATATATAAATAATCTGATATTGCCCCGGCAGCCTGTCATCCATCAAAGAATCAGAGCCACGCATTTAATAGCAAGTGCTTCCATAGGATCCAAATTCGGCTCGTTGTATAACAGACAAGCCCGTGGAGCCGAGGCAGAAGATGACAGTGGGGACGAAAAGGAGAGAAGAAGAATCAGTCAGAAAGCACTTGCGTGCTGAAACGCTAGATAAAGCCGGAGCGCAGCAGTGATTTTGACTCAGCATGGTGTTAGCAGCTCAGCAGTTTTCAACTCTTTGAAGTTATAGATTTCAAATAAAGCCCACGGACCCAAACTGTTCACGGGTTGTCTGTGTTTATAGATGAGTAATAGCATCCGCTCAAAACAGAAAATGCCTGTAAAAATTTAAGATCAAAATGTGTCACAAAGCTATGATAAACCATTCAAAGGGTATTTGACATCATGTCGGATTCATTACTAGATTTTATGCCAGGGAATCGAACTCAAGGGCTTGTAACACACACACACACACACACACACACACACACACACACACACACACACACACACACACACACACACACACACACACACA
Organism: Silurus aristotelis; assembly: GCF_946808225.1. Lineage (NCBI taxonomy): Eukaryota > Metazoa > Chordata > Actinopteri > Siluriformes > Siluridae > Silurus > Silurus aristotelis. The sequence continues at coordinate 4,272,153 of NC_139579.1, forward strand.
CACACATCAGAACACACACTGTACAGATCTTTATATTTACATTCTGACTGAAATAAAACCAATTAAGTATATAAATTCAAAATATGTGCCTGGTTTTTATGCCTCATTTTGGGTCACATGCCTTCATTCTTACTTATTTTAAGATATATCTATTATGTTTTTGTATAAGAAATAGAACACAGGGTTTATTTTCAGGGTTTATGCTGCTTGATTCAAATATCAATTCTTGTATATTAAAAAACACACAAACTTTGTAGCTTTTTATTATTATTTTTAATTTTGTTCAACTTTTATATATATATATATATATATATATATATATATATATATATATATATATATATATATATATATAAAATAATAATTTCTTGTGTATTTCACATCAGCCATTTCTTTACTTACCTCTTTTTGTCTCTGCCTTATATTAATAAAGCAAAAAAGGTTGCCACGTTACTGAAATTAGCACAAATTTCATTTTTTTGTGATTTTCCCTCTCGGATAAATCAACTGATTTATTTATCTTTCTTTAATATATATATATATATATATATAAAAAAATAAAACAAATAAAAATACAGTACGGAGAACTGAATCCACATTAAATTTATGGATGACAAAAAGGTCTTAACCCCTTCAGGAGCCCAATTCAGAAAAAAGAGGAAAGAAGTATCTCTATCACTCGTTATTAGGATAGTAAAAGCTAATGCATTTAATGAAGCTAATAACTGTATATCACTGGGGTTATACTGTGTTGCCTGCTGTGCTTTTACACATAGAGCAACAATATTTCTTTTAGCTGCATAACATTATCATTTTTAGTATGTAGTTTATCAGAATTCCAGTCACAGTTACCAGTTCCAGCCTCACTAGTCTACTTAGATTGTAGTTAAACAGCACTTATTGATTTGGTTCCCTTTAATTGAGGTGATGTCATAAAGGTTTTCTGTGATTGTACTGAAAAGTTCCTGAACTGAGTTCAGTATGGAGAATCTCCAGCGCAGCTTAAAAGACTCATTTAAAAGACATATATTATAAGGATATAGATGTTGTATGTAAAGGAGTTTTATGGTTCTTTATTCTGAAAGTTTGATAAATTGTGCACAATGAATTTAATTGTGTAATAAATGCATTTAGGGTGATATTCCTATATTAAATGTGTTGACTGCAAACTCGCAAACATCCTAAACCATCTAGAGACGTACCAGTGCCAATTGGATCCCACTGCATGTGTGGAGTTTGACATTGGACTTCCTGAAGTGTTTAAAGGCTCTGGCATGGAGAAGCTGATGCTGGATCTGTGATGATCACAAATGTTGAGCTCAGTAGCTCCTACTTTTATACCAAAGACTGTTGAAAGAACATTTACTTATAATCTTATACTCCAGTGCTCATGTTAGTTCTCTCTCTCCAGTGTTCTGTATTGTTGAAAGATTTATGATCAAACTCTTGATGTCACCCAAATGAGGATGGGTTCCCCTTTTGAGTCTGGTTCCTCTCAAGGTTTCTTCCTCATAACATCTAAGGGAGTTTTTCCTTGCCACAGTCACCACGGCTGCTCATCAGGGATAAATGCACACCATTCACCTTCACTGTTGATTTCTGTAAAGCTGCTTTGAGACAATGTCTGTTGTGAAAAGCGCTATAGAAATAAACTTGACTTGACTTGACTTGACTGCTCTGAGAATATTTCTTACTCATCCAGTGACAGTAGCTGAAGCAGAAAGGAGCTTTTCAATAATCAATGGGGAAGATGTTGGATCATGACCTGGTTCACTCGGGTAGTCATTCAAGATAGAACCACCATTGCCAGGTGGTGGTATCTACTTATCACCAACAAACAGTCCAGCATCAGTTCACCATCAAGCAGAACATTTAGAGAGGAATAGATGATGGATGAAACTCCAGACTCGAACTCGCCACAGGACCCGTGACTTTATTTGTGTGATTTTTTTGAAGAAAGGTTTTGAGCTCATGATAATTCCAATCAATATCAATCAGTGTTTGACTCATTAATATAATCTATTAATAGATTGTTGTGCTGAGATTAACATTCGTGTCTTTTCACATAAACTGGGAACATTAAGCAAAAGTCTTGTGTTAAAAATTATAATAGGAGCATTATAGCCGTAATAAATCATAGTACTTTGGATACTTAAGTACATTCGAAGGCAAATACTTTTGTACTTTTACTCAAGTGAAAGTTTAAAGGGACACTTTTACTGTTACTAGAGTCATATTTTACTGTGTAGCTCTACTTTAACCCAAGTGCATTCTTTGTGTACTTCGTCCACCACCATATACTACAAAACGTGTTCACCTAATGATTTTAAAACCCTCTGCCTCCTTACTAATCAGAAATACACATTCAAACGCATTAACTGTTGATTTATGCAAAGAGTTTATGAAAGATTCAGGGTTGCCAGATTAGAAAATCCACAGTTCGAAACGTAACCAAATGACATCGAAAGTAAATTATATTTAATAAAACCAAACGATTAAATGCGTAGATATCAAAAGACTATTGCAACCCATGTAGAGAGGTGTGCTTTTCACTAATAACAGATGTCAGTGTTTACTGGAAGATCTACCTATTAAAAGAAAATAAATCATGCTATCGAGTCTTACGCAAATCCGGTTATTACATTCCTCCCTAACCAGGTACGCATGGGTTTTTCCGCTGCGCAGCTACTGTATTTTTCGCCAACAACTTTCCAACCCACAAATTCTTTTAAATTATTATTTTTTTTAACAGTTTGACCACTCGTGATATTTTGTTACTCATCACCGTGACCTTTACATGAACATACACATGCGATATGCTCGTTTGGACGTAAATCAAAAGCTTTTTTTTTTCGTTTTGGTAAACAGATCGGTTTCCTGTCACACAAGCTTATTACAGTCAGCTTCGCTTTTATCCACGAGTGACTTTTGCCGTTCTGACACGACAGAGTCGATCCTTAAAAATGTTCCATTTATGGAATCGCTCGCACATTAAATTGCATTTAACGAAACGGTGTTCAGTGCCGCATAGACTGAATTCGCTCCTTACTGATTACAACATGTAATTATCAATATACTGAGGTTTGCTGCGAGGAGACGTGTTTTTTTAGCACTTTCCTGGTTTCTCCGTAGCATGACAAACTGTGCGTGTGTGTACGTGCCTTTGCAAATGTGTTTGTTTTGGTATTATTAACTTCAAAAGTGAGAAACCACGAAGGCTGAAGAAGGAATAGTTTCTGTAACGTAAGTGTTAACAGAAACTAACTTTCATCTATTTACACAATAATTTAACAATAAACCACAAAGCTTTTTGATGATGGATGTGGTGTCATTAATAGCGAACAACGTGGTATAAAAAAAATCAAATACTATATTATAGGAAAATTGTCAAATTTTGTTGTTTAATTCAATATATATATATATTACATATGAACCCATATACAAATTTACTTAAGGAAATCATGAAAAATGCGATGAGAAGTGATGTTTTAATCTTTGCAGCTTCGGAGGTCTAAGAGTTAAAGGAATGTTAACACGAGACTTCCTTCTTGCTGATGAAATGAGAAATTCTCATCTGAAGCGAGACAGATCCTGCAGTGAAAGACGTATTTTTGCATTTTCATCACTTTGTGAAACTTTAATCGCTTTAATGTTTCGCCCGAAACTACAGCCTTTTATTCGGTATTCAAGAGGGTGAAAATATTACATTAGGCCATGCTCACTCGAGGCAACAACCAGCGCACATTTTACAACTAATCTTCTGAGATGTGGCTAATTTTAAAAAGTGCTGCCGTTAGCATTCCTTTTTTTTTTTTCTTTTTTTATCAGAGAAAAATATTTTCAAAAGCCAAGAATTTTTTTTTTTTCAAAAAAGCATCCAGTATAGTTTTTTTTAAACCTTAGTAACAACAGAATAAGGCTGAATATATTAGTATTTTTACCAGAGGTGATAAAATGACAACCAAGGTTTTTTTTAGAGGCAACTTTGGGCAACCAAGTTTAAAAATCATATATTGTGATTTCTGGATTTTTTTTTTTTTTGATTATGTCTCTCACAGTGGACATGCACCTACGATGACAATTTCAGACCCCTCCATGATTTCTAAGTGGGAGAACTTGCAAAATAGCAGGGTGTTCAAATACTTATTTTCCTCACTGTATATATATATATATATATATATATATATATATATATATATATATATATATATATATATATATATATATATATATACACACACACACATGAGATTAGTAGATATATATATATATATTTTTTTTTTTTTTCAATGTTCATCTTGACTCCTTGAAGTTGTCTGATGCTATATAACCTGTACCATTTATCTTTCTTGATTTTGATTTTAATATGATTATAGTAATAAGTGAAATATAGTGTTTAAAGTTTTAGTTATATACTTAAATAATGTTAATATATTTAGCAATTCATGTGCAATAATTGTAGTGCAATAATTATAATAACAATAACAATAGTTACATGTACAATAACTTGTATAACTATCATTGCAGTCTGACTATTTCTGCCATCTCTTTAACTGCTACTACACATTTTATACAGTATATTTCAATAAGATTGGAAACTAATTAATTGTACAGCATCTATACTTAATATATAACTTAATATGTATAATATATTTTAAATTTCGTACATTTTATTTTACTTTAATTTTTAATTACATTTTACTGTGAGCGACTGCAACCCAACAACTTCCCTGTGGGATCAATTAAATATTCCTAAAACAACATGTCGACTCCGATAAAGATATAAAGCCTTAAAATCTTAACCGAATCCACTTCCTTTTCTGGGTAGACAGATTGAGAGGCACAGTGAATTATAATTTTTTTATTTTTTTTTGAGACGGAGAGACAGGCAAGCTGAGGGACTCACCGAGACATTATAGATGGCCATTCCCACGGCTCGGTGGTCGTTTATCTTCTCTGTAGAGATAGATTTGGTCTCGTAGGCAAGGAAGATGCCAAGCAGCAGCAATAATCCCTTGTAGCCATAAACCACACCTGGAACAGCAAAGACACAACAAGGTTATACAGACAAAATAAACATGTGTTGTTTTATAATAGTGGTACTAAAAATGTTATCCATACACAGTCTGACAAAAAAAATCTGAAAATCAATCCAAATCTTGGCCCAGCCGTTTTTTTTTTTTAGATGTACATATAATGATAATTCCACAACAGAGCTTGAGAGACGTATAGTTCCATATTAATCTTTATGGTAATTCAGATTCCTGTTCTCAAGGTCACTGCCACAAGAGTTGAAGATTCATTTGTTTTATTAGTGTGAAATATTACATGAAATAAAAAACCTGGGGATGTTTGGCCGAGGCTCAATACTGCACATGGGGAATGAAGGCTAGATGAGCTTCTGTAGCTCAAATTTCTGAAGAAGTTAATGCTGTTGATGCTCGATGGGTCAGAACTGTTTTGGCAGCAAAAGGGGGACCAACACACTATTAGGCAGGTGGTCATAATGTTATGTCTGATCGGTATCTACTTAAAGTATTTTGAATAAAGATGTGCATTAGAGTTATTAGTATTTTGCTGTGACTTTCATTTCATGGTTTAATTTTAGAAAATGAAAATAAACTAGTAGTCTTGTTTAAACCACTACAACTCTGACCAGGCAGTTACTAAGGAGGAATGAATGAATACAGTAAAGTCTTAACTGACCACCCTCTATCATGAAAAGTAACAGCTTCCCATTTGGATGACATTTTTCCTTGCATCCCAAAGCACAGGTCTCGTCTTAACCAAATGCCTTCCTGGGGAAAAAAAATCGCAACCTATCCTGCACCTCCTATTCGTATCTGCATTATTATTCATTTACGAATAATGTGTTCATATTCGTATCCGAATATTCTCGTGCATGTGTCCTTACCGAGCCATGTGTTCATCTTCTCAGAGCTGCAGTGCTCCAGTAGAGGCTCGATCAACACGTCTAAGTCTTCTTTCGGCGCCTCTCTTGTGAACTTCTGCTCAAAAGGTGCAATCCAGCAACAACACGCACAGAGAGAGAGAGAGAAGGAGAGGGAAAGAAAAAGGGAATTTCCATTTTATTTCCATTCGATTCATCTCCCTGATATGTTTATCCATAGAAAATTTACTCTCTGGCAGCCCTGTGATTTAAACCTATCTATTTCTGCAACGACACACAAACATGCTGCATGTCGTGAGAAGTTTTGCACTGCCCTACCTCCTCCGTGATGTGCAGCGGATCCACAATCTGCCAGATCATGAGGGACAGGACGTCAATAACCAGAAGCACACCGACTGTAGCGTAGAGCTTCCAGGGCTCCAAATGCTGCAGGCATACACAAAGACCAACAAGTCACCTTTACTCATAGGCAGCAAACACTCGAGGAGACAGGAAAGGATTTATGACCCTATAACCAGTGTGTCCAAGGAGAACTTGGGGAGAAAACAAGTGGGCCATTACGGCGAAGCCGGGTACAGAGTGTAGATCTTATACGGGTGTCAGACTTCAATTGAAAGCATTACTCTTTTACAGAGTCAATGACTTCTGTTCACGTTATATATTATAGATAGCTTTGTTGGTGACAAACAAAAGCCATCTCAAGGAAGAGATCAAGGTTTAGTAGATGACAGTTGGTTTAGGCTGAAGCTTTCATTTCACAAAATAAGAAACAACTGATCTGTGACTGGCTATAGAGACTATAGAGTTTAATATTAAAGCAGTCAGGCAAATCAAATGCACTGGCTGGAATGTGTTTACTTTCTGCTAAGATGCAACTTATACAGTATAATGACGATCGACCATCTTATGCATAAATGCACCTGAATTAAACGCATTTGCTTTAGTCAGTGGTGCTAAATTTTTCTACCTTGTTTTTCATACAGTTCCTGTTCCTGAGGAACAAACACAAAATGCATTGTTGATTTTTGATAAGGCACACAATAAATATAGATAATGGAATTTGGGTATAAATCAATTTCTATTCTCACATTCTTGTAAATAAATGGTCTGATACCAAATATCCCATTGGTGGACGGTATTTGTACTTTATCGGAGCATTTTCATTTGGGGAAACTTTGACTTTACTACATTTTAATGTGTAAATCTTCATTGTTTAAGTTGTTGGTGAACGAAGTACACAAACCATGTAGTTGAGTAAAAGTAGAGTTAAAATATGAGCTCCCTTTAAACTTTCACTTGAGTAAAAAAACAAAAGTATTTGCTTTCAAATGTACTCCAGTATCCAAAGTGCTATGATTTATTATGGCTATAATGTTCTTATTATCATTTTTGTCATAATCAACTCAGTTTATGTGAAAAGACTCTTTTACTCTCAGCACACCAGTCTACTAGAATGAAATTAATGAGACAAACACTATTTGATGTCTGTTCAAATTATAATGAGCCCAAAACCTTCTTTTCAACTACTAAAAACAATCATGCAAATTAGGCCACGGGTGTTTTGACAAGTTCGAGTCAGGACTGATTTCGCATGTACTGTAGTTGTAGTAAATGAAAGATATTACTTTTCCCCAAATGGCAATACTTGAGTAAAGTACAGATATAAAAAAAAGCCACTTAAATACAGTAAGAAATTACATTTACTTCGTTACTGTCAACCAATTTTGCAGGGTCAGTTACAATACAGCGCCCCTGGAGCACAAAGAGTTAAAGGCCTTACTGAAGAGCCCAAGAGCTGTAGCTTGGCGATACTGGGGCTTAAACCCCCTGACCTTCTGATCAGTAACACAGAGCTTTAATCACTGAGCTTTTAATCCAGAACACTGCAGAGAAACAATAGCATTCCTTGAAATTTTAAAGTGAGAACATGTCACAAAACCACTAGTATAACCCCTCAATTCTGGTGACAGTGTGTGTGGAGTACGGCGTCTCTAACTGCATGTCTGTACCTGTAACTATAGATAATGGAACACTGAACTGCATCAATTATTAAAAAATAGTTCCCATAGTTTGGTCATTTTTATGCATAGATACTATTGTATTTTAGCAATTTTACTCCAGTGACCATTTTTACTTATACTGGAGTGGATTTGCGTTGATACTTAACTACATCGCCCACTGTAACATTTTATACCCGGTGAACTCATTGTATGATTCAAACCTACTGTACGCTTTCAGATTATTGAACGGAATAACTGTGAATAACTGATGTTTTACAAATAAAAGGAAAGCAAATTGTGAACTCAGCAAAATAAATCAAAAGGGAAATCATTTTCCTTCAACAAAGCAACCTGATGAAACTTTGTAGGACCTTCAAACCACTTCTTCAGTAGTGAGCGTGAAAATGAATTGACTGAACTAGAGCATCTCACATCTGCGAGCACTAAGCACCGAGGTTCATTCAAGATAATGTTCTGGAATCAGGGGCATCACAGAGAATTCGATTTAACTCCATTGGTGTCAGCTGCTGGAATGAATTATTTTGGCATTTGAACATGTTTTACAACGTATTGATTAAGTAAATTTTTGTATTCTTTGCTTTTCTCAATACAGGATACTTGTCAGAGATACTCAAACATACTGTAACAAATGTCACCCCTTTTAAATTGACATTTTCTCGTGAATCCTTGAACAGAATATATATGATGCACTTCCATCGATTGCATTGTGCAGTATGGATCATCATCATCATCATCATCATCATCATCATCATCATCAGTATCCTCATTAAGCTTAGAGCACTCTGCATATTCTAATCCCCCCCCCAGAAAAACAGGCAGACGCTCATTTATATTCACTAATGGTTTCTTATCACAAAAAAATATCCTCTGTTTTTCTGATTCAGCTTATCTCCCCTCTCTTTCTTTTATTCAGGTACCCAAGAAATTACACGTATCTGCTCACTGGGGAGTGTTAACGGGAAAGTGGGTGTGTTGATGTGGGTTTTTGCAAAACGATGAAGAGAATCGTTTTAGCCAGAGCTAAAGTGTCGTTGAGTTTTGGCCCGTGCGATAAATGGTTCATTTAGGAGTATTCAAGGGCGTCTGGAGACCTATTTCTCTGAGGTCAGCAAGAGAGATGAGGGCTAAAGTGATGAAATGAGGAAGAGAGAGAGACCTGTTTTACTTATGAACGATAGGGACATCTGAGACAAAGAGAGAGTACTTATTTTCATTTAATTATATAATCTAATCATAATGATCACATAATTTCAAAATGTTTTTACAGAAGCAGGAGCATTATCACATTTATAATGAACAGCTTAGCATTTTGCAGCTTAGATCTTCACCATTAACCCCTGTGTAAAAGGTGCAGAACATTTACCTTCCGCTTGTCTTTCTTTTCATCCTTCTTGGTGAAAACCGTGTGCACCCACCAGATCTTTGTAAACATGCTGCCATAAGCCAGACTGAAACCAAGCCCAAGCAGCCACAAGCGGAACTGGAAAAGAAGCGACCTTTTCAGTATTCAAGAAACATACTTTAAGGATAGACTTTTTCATGCTTGTTAAAAAAAACTTTGATGTATCCTACATTTCAACCCCCTGTTTTACAATTTCCCATCATGCCCTTGGGTGTACCTGGCACACTACAGGAAATTGCGAGCGACGGACGTGAAGCCCGTCGATCCCCAAAGGAAAGACTGCAGCTAGTGCCATCATACAGCCCACGGCTGTCATGTTGTTCAGGTACGGCTGCGAGTTCTGAATGTACCTATGGGAATATTTACAAGAGAAACTCCATTAATGAATAAAAACAGGATGCGCTTCATTTATCGGCAGAGACACCTTATAGTTTCATACACAGGTCTTGTACGAGAACATCTGGGAGACTTTGTACATTTTGATGTCTCATCAGTTGACCAGTGACGGAGAACGCTTGAGAAACAGGATGGCATCTGAATGCTTTATTATTAAGCGACAGCTATGAATGTTTATTTTACATTTGCTCGTTCAGGCAGATGCTTTCATTGAATCAGATTTAATGAAAAGGCACGTAGAAATGACTTCCCTTTTTTATTTATACTTTCAATTAACAAATGAACTTGGGATAGAAAACGAGGACTGATAAAAACAGATTGCTTTCCCTATCAACTTCAATATGATGTTGTTTAAAGGTAATAGTTGCATAATTAAAAATAAATGTGGTTAAGGCTAATTTGAGAATATACAAATTATATACAAAGCAGGCAATTATTTAAATAAACAACTAATAGCAGTTTTCACAATATCCTGAGGCTGACTTAATGGTTCTAGTCGTAATTATCATTTTCATTTGCAATCACTGCAGAGTTTTATTCATTTAAATATCATTAAAATGTATCTTCCAAACTGTGTTTTGGGTGCATTTGGTCAAAAACAGTAACTTGGGTCTGTTTGTTGCCAAATCTTACAAAAAACTAACTAAACTTCAAAATGTAGACACTTGTTATTAAGACATTCTAAGTTGACCCAGATCAGGGTTCAAATCCATTGTCTGGACACAATACATACAGTATATACAGTATTTTACAAACGTGAGTACACCCCTTACATTTCAGCAACCATTTTAGTGTCGGGGACGATACTATAGAAAAGTAACTTGAATATATATTAGTGTTGTCAATGTGCGGTTTGAATAGCAGTACAGATTTACTGTCCTCTAAACGTACATCCATTAATGTCAACAAATGTGAGTGCACCCTCAGTAAAAATTGTGTCTTTTGTGAGACATTGTTTAAGTCTGTCTTTGTCTATCTAAATGTTTTGTGATAACTTCATTCTGGGAATTAACTCTAAATGAATTTCTGTAGTTGGATAATCCGGCTATAGTTCTAAATTTATGCAATATCATGTGTAATCCGTAGTGCAGCAGTTTGTTCTGTTGTCTTTATGTCTCTAACAAAGCCAATGATGGATTCTTTCAGAAAATCCAATGTAAATATGATGAAAAACTAAAGACAATGCAAGAATGAGACATCAAAAATCTGTCTGGATTGTCCAGAAACTATTCAAACAATATTTTTAATGGCATTGCTAAGGAAGTCATTTTATTACTGCGATGCATTTATTCTCCAAAACCCTGGAAATGTATTTCAGCAGCCTACAAATCCTTTCACGCAAGAATGAAGTGGACAAATGGCCATCTTGGGGATGTACTGCTATAGAAAAAAATAATCAACATCAGGTTTTTGTGATGTGGCATAAAGATGGATATTTTCCATCCATCCATCCAATCGAATCCAATTCAATCTATTTTTATTTATTTTCTACACTGTTCATTCTAAAAAGGTTTGCAGAACTTCAACTTAGGATCTTGGGAAACACCAGAAATTGAATGTCAACCAACAAAGAAGGGGCACATACATTCAAGATTCAGGATTTTTTTTTCTCACAGAGTTATATGCAGAATAGATTTACTTGCAGTAAAATGAACCCCCAATTGCACAAATACATACAATTTGGAAATGCCAATCAGAAAGCATGTTTTTGGATTGAGGAAGGAAACCGGAGTACCCATGGGATTTCAAACCTCCAAACCGAGTTTTGAGACCAAAATCTTTCATTCATTAATAGTCATCCCCTCACCAGCTCCTGCTTTTTTATCTGTTTTAAAGTTAATAAAATTTAAAGTGCAGCTTGTCATAATCCCACAAGAGCTTCAGTTTTGGAGATGCTCTGACCCAGTCATCTAGCCATCACAATTTGTTAAACCCGCTCAAATCCTGAAGCTCGCCCATTTTTCCTGCTTCTAACACGTCAACTTTGCGGGCAAAATGTTTACTTGCTGCCTAATAAATCCCACCCACTAACAGGTGCCATGGTGAAGAGATAATCAGTGATATTTACTTCACCTGTCATAATGTTATAATGTTAAATGTTGTGAAATGTTCATAGTAACCAATCATAAAAAAGCAGCCCCTCAACAGCTTTTTTCTCAGTTTTTTGCGGCAAATAAAAAGAAAAATTCAGCTTGTCGTATCTCAAAGCGCTTCGTCCTGAAGACTTACAGTCCTAAAAAGTAACAGCTTTACCACTGACTAATGCAAAATGCTGACAATGGAGACTCCTTCCAAATCTGTTACATGGAAACACAATGCGAAACATCAACAGTGATCGATAAATAAACCTTCATCACGTCTGATTGCGGTTTGATATTTGCCTTTTCCAGCGAACTTCGTTACAAACCGAGAGTTCATCTAAATGCTTTTCCAGCGCCAACCCGCTGCAATGCAGTTGCTATCGAGCCGAAACCACAGGATGTGAAAGACTCAAAACATTGTCTTGAATATTGCAAAATAGATAAAGGCCGGAAAGGGGTGTGTGTGTGTGTGTGTGTGTGTGTGTGTGTGTGTGTGTGTGTGTGTGTGTGTGTGTGTGTGTGTGTGTGTGTGTGGGGGTGTAGGAGTGAAACTGGGGAGTGCTGTATTAATTCTGTGCCTTTGTTTTTTTTTTTTTTTCAAGGAAATAAACAAACCTGCAAGTCAAATGTTGCATCAGATACAAACCGAGTTGAAATGAGTTCGGCCAGGCATCGGCGCTGAACGCCAATCAGATTTAAATCAGCGTAGGCCTTTTCTTTTTTTTCCCTTTTTTTTTTTTTTTAGAGCTGGCACACATGAACATGCTCTTAGAGACACACACACACACACACACACACACACACACACACACACACACACACACACACACACACACACACACACACACACAGAACCAAGGCCTGCAAAAGTTATCTGGGGTTTGGGTGATATCTCAAGTCACTTAGTCGAAATGAAAAGGGAGATTTCACACACACACACACACACACACACACACACACACACACACACACACACATACACACACACACACACACACACACACACACACACACACACACACACACACACACACACACACACACACACACAAAGAAATCTGAATGCAGTTATCACAAGTACACTGCGTACTTAGTATGCGTATCATGCACTTAATATTCTGAATCTATCAGCCACACTTACTCGGCTCTGCACGCTCCTGTGCACACTGCATCACTATCTAATGCATACATATGTGAAAGAGACTGTGGCTCTGGCTATTAACTAGCGCAGATGGAACATCTGAAGTCCTCTCCATCTTATTCAATCTCATTCACTCACGTGCCCTCTTCTGCTACTATTTCTGGCTGCACAGAGACCCAGACGGAATGAAAATGGACCGTTCTGACTCTTGCTTTTCTTTTTTTTTCTTTTTTTTATATGGAATCCAGCACACACCTGACGTTGCTGTTGTAAATGTTGAACGTGAGACACACGATGCCCAATAAGATGCCCAGTCCAGCAAACACCGAGACAGACACAAAGAGCTTCTGAGACAGGAATCTGAATTTCCGGATCACCACCGTCTGATCCGCCGGGGGACCTGGGCCTGAAACAGGAGGAGACATGAAGAATAAAAAAGAGAGATGATAAAAACAGTAACCAAAAAAAGAGAGAAAAAATTTGTCGGGAATAGAAAGCAATGAGTTGAAAATAAAAAAAGACGAAGAGAAAAATTAGAACAGAATAGAAGAAAAGAACAAAGAAGAGTAGAGCATAGAGGAAGATGAGATGAAAATA